>NC_069793.1:55724423-56067548 GCF_027406575.1 Nycticebus coucang
AAATAAAATTTTACTTTTCGTATTTAATAATAATGCCAATTATGTAATTATGTTTTGATCAAGTACATAGTGATAGTAAAGATATTGAAAACCCAATCCAGAAGGAAAATAAATTTTCTTTAACACTTAGATCTTATGGTCATAGGAGAATTAAAACTTTATGTACATATATTATATATGTGTATATTCACACAGATTATTGCAAAGAAGTATCATAAATTGATCATTAAAATATTTTTGAAGCATAAATATTAGGGTGACATTCTGAAAAGGAAATAAAAGGAAATACATTCAAGGAGTAAAAGGAATGGTATAAAATTTATGTCTTTAATTTTTTTTTTTTTTTTGTGATTTTTTTGGCCGGGGCTGGGTTTGAACCCGCCACCTCTGGCATATGGGACCGGCGCCCTACTCCTTGAGCCACAGGCGCCGCCCTATGTCTTTAATTTTTTTTTTAATTAATTAATTATTTTTGAGACAGAGTTTCACTGTGTCACCATGTGCCAGATTGCCATGGCATCATAGCTCACAGCTACATCAAACTCCTAGATTCAAGAGATCCTCCTGCCTCAGTCTCCCAAGTAGCTGGACTATAGATGCCTACCAGGACGCCTGGCTTATTTTTCTTTCCTTTTTTTTTTTTTTGAGACAGAGTCTTACTATGTCACCCTTGGTAGAGTGCTGTGGGTGTCACAGCTCACAGCAAACTCAAACTCTTGGGCTTAAGCGATTATCTTGTCTCAGCCTCCCAAGTAGCTGGGACTACAGGTGCCCGCCACAACACCTGGCTATTTTTTGGTTGCAGTTATCATTTGTTGTTTAGCTGGCCCAGACCACATTTGAACCCTCCAGCCCTGCTGCATGTGGCCAGCGCCGTAACCACTGAGCTGGGAGCGCTGAGCCTAGTTTTTCTATTTTTAGTAGAGATGGGGACTTGTTCTTGCTCATGCTGGTCTCAAACTATTGAGCTCAAGCTGTCCTCCCTCCTCAGCCTCCCAGAGTGCTAGGATTACAGGTGTGAGCCACTGTACCCGGCTAAAATTTATGTTTCTTTTTTTTTGTTATTGTTGTTGAGACAGGGTCCCACCCTATGCCCCTGAGCAGAGTGCAGTGGGCGTGGTAGCTCACCACAACCTCAGACTCGGGCTGTGGGTACCCCGCTGCCTCAGCCTCCGGAAGCCGCTGGGATTACAGGCGCTCGCCGCGGCGCCCGGCTGGGTTTTTCCATTTTTTTCACGAGTCGGGGTCTCACTGTCGCTCAGGTGAGTCTCGAACTCCTGAGCTCAAGCGATTCTCTCTCCTCAGTCTCCCACAGTGCTGGGATTACAGGCGTGAGCCACCGCGCCCGGCTAAAATTTATGTTTTTTAAATGGGTGATTGATCCACTATAGTATGTAGATTCCATTGGATCATTTGGATTTATTTAAGAGAGAAATGTAGTTTTTCGCATGTCTCAAGAGCTGGACTTACGGTTCTCTCCTTGCAGTGGCTGCAGGAGGCAGAGTATGAGTTGTGGCAGTGAGGAGTCATGGCGGGACAAGCATTTAGAAACTTGTTTCCCATCTTTGATCGAGTATTGGTTGAAAGGTGTGCAGCCAAAACTGTAACCAAAGGAGGCATTATGTTTCCAGAAAAATCATGAAGAAAAGTATTGCAAGCAGCTAGGCACACATCTGTAATCCTAGCACTCTGGGAGACTGAGGTGGGTGGATTGCTTGAGTTCTAGAGTTCAAGACCAGCCTGAGCAAGAGCGAGACCCCTGTCTCTACTTAAAATAGAAAAAATACCTGGGTGTTGTGGTGGGTGCCTATAGTCCCAGGTACTTGGGAGGCTGAGGCAGGAGGATTGCATGAGCCCAGGAGTTTGAGTTTGTTGTGAGCGATGATGACAGGGCATTCTACAAAGTGAGACTCTGTCTGAAAAAACAAACAAAGAAACAAAAAAAACCTATTGTAAGCAATAGTCGTAATTGTTGGATCAGGCTCTAAAAGGAAATGTGGAGAGATTCAACCAGTTAGTGTGAAAGTTGGTGATAAAGTTCTTATCCCAGAATATGGAGGCATGAAAGTAGTTCTAGGTGGCAAAGATTATTTTTTATTTAAAGATGGTGACATTCTTGGATTGCTTGAAGCCAGGAGTTAGAGGTTGCTGTAAGCTAGTTTGACACCGCTGGCATTCTATCCAGGGCAACAGAGGGAGACTCTGTGTCAAAAACAAAAACAAAAAAGATAGCAAACAAACAAAAAAAGAAATGGCATCAACATGAAGCTGCTCATGTGACTAAGTTCTGAAATTTTTTATCATGTAAATAATTACCATGTCTCTGTTTTATAATAAACTAATGATATTTAAACTTTTGACATCCAGTGTATAAAATTTAGTTTCACTGTACTGATATAAACATTTCCAAAGAAGAATTGTAAATTTAAATATTAATTTAAATGGATGGGGAGTATGAGTTATGTAAAATTATTTTAGGGTACATATGATAAACCAACACATACTATGATGTAGGTACTTTGGCCAGAGGAAAGCAAAGAGTGTCAAAGAGAAGATGCCAAGGAAGCCCCGGGGTTGACCCCAGGTGGTGGCTCACATCTATAATCCTAGCACTCAGGTGGATTGCCTGAGCCCAGGAGTTTGAGACCAGCCGGAGCAAGAGGGAGACCCTGTCTCTACTAAAAATAGACTAGTTGGGCATCATGGTGGGTGTCGTTAGTCCCAGTTACTCAGGAGGTTGAGGCAAGAGGATTACTTGAACTCAGGAGTTTGACGTTGGTATGAGTTATGATGCCAGGGTACTTTAACCTGAAGCAACAGAGTGAGACTCTGTCTCAAATAAAAAGGAAGCCTCGGGCGGTGCCTGTGGCTCAAGGAGTAGGGCACCGGTCCCATATGCCGGAGGTGGTGGGTTCAAACCCAGCTCTGGCCAAAAAAAAAAAAAAGCCTCAGGGTCAGGGGAAGTAACCAGAGTTGGTGCTGTGTAAGTTGCCTATTGAGGGACTGTTGGAGTTGACTGAGCAAATGGAGTGGGAAGACATTCCAGGAAGAGGGAACAGTATGTGCAAAAGGCCTGGAGGTGTAGAAGAACAAGAAACTCGGGGGGGGGGGGGAAGGGCAGGAGTGGGATAAGCTGGATGATGATTTACGGCAGCCTGACAGTATATTATTTATAACAGGATATATGCATTCCATATGACAGGAGGCCGGAAAGGAGAGGCAGTGGGGCTGGAGGTCTGCAGAGGTAGCTGTTGCCAAGGGTGCTTCCTTCCCAGAGACTGTCTCCCATATAAATAATCCTTTGGACATCCTTATAAATATAGAGATTCTTATTTACATTTGAATAGGAGAGGAAAATGAGGCCTCTCGCAGAGTTTGTGTCCAAGTAGCAGTGAGCAGACTGAGATTAGTGATACATCCCAAGGGTTCTTTTCACACATTGGCCACATGTTTGGGGGCCTCAGCTTGTCATCAAAAAGGGTGACTACAATTTTGTAACCAAAATTTGGGATTCTTGGGCCAGTAAGGGTTTTTGTCCTGATTTGTAAATTGTTTTAAATGAGAAGCTTTTACAAAGTTCTGACATTAAATCAAAGTTAACATGTGGATTTACTACATCATCCTTGTAAAGAATTTAACTATATAAACTCTTCTGTGGTCCCAGAAAAGATAGCACTCATGGCACTCTAATGGCCTGTGTGGCACAGAGAAATTATTTGCTTTCCTGATGGAAAGACATGCTGTGAAATAAGACTGCACATTCCTGAAAAAACTGGTGCCACTTTTTTTTGCCCTTTTGGAACATTTGTTCAGCGCAATGATAGAGCCCTGATGCAGTGTTTGTGTAGAGCAGATTGAACGAACTCCAAAAGGAAACCATCAAAGTGTTGATTCCATACCACATTGAAACACGAGGTGGGGGGATGAGTGGTTTTTCCACATTTTAATATTTTCCAGGATGACACTCAAAGCCTTGCCCTTAGAGAACCCTGAGCCACCTAAGAATTCATAATTCCAGGCTCTTGAGAGGGAGAAATGAGAGGGCCTTGCCTCTGAGCCTGGAAAGGAACTGAGTGAGGGCACCCACGGGAATATGACCAGCCATACAAGGTAAGGAGCTCTACATGGGTTTGATTTCCTTTTTTTTTTTCTGTTTATTATTTTTATTTTTGTTAAATCATACCTGTGTACGTTAATGCAATTATGGGGTACAATGTGCTGGTTTTATATACAATTTGAGATACTGTCATTAAACTGGTTAACAGCCTTCACCTCATTTTCTTAGTTATTGTGTTAAGACATTTATATTCTACACTTAGTAGTTTAACATGTACCCTTGTAAAATGTACTGGCTTTGATTTCTTATGGGAAAATGTTGTATTTTGTGTTACTGCCAGCTGTCTTTTATTTATTTATTTATTTTAGACAGAGTCTCACTTTGTTGCCCTTAGCAGAGTGCCATGGCATCACAGTTCATAGCAGTCATTTTTAGTAGAGATGGGGTCTCACTCTTGCTCAGGTTGGTCTTGAATTCCTGAACTTAAGCAATCCACCTGCCTTAGCCTCCCAGAGTGCTAGGATTAGGGGTGTGAGGCATCATGCCCCGCCTGCCAGCTGTCTTTTAAAAAGTCTCTGGGTGGCGCCTGTGGCTCAGGGAGTAGGGCGGTGGTCCCATATGCCAAGGGTGGCAGGTTCAAACCTGACCCTGGTCAAAACTGCAAAATAAATAAATAAAAATTAAAAAAAAAAAGTCTCTAAGAAGCCTAGCGTTTGGGGGAGGACAGGAGAGAACACTACTGAGGAAGTACTGAGTCAGCACAGGGGACCTACTGTGTGTTATTCAAAACTTGCTAATTTACTTTCATAAATCTGATTATTGTCTCAGAGAAGAAGAAATCATGACTCAGATCAAGTACTTGCCCAAGATCTTTTTATCTTTATTTATTTACTTTTTGAGACTGAGTCTCGTTCTTTTGCCAAGGCAATTGGCTTCAGCCTCACTCAAAGAAACCTCAAACTCCTGGACTCAAGCAGACCTCCAGCCTCAGCCTCCCAGAGTGCTAGGATTACAGGTGTGAGCCACTGTGCCCGGCCCCAGATCCAGAATTTGAACCCCCAAACCTAGTATCATCTTCATATGATATAAGAAAAGACATTTGTAAACCAAAATAATAAATGCATTAAACAAATAAATAAAATTGGTTAACAGGACAACCAAGAAAGGATCTTCTACTCATCTATTACAAAATTAGGTTATATTTAGAATATTTCGAATTCAAGAAAAGTTACAACATAAATTACTTGATGTTTGTCAGTTTGGGAGTTTTCATTTGGTAGTGCAACATCAGGAGAAGCTTGACTGTCCAGCTTGTCTGATACTTTATTTATTTAATCACAGTTACATTTGAGGGTCTATTTTGACAGGTATCTTGATAAAAAGAGTATCAATGACCAATGTCATTTCACTCCACATAGAATATTCTAGTGGATGGTAACAAGGGAGGTAGAGCAGCTCTTAGGCTTTTAGTTCTGTGGCCAGGCCAGGAAGAAATCCAGAGTTGCAGCTCTGGTGTCTGATCAGAGAAGGGTCCAGGAAAGGGCTTCAAGGACCCATCTGCCCTTGCTTCCTATGCTGGGTGGGGACAGGTGGGGATGAGGGTTGCACCAGACCCTTACTTATTTGAACCAGGTATGGACTTACTTGAGAGGGATGCTGTATTGTAGAGGGTAAAAACTTTCATCTTGGCCTGGGCTAGTGTTTAGGAGAATTGCTCTTGCAAAGGAATTATTCTGTTTAGTGCTCCAAGATAATCTAAAGGTAAAGGCACAAAGGGCCATTGTTTGCTCTGGAGCAGCTGTTTATTGTACTGGCGCTAAGGAGGGGTGTGGGGAGCCTAAAGGACTCTGGCCTCCGTGCTCAGAAGTTAGGGTGGTCCTGCCACATTGCCTTGTTATTTTTCTTTTTTTTTTTTTTTTGTAGAGACAGAGTCTCACTGTACCGCCCTCGGGTAGAGTGCCCTGGCGTCACACAGCTCACAGCAACCTCTAACTTTTTGGGCTTACGCGATTCTCCTGCCTTAGACTCCCGAGCAGCTGGGACTACAGGCGCCCGCCACAACGCCCGGCTATTTTTTTGTTGCAGTTTGGCCGGGGCTGGGTTTGAACCCGCCACCCTCGGCATATGGGGCCGGCGCCCTACTCACTGAGCCACAGGCGCCGCCCTGCCTTGTTATTTTTCTTCTGAGTCTTTCTTGTGTGGACTTTTCACAAACTGCATTTTTTCTCCAACAAACAGCAGAATCTTAGCTTCACCTTCCACCTGGTCTCAGTGTCCTGGAGTTTTGGTGAATGGTTCGAGTTCCTGGAAACAAAAAGAGCCTGAAAGCATCTTGGGAATTCCCCAACTCTTCTAGGCTACCTTGCCTTTCAGGGGCCATGCTGGGGGAAGTGTGTGTTTTGGCCTCTCTGGAGAAGGGCACTCTCGCTTCCCTGGCCTGTTTATGTTAGTTTGATCCTTTCTGCCCTTGATTACAAATGAGGCCTTGGGTGGGGGATTTCCCTTCTTCCATGGAGGTTACTTCTTCCTTTTGTCTGCATTCTCAATTTTTCCACCTAGGGAAGAGATGCCTTTTAAAAAATAATACTCTCCTTGGTTTAACTCTGTGTCTCATAGACTTTACCCAGTAAGTGGATCAGTTCATAATCAGGAAGCAATTCATCTGTCTGCTGAAATTCCCTTCTACTCCTGAAATTAGACTTTTTCTTATTTGTCTGTCACTGCCGTAGTTGTCAGCACTCTCTCCTAAGAAAAGGAATAGTCCTCCCAGCCTATTGTCTGGACCGCGTGTTGGTGCTTGTTACGCTGACATGTTGATGCAGGGGTCCCTAGTTTTTTGGAGTATTCCTGGGTCCTCAAGTAGAATATGAACCCTCTGAGGTTAAGAGCTCCAGGTTCTTTCTTTCCCTTTCTCCAGTCTGTATGTATGGCATGTGAGAAGAAAGGTGGACCCTATGAGGGAGTGACCACCCCGTGGCCTATTTTGCTGGTCTGGTTACCTAGCCTTTGCTCCCAATGTCAGCCTGTCCACCTAGGGTGCAGGCACAGCCTTCATCATGTTACTTTTCACCATGCTTACAGTAGGTGCAAGGGAAAAACCCATTGCCTCTGGGAACATTGGTAGAAAGCCTGCCTCAGATCTCTTTGTTCTTTGTGGAAACTCCTTTATAAAATTTTTATTAATTTTAGGGATAGGGTCTTACAATGTTGCCCAAGCTAGAGGGCAGTGGTTATTTACAGGTGTGATCAGATCCCAATACATCCTCAAACTCCTGGGCTGAATTGACCCTCCTGCTTTAATCTCTTAAGTACCTGGGACCACAGGTACACAGCCCTGTACCCTTGTTCACTTGAAGAGGTTTTTTTTTTTTTGGAGACAGAGTTTTACTGTGTTGCCCTCGGTAGAGTGTCGTGGTGTCACAGCTCACAGCAACCTCAAACTCTTGGGCTTAAGCGATTTTCTTGCCTCAGCTTCCTGAGTAGCTGGGACTACAGGTCACAATGCCCGGCTATTTTTTTGTTGTAGTTGTTATTGTTGTTTGGCAGGCCCAGGCCGGGTTTAAACCCACCAGTCCCATTATATGTGGCCAGTGCCCTAGCCGCTGAGCTACAGGTGCCGAGCCCCTTTGAAGTCTTGATACCAAATTTGAAGGATCCTATCTGCCTTTTGAGGATTTTTCTTTCTTAAAGGTCACTGGGAAGCTTAAGTGAATTTTACTTGATGGTAACAACTTTTCTACTCTTTTCACAGATTTCACACCATTTGGAGAATTTCTCTTGGATAATTCAGGTAGGGTTTTTTCTTTCTTTCTTTCTTTTTTTTTTTTTTTTTTTCACCATTAGACTTATTATTAGACTCATGTAGTGACTTCCACTATGTAGTGACTTCTTCAGTTCTCCCAGCAAAGTTCCTTGTTGGGGGTCCCTTGAATTTCCTTCCACTTTCACTAATGATGTTCCATGGCAACGGTTCTCTGCCTTTAGCCTATCTGCTTTCTCCTTGATTTCCCAGGCTTTCATTTCACACCTGTAGATTCCTGTGTGCTTTATCATCTCATAGCTTTATGCCAGCTTCTTTTTGGCCATATTAGCATAGTATACATTCTCTTTCTCTCTCCCTTCTTACTTCCTTCACTTCCTTCATGGTTAGCCTTTGGGCTTTCTTTGTAAGCCAGGTTTCAGTTCAGACTTTGGTGCTGAGAGTAGGTTTTCTAGGTTTTGTTGCTTCTACACAGGTTTATGTTGTAGGCCTAAGAATGGTTATTGCTTCTTTGTTTTCCTGAGATTTTAGTTCTAGATCCTTTCTGTCAACTTTTTCTTTGGTTTGCACTTCTTGTTTCCTCTTTAAAAATTATTTTTCATCCCAAATTTATAAAGATAGTCTTCCTAATGTTTTCCCTTATAGATGACAGTCTATTTACATTAACCTTTAGATTTCGAATCCTGTTTTTAAAGCTCAACCACATTGTTTTTTAAAACTCTGATTCCTTTCCCCCTAGCTTGTCTTCAGTTTAAGATTGCATTCTTCTTCGTTTGTTACCCGTCTGCTGGCCTTTGCAATGGTCTTCTCTTCAATTTCCCTGAGTGCTGTGCCTCTCCCACTCCCACAGTTTTCACCTCTGGCATAGGTCACAGAGGAAATACTTAGTTAGTTTCTGCCAAACATTCTGGCTGTGTTGTTTTGCTTTCAAAGACATGCAGTAAACTGTTTTGATTCTTGGTCTTGGTGCTCTAGGGCAGATGTTTCTCCTGTAACAGAGGTATTGTGGTCAGTTGGAAAGAGTGCTGGACTAGACTTTGGAGAATTGGATTCCTATCCCTGCTGTGCTACTAATTTGTGGTGTGATCTTGCGCAAGGCACATTTCTCTCTCAATTTCCTCTTGTCTAAAGAGACAGTATTTCATGATAAAGAAGATAGGACTCCATAGAGATGAGAGGGGAACCCAGAGAGTAAGCCTGGGGTATCCAGAAGAGACTAGATGGGCAAGAGGCAGAGAACCATTACCATGAGCATCCTTCATGGATCTGGAAGGGAACTCAAATGACTGCAAAACAGATAAAATTACTAAATGTAGTCAAGTTGAAAGAGTATAAAATGTCTTTAAAAATGATGGCAATTCGGGTGGTGCCTGTGGCTCAAGGAGTAGGGTGCCAGTCCCATATGCCAGAGGTGGTGGGTTCAAACCCAGCCCTGGCCAAAAACCACACACACACACACACACACACACACAAAAAGGCAGCACCTGTGGCTCAGTCGGTAGGGCGCCGGCCCCATATACCGAGGGTGGCGGGTTCAAACCCGGCCCCGCCGAACTGCAACAACAACAAAAAAAAATAACCAGGTGTTGTGGTGGGCGCCTGTAGTCCCAGCTACTTGGGAGGCTGAGGCAAGAGAATTGCTTAAGCCCAGGAGTTGGAGGTTGCTGTGAGCTGTGTGATGCCATGGCACTCTACCGAGGGCCATAAAGTGAAACTCTGTCTCTACAAAAAAAAAAAAAAAAAATCTTATAGTTTCTAAAAAAAAAAAAAAAATATATATATATATCTTAAAAAAAAAATGATGGCAAGTCTCTGATAAGGGTCACATTGGTGGAAAGTGGCTTTGTTCATTCCTGGGCTTGCTCTGGGTCCACACCTGTTTGCTGTCACCATTCACCATTGGGATGTGGGAAGCTTGACCTTCTGCAAATTCAGTTCCAGAATTCTTCCTCCCACCTTCCACCTCCTTTATAAACCCAGAAATATTTGAAACTCAGTCCAGATCTTCACCTGGCTTTGATTTCCCCATCTTGTAGAAATTGGTCCTTGGAAGTTTTAGCTTCCGGAAATCTTCAATGTTTGCTAACATGTCAAAATTCTACATTTGTTGATTATTCTTTCTGTTCATAGCTGTGTTCCAGTTCTTGTGCCCTGAAGGTGGTATGATGTGATTCCAGTAGGGTTCCTGTCACTAAAAAGTAGGAAATAAAAGGAGATAAAGGAACTGAGAAATGCCCCCTTAGCATTCCTGACAGGCAGGTCTTTGAAGAAGAAATAAAACTGTTTACTTTCTGCCTCTGTAACCACAGCCTTTCTCCCCAACATACACATAAGCAGAACTGCATTTTTTCCTTATTCCTGTCCCCTGGAATGATTCTGGGATTTAAATCAAATCTTGCCTAGTTTATATATATTTTTCTTTCCAGTTAAATATTTGCATTGGTTTCTACCAGTGCAGAATGAGTTGGACAAAGACAATTTCCAAAGTCTTTTGAAACTGCCCTGTGGTCTTAGTAAGGCAGCAACTTTACTAAATAAGTGCAGAGGCATGCTTGTCTTTGCAGTGTGGTGATGAGGACTCACGCTCACTCTTGCAGTGTGTGACTGTGAGAGGCTCTCAGCTTGCTGAAATTTGCTGAAGAAAGTAATTGAATTGGGTAGAATAGTTGTGGAGAGAAGTGCTCTATAATCAGCTCTGTATACTTTCAAGTGGGCTGCCTCTGCTATTCTGCAATTCGTTCATTATCTCTAAATCCCTGTGACATTTACCACAGTGCTCATCCCATATTTTTTTTGTATTCTGTAAGCCCTGACTCTATCCTGACCTTCTATCACCCATGAGAGTGCCTTCTACTTTACTGGGACTGTTAGAGCTAAGTGATGCAGCACTCTGGGATATTTCCTTTTCTTTAGATAGATAGGTAGAAAGTATCCATGAGAAGATAGATAGATAGCTACCCAGCTACCTCCAAGAGAACAGGCAGTGAGCATTCCCTGTGGGCTGTGTAGACTGTTCATCATGGATGCCAACAACATCCGGTTGAACTAATGGTTTGATTTGGGCTTCATAAGAGTTGTGAGCCTATGTCTGGAATTTGATACTTTCCCACATCCCATTTGGTCTTAAATCAAGTTGTCCTAGGCAAGTGACCCAACTGGTAACTGTCTCTTAATGCCCAAAGTGTCTTTCCTACTACTACAATTCTAGCTACTTGGAAACCCACTGGCTTTTATTTCTCTCATCAATCATAGGCAATTTAGTTTCCCTTCTTGTAGGTGTTTTTCAAATCCTACTTACGTCCTCTTTAACCCTCGTCTTTCCTTTTCTTTCTCTCCTCCTTATTTTACTTAGTTACCTCAGGAAGCACCCTCCTTTTTCCCTTTCCTCTTTGATGTGGAGTAAAAGCTAGCCTTAATCACAGCTGGTAAGTGTAACACCAAGAATACATCTGAAAGGAAATCAGGCATTTGGGAAAGAAAATAGGTGAAGAAGAATCAGTGCCATCAGTGTTGTTCTTGAGAACACTTTTTAAAATACCTCCGAATAGGCTAGGTGTGTTGGCTCATGCCTGTAATCCTAGCACTTTGTAGGCTGAGGCAGGAAGATTGCTCGAGGCCAGGAGTTCAAGACCAGACTGAACAAGAGCGAGACCCTGTCTCTACAAAAATTAGAGAAATTAGCAGGACATAGTGTTGCACACCTGTAGTCCAAACTGCGGGACACTGAGGTAGGAGGATTACTTGAGCCCAGGTATTCGAGGTTATAGTGAGCTATGATGGTGCCACTGCACTCCATCCTGGGTGACAGAGTGAGATACTACCTCTCAAAAAATAAATAATAATAAAAAAAACTGATAAAGGCATGTTTAATGAAAACAGTCTTTTCATTCTCTGGCCCCTACTAGTGATGTTGCCATGAAAAGGGTTGACTGTTCCCACCACATGGAGAAAAAGAAAAGTGCTTCCAAGGATTCCTGGAGTTAGGTCAGGAAAGTTTGATGCTACCTCTGTAGCCTGAGCCTGTAGGCGAGGTATGCCCAGCTTTGCCAAAGCTCTTTTCCTTAACTGTGTGTCACTTCAGGAAGTACTTGAGCTTTAAGGTGATGAGGTCCCTCACTTTGAAAATTGTGATCTACCTATGACAGGATCCTATGTTGTTCAGTGGGGTTAGTGAAAAAGTTACTACCTCCCATTCTGACTAGGAATTAATACATTATTTTTGTAATGCTATATCAGGGCTTAAATGGACTGCTTCGGCTTTGAAGCTGTCAATACCTATGCTGCTAATTTTTGAAAACTGAAGATATCCCAATGCTATGTGTATAGCATCTCCTTGTGGAATGAAAAATTCATGAAAAAGGAACAACTTTTTGAATAAAATTCCAAATGGTACTAGGTTCCAGGTGATTGAAAACTTCCTGTTAGGGTGGAAAAGCCTATCCAGATGTTCTTGCCTGGGGATCAGTGGGTGTCATACCATTTCCAAGAAGTATAGCCATAGCTGATTTTATCTTTCTTTGTCTTCTTTCTATGGTGGCCAGGGATGTTCTTTTTGAGTACATATTTGGTCTTGTCTCTGTAAAAAGCAGCATGCTTTTTGATCTAGGTTTAGAAGTAAAATCTATGGCCAAGGGCTGAGTGAAACTAATGGTTCTTATAAGTAGTAAACCTTTCACCTTTGCTTCATTGGCCACCAGGCTGTAAGTAACTGGACTGACCAGCTGCAGACCCTTATTGTGCAATTTGAGGTGAGGAAATCCCAGGGGCTGGGAGACAGACATGTGGTTACCAGAGAGATGACATCAGCCGGTTTACTGGTGCTGTGGAGGAAGGGGAGATTCCAGGTGCTTAGCCTTTTCCTGCATGTGGGAGTATCTAGAGCAGCAGTTCTCAACCTGTGGGCCGTGACCCACAGGAACTGTATTAAAGGGTCACGGCATTAGGAAGGTTGAGAACCACTGGTCTAGAGCTACCCCAGTCCTATTGGCAGCTAAGGCCTTTGCTTGGGAAAAGCCTCGTCTGATTTTGTGCCTCCTATGTCCCCACAGGGACCTGTAATTGGAAAAGATCTTGCCTCCTTGCATCCTTGGCTGTGGAAAGAAACTTTGAAGAATGATCAGACATGTATGTCTGTGTGTGTCTGTGTGTGCATTGTGTTAATGCTAACAACTGACTAAGGCTTGCAAAGCGATAGTTGTATATGAGGTGAGATGGGGAAGTCTTGTCTGGGTTTTAGGGAATCTCTATTAGGAATTTCCTTTAGAAAGGAAAGGAGATTATAATTTAAATTTCCTTCCTTCCTTCCTCCCTCCTTTTCTTTTCTTTCTTTCATCTCATTCTGTTGTCCTGGGTAGAGTGCAGTGGCTTCATAGCTCACAGCAACCTCAAACTCTTGGGCTCAAGCTATTCTCTTGCCTCAGCCTCCCAAGTAGCTGGGACTACAGGTGTCTACCATGACACCTGGCTAGTTTTTTCTATTTTTAGTAGAGACATGGTCTCACTGTTGCTCAGATTGGTCTGCAACTCCTGAGCCTCAAGCAGTCCATCCTCCTTGGCATCCCATAGTGCTAGGATTACAGGCATGAGCCACTGTGCTAGCTAAATCACTTTGAAATTAAGATTATTTTATTATTGTTTTCTTTTGAAACCCTTAATATGGACACTTAGTGTATAACAGGAAGGCATTTCTAATAACATCCTTTCTGTGCTATGCTTACCCTAGAAGAAAGCCTCACAAGGCCAAAATTCGGGTGACAAGTTGGAGAAAGCACTTCTGCAGGGACGATCTCCCTTTGCTCAGCCTTGGCTGTGGGTATTCTTCTGGGAACGGTAGTGGGGCTTCTTGGGAAGCCTGCAACTGACAGTACGGCTGGAAAAAGCTTTATGACCTCTGAAGCATGACAGAGAGAAGAGAGATGGGAGGCTTTGGGACCAGTGAAGCCCATCTTCTTACCAGCTTTGTTTTCCTGTCAGATGTCAGGCTTCCTCGGGTTTTGCCCTCCTCCCCCAAGATGTGTTAGAAAATGAAACCTGCTGCCTGGAAAGCAGGTGATGCCAAAGTTTGTACTCAAAGGACCAGACATCCCCTAGCTGGGGGTACCTCTAAGGCCCTTGTTCACATTTACAGTCGAAGCCATCTGGGGCCAGCTCAGGCTTGTTTTATCCAGGCATCTTCCCACCGCTGTGATTTCCCCTCCTTTGGGCTTTCACACGTGAGGATCTTCACAGTCTTTAAGCTGGCAAAGTCCTTGTTCTGAGAGCCCAGTGCTTCCCTTTCTGGGCCCAGGAAGCTGTGGGTAAGCTCTTGGTTTCTTCCTCAGCTGGGTACTTCTGGGAAGCTGTCTGCATTCCTTTCTGCCCCAACTCTGTGTCTCAGGGGCTGTGTGGGGTGCGGTTGCTTCATGCCTCTGTGACAAGGAATGCTAAAGCAGTTCCGCTGAGTCAAGCCGCTGAAAGTAACCAGGACTTTGAAGGTGGAATTGCCTTTTTTTGCAAACCTGGAGCCAGGAGCTAGCTTTTCATGGGATGTGGTGTGGTATTGATTCTTTTAAAAACTTTTTCCAGCTTGCTTCCCTTTCTCCCTGTCACTCTAGGAGGAGGGTATGAGGAAAAAGATTAGTGCTTTGTTTGTATCCTGTGATCCATCTTTGGCACTGGGGGTGGGTACAGCAGATGCCTTTTGTGAGTAAGGAGCATAGAGCAGGCTACCGAGATTGCCTTCTGGTCTCCCTGTAATTGGGTGTGTCCCCAGTCTGGCTGTGTTGACACTCTGAATGGTTTGTGTGGGCCTCCCCTGTCCTTTGTAGGTAGCGTCTTACCTGGCTTAGAATTTTTCCCAGGGCAGCATGATCAGCTTCCTCTAAAACAAAAAGGGCCCAAGAATACACTGTGTAACATGTGAACATGCTAGGTAAAAACTGAACTGAGTTTGCCCAAGGATCTAGAGACTCTGGCTGGCCAGCCCACTCTCAGACCTGGTCCCTCTGCCCCAGAACACCCTATGCCAGGACCTCCCTGATAGGCATACTCACATAGGTATATTACAGGTGTAGGGAAGGCTGTGGAGAGACCAGCCTAATTCACAGAGGAAGGCATTCCTGGCCATATAGCCAAGGTAGTTAGCAAAGCAAGTACATCCAAGCAAGCCCGAACCTACCTCCCCACTATTGGGTCTGCCCAAGCTTATGTGTATGGGTGTGTGCAGGAGCTAGAAGTGGAGAGTAGGAGTGAACACTTCTTTTTATTTTTTTCTGAGACAGAGTCTCACTCTGGTTCCCTGAGTAGAGTGCCATGGCATCATCATATCTCACAGCAAACTCAAACTCTTGGGCTCAAGCAATCCTCTTGCCTCAGTTTTTCTATTTTTAGTAGAGACGGGGCTTGCTATTGCTCAGGCTGGTCTTGAACTAATGAGCTGAAGCAATCCACCCGCCCCAGCCTCCCAGAGTGTTAGGATTATAGGCATGAGCCACCGCGCCTGGCCAAAACTTCTAATAAACAGGAAAGGATAGTAAATCTGGACAGGGGATGGGGGAGACCGCATGTGCGGAGTATGAAAGCTGGGGGGCTTTGCAGAGATGTGTTCCAGAGTGGCTAGAGGCCAGAGTAGTAGGGAGGTAGGTTCGGGCTTGCTTGGTTGTACTTGCTTTGCTAACTACCGTGGATGTATGGCCAGGAATGCCTTCCTCCGTGAATTAGGCTGGTCTCTCCACAGCCTTCCCTACCGCACACCTGTAATATACCTATGTGAGTATTCCTATCAGGAGGTCCTGGCACAGGGTGTTCTGGGGCGGAGGGATAGGGTCTGGGAGGGGGCGGGCTAGCCAGAGTCTCCAGGTCACAGTGTGTTAGCTGCCTGGAGGAGGAGGAGCTTCTTTACAGCTGCCAGTCCTTGCTGGCTTGGCCTTAGAGGTGTCTGTGTTCTGGCAGGGTAGAGAGTCTTTCTCCTGGGTGCCCTGCCTCTATGCAGCTTGAGAGCAGATGGGGCTTAATTTGAAGCAGACCTCCCTCAAGGGCCCAGATCTGAAATGTATATTAGAAGATTACTACTAGTCTTGGCTCTTCTTCCCACTATGCCTCTTTCTTCCTTTTATCTTCCCATCACTGTCAGGCATTGTGAACCGCCACTGCTATCACACAGGCTGATCAGGACATTGAGAATGGAGCTAAATATAACTGCATGCTGCTCTGAGATGCTCAGGCTCATCCTTACAAGAAGTTGGTTTGAGTCTGTGAAGGGGGGGTTCTTTCTACCCCACATAGGGTGGGTAGAACAGGGAGGAGCAGGAGTCAGAAGGGTATTGATTCCACCCCTCTCCTCCTCCCCCTGCATCCCCAGCATTCCCGTGGATAGTCACGGACTGGCAAGAACACTAAAATCTTTTATTTTTTTTTTTAATTTTTTTTTTTTAAACTCTCATTTTTATTTTATTATTTTTTTTTTTTTTTGGTTTTTGGCCGGGGCTGGGTTTGAACCCGCCACCTCCGGCATATGGGACTGGCGCCCTACTCCTTGAGCCACAGGTGCCGCCCCACTAAAATCTTACTTTCCAGTCATGGGGCAGCCAGACAGTTCAGCCCTTTCTGAATTTTTCAGCTTACTTGACATTGTGATGCAACTATTATATAAAGCTTGTTTTCTGACTTGAGAGAATTTATAATCTATTGGGAGAGAATATTTGTTAAATAATTAGAGAATATCAGAAGATGTTGACTGTGTTGGTTTACTAACTACGAATATATTGATAGTTCAGACAAGAAAGTTGTGTGTTAAAACCAGAGAAAAGTTTTCTTGGCAGAGGCAGGATTTATCTGGTCTTTGGAAGTTGGGTTGATTTTGTAAGCACAGGAGAGAGAGGTGGGGTGTGCTCTGAACGTGGAGGACCTCGGGGATACATAGTGAGAATGTGGCTCTCCAGGGTCACTGTGATGTCTGCCTTGGAGTGGTCAGTGTGGCAGAGCAGAAGTCTCACCTTGGGTTGTAGGAGATGGGATGTGATGCAGTGAAGTGGGATTTTGTGGAAATCTCTTCTGTAAGAGAAAGTGGGGTAATTTTGGAAAGGACAGAACCTGGCAGTAAGGAACCTGTAAAGGACATGGGAGGTCAGCAGCAAGAATAGAGAGGATGAGGGCGAACCCTGGAGAATATTCCAATGTAGAAAAGTCAGGACTTAGAATGGAATATTAAGGATGAAGTTGAGGGAGACAGCGGAGCTCGCCGCAATTTCTACCCATGAGAGTTGACCAATACTGATAGGTTTGTGTAGTATTTCACACTTTTCAAAGCACTTTTTCATTCAGCTAGTAGCTTGGAGTTGTCTGGGTTCTTACAGTTCATCTAGTTTTGGCTTCATTATAGAGAAGGGGAGATTGAAGCCAAGAAAGGGGACTCTGCCCAGCTCACACAGAGATTTAGTGGTAGAGAGGGACCTTTGATGTAGGTGTTCTCCCTTCCAGGGCAGTTTCAAGGCAAGCGCAGCAGGGAGGAGGTTGTGGAGTCAGAGGAAGGTCCGTCTCACTGGGGGGGGACATTAGGTGATTACCAATCTGTTTGAGCTAAATGTATTTATTTAGAAACAGTCAGACCATATCATTGGTTCCATTACTAGGAATTGTTTTTGCAGCTGGGCACAGTGGCTTACTTCTTTAATCCCAGACTGGGAGGCTGAGGTAGGAGGATTGCTCGAGCTCAGGAGTTCCAGACCAGCCTGAGCAAGAATGAGAGCCCATCTAAAAATAGAAAAAATTAGCTGTGTGCCAACTGTCTCCCCAGCTACTTGGGAGGTTGAGGCAGGATTGCTTGAAACCGGTAGTTTGAGGTTGCTTTGAGCTACAATGATGCCAAGGTACTCTAGCCTGGGGCCAAACAGTGAGATTGTGTCTCAAAAAAAAAAAAAAAGAATTGTTTTTGAGAACCACAGACAAGGAAGATGGACTGACTCCTTGGTCTGTCTAGTTCTGAGATTCTTAAGAGTGTACAAAAATAATGTATATGAAAAGTACTGAACAGGGCTGGTCTCTAGTATTGTGCCTTTTTAGAAGAGTTTTAAGAATAATTTGGCTCGACATGATTGCAAGAGGGACTTTACCTAACAATTGCAATCAGTGTAACTGGCTTATTGTACCCTCAATGAATCCCCAACAATAAAAAAAAAAAAAAAAAAAAAAAAGAATAATTTGGCTCTACATGATTTTCACTCTATTGTGCTGACCACAGAGCCTAACTGCTAAGGAGGACACAACTCCACTGCGATGGGCTGTGGCCAGTGAGCATCAGTGCCAAGGACTCAGTATTGGCAGAGTTGGATCTCAGTTTGGGCTTTCTGCTTCCTCTCTCCACCTTCTCTTAAAACATTCTTCTGCATGTGTACACCTGCACACACACACACATGCTCTCTCCTCCCTTCTCCTTTGCCTTAAAAAATTTTTTTTTCCTTCGCTGTTTGTCTCATTCCTTGTCTTCCATCTCTGCCCTCTCTGCTCTTGTCTTTCTTGTTGTCTAATTAACTTCCTGTGTTGGAGCAACTTCCCCTTTTGGTTAAATTCAGACATGACTGTAGCACAGCACCTTGGAGTATTGTACTTGTGTTGTCTGTTTCCTGATGTGGTAACTGGCACTCAGTGATCTGAGGCAGAACCTGGGAATTATCCCGGACCCTTCCTCACCTCCACAGCCAATTATCCTCTATGTTCTTGTTTTCTACTAAAGGAGTTCTCAATTCTCCCTCCTTGTTTCTTATTCTTACTGCTCCATACCACTAGAGAGGAAGCAGAGAGGGATCATGGTTGAAGAAGGAAAAATGGAGATGAAGGTCACCTTTTGTGTCTTTGGAAGAATTTTGAGGAACATGCTCCTTGTATTGTCTGCTCTTTTTTTTTTTGAGACAGAGCCTCAAGCTGTTGTCCTGGGTAGAGTGATATTGTCTGCTCTTGTGGTCTATGTCCTGACCCTTAGTTTCCCCCAGGTACAGTTGTCCAGGAGCCCCAGGAGACAGAGCAGAAAGGTGCTGTTTCCTGGGGAGTAGGAAGTCTTTGCTTTGCCTGGGGGGCACAGCTCCTGTGTGATTCTAAGGTGCAGCCATAACCGCTGAGTTACGTTGTTGAAGATGGGCAGCTCTGTGTCCAGGCATTTCTAGAAGAGGAAGTAAAGGACATGACGCTGAAATGAGGCTCTATGTGGTCCTTCACTTGTTCTCAGTCTCTGAGACAGCCACTCTTCGTAGGAGCAACTCTTTCCCTAACAGGTTCTCAAAGTGATAAACTTCATAGTGCTTTTTAGTTTAGTCTGAACAGCTTTATCCTTGGTGTCTATCCCAAGTTCACAGCCATCTGTTGGGGTCCGTTTCTCACATTTTCCTCTTTTTCTCCTCCTAATAACATTGCATCAGTATACCCCATCTCTTCCCACTACCTCTACCAATCTGGTGTAGTGGATTATGGACTACCTGAATAGTAGCTTGCTGAGATTTATTAAAACAATAATACCAAAACAGAAACCCCTTTAAACCTCCAAATGCCAACTTTGAGTCTCCATCTTTGCCTCTGACAACTTATGCATCTCTCTCTGGGTCTCTGACTCCTTGTGATTGGCTGGTGGCTGTGCTTCTGCTGGTTGTGTTTGGAGTAATCCTGAATCTGAAAGGAAATAGATTACTTAATTAAATCAATGGTAACTGGATAATTGTCTTGGGAGTGCACAGACAGTCAAGCCTCCTCTTCCAAATTGAATTTTTCCTTCTTCATCTCCTGTGGGCATTTTCTTTGGAAGAAGTGTGTCATGCATTACTGATGGCAGATGTTATCCGCGTTGATGATGAGCAGCTACAAATCTTTCACCACCTTCAGGACAACTGTGAAATGGTGGACGTCCTTGGTTTGCTCAGGGTTGAGGTGAGCATGGTTTCTTCCAATTTTAGCCTGAGGAGCCTCATGACCTTGTGAGAAGGAAGAAGGAAGTCTTCTGTTGGTATTTGCTGTGCTGGGGACAGTAGTCCTTTCCCCTTTGTTCTTTTCACTCTGCTCTCCTCTTCTCAGTCGTCAGCATGTCAGTCAGCCACCCAGTTACGTGGAGTGTAGGCAGTTGTGCTACCCTAGGATAAGGAAAGGGTCTTGCTGAATTCTTTCTTTCCTTTAAATTCAGAAGGCTAAGTGGTGATCAACTGTGTTCTTGGACACCCCTGGGAATGCTCAGGAATTCCCCTAAATGTGCTGTCTGTACTCAGACAAGCTTGTTCCTGTTTCTGTCCTTCAGGATCTTAAATTGCTCTCTCCTCTCCCTTCTCCCTGCACGTTCCTGTTTTTCTTCTCATTATCTTAGCTCTAATTTTTAAGTGAATAAACATTTGTAAGTATTTCTTTATACAAAGGCAAACTGTCTTTTGCATAAACACAGGACAGACCCCATGCATGTATTGTTAAGAAGGGAGCTAATCATTGCACAGATTAGAACCTTCTAGCTTCATAACCTTGGGGGAAAAGAGGCTGGTTTTAAAAATGGCATTGTCTGTGGCGGGCGCCTGTAGTCCCAGCTACTTGGGAGGCTGAGGCAAGAGAATTGCTTAAGCCCAGGAGTTGGAGGTTGCTGTGAGCTGTGTGAGGCCACGGCACTCTACTGAGGGCCATAAAGTGAGACTCTGTCTCTACAAAAAAAAAAAAATAATAAAAAATAAAAAAATGGCATTGTCTGGGCCGGGCGTGGTGGCTCATGTATGTAATCTCAGCACTCTGGGAGGCCGAGACAGGTGGATTGCCTGAGCTCACAGGCTCGAGACCAGCCTGAGCCAGAGCGAGAACCTGCCTCTAAAAATAGCTGGGCGTTGTATTGGGTGCCTATAGTCCCAGCTACTTGGGAGGCTGAGGCAAGAAAATCGTTTGAGCCCAAGAGTTAGAGGTTGCTGTGAGCTCTGATGCTATGGCACTCTACCCAGGGCAACAAAGTGGGGTCTGTTAAAAAAAAAAAAAAAAAGAAATACATAGATAGATAAATAAATAAATAAATGGCATTGTCTGTTATAGGATAGTGAAGTTTGCTTAGTATGAAGCTAGGGCCACCTTTCATATTCCTAGAATAGGAACTGGATTTTGAGTGGCCACTGCTCTTTTCTAAGTCCTTAGGAAAGCATCATAATCTCCCAGATGGGAGATATGCTGGTGTATGTATATATATATATATATATATTCCAGAAATGCCTGAAGAAGCTGAAATGCTGCATTCCTACCATCTAATGTGTCAGTTATAGCATTAAAACCTGAGTTCTTGCTCACAAACAGCTATCAGATGGCAGCTTAGTATAGAAGGTTGAAGATCCACAAGAATTTACTCTGTTAAAAATACCACTTTGTAATTCTGATCTTGGTGAACTGTAGTGTGGGGAGATGATGAGGAAGAATTGTTTGGATTCCTGAGCCGATTTGTGTCCTTGGTAAAACTTGGATGATCAGTGCCCCAGTTGGGAGGTTTTTGGGTTTTTCTGAGACAGAGTCTTACTATGTCACCCTTGGTAGAGTGCCGTGGCATCACAGCTCACAGCAACCTCCAACTTCTGGGCTTAAGCGATTCTCTTGCCTCAGTCTCCCAAGTAGCTGGGACTATAGGTGCCCGCCACAAAGTCTGGCTGTTTTTTTTTGTTGCAATTGTCATTGTTTAGCTGGCCCAGGCTGGGTTTGAATCCGCCATCCTTTGTGCATGTGGCTGGTGCCATAACCACTGTGTTACAGGCGCCGAGCCAGTTGGGAGGTTTTATTGTTAGCTTGTCCAGCCCTCTTATGATATGGAAAAGAAAAGAGAGGCCCTAAAGGGGACAGGGATCTGCTCAGATCTTACTACCTTAGCAAACTGAAGCCAGGACTGGGTGCTAGCCTGCTGACTCTCCTAGATTTTTAATTTTTCCCTCCTTTCTACATAGCTGCTCACAGAAAAGGAAGATTATAAAGCTTTTAAGAGCTCTTCTGTAGATGGCCGCTAGAGCCCAATGCAGGAAAATTAGGGGGGAACACATGTCTGCTTCCCCGTTAGGTAGAACTGGATCCTAGTCTGGTGGCCATTGGGAGGGAGGCTTCCAGGAGGCATCAGAAGTTAGGCCACATCTTTAAGGTATTCTAGGATCCAACCAGCAATATTAAAACAACAGCTTACTTTTCTTGGATTCCTTTGATACAACAGAAAGGAGAGACTTTAAAAGATTTACTCTGCTTCTGTGTTTTCAGGTTCAGAATTTTAGTTGTCTTTAAATAGAAAAGAAAGTACTATAAACTCCTTTATTAACCTAATCAAGAATATATATAGATTCTTTTGGTACAATATAAGTCCATCCATTCAAATTCCTTCACCCTGTGGTGGGAATAGCTCTTTTCTGTTTGGAGAGTCTTTTCTATGATCATTTATCTCACACACACTGAATGGAATACTAAAGTGAATACTCCTCAAGGAGCTCAGTTCTATGGGGGAAACAGGTACGTAAGCAACAGGGATAAAGTGATACAAACACCAGAATAAAGGCCTCTTCAAACTGCTATTGGTTTATAGATAAGACAGACAAATTCTGCCAGGGGATCAAGAAATATTTTACAAAGCAGGTGGTTAATTGAGTTGGGCCTCGAAGGCAGTAGGATTTTGTTAATGGAGGAAGGAGAGGTGTTCAGATAAAGGTAAGGGCATAAGCAACGGAGGAAGGGAAGGAAAATGCAGGCAGTGTGCCGTGGGTGTGCCTGTAATGGGTGGATGGTAGCAGGGGGACGTGGGCAGGAGGCGAAGCCAGGAGGATTCCAGATTTTGGTGGTAATGTCAGTTGTGAGAGGGGTTTGGATTTAGTCACTCTGCTGTTGCTGTTATTTAGGTTTCATTATTTTTCCCCCAGACAGTGGTTGAAAAAATTTTTTCTAGTAATAGAAGTTGTTTCTTTTATTTTGCCAAAAATTTTAAACCCATCTCCAAATTATAAAACATGAGTAGAAATGTATTTTTTGCAAGCACAGTGACCTGTGTAGTGGAGGCAGGAGAAGGTGTTTTTGTCCCTGAATGAAACTGCCGGCTTGAGAGAACCTTGTCACCATGGGAGCTTGGCTGTTCTGCAGCCTGCTTGGTTTGGCAATGGCACAGTGGTGGTGGACAGCCTGTGAGTGGGCACTGGTAATGGGAGAGGCTATAAAACCCTGGAGTGCGCCCCCCAGGAGACTGACCTTATGAGGAAAGTTCTGGGAAACAAACCACAGGGAGACTTTACAGGAATTCTTGGTTGAGCCCACAGGCAAGGAGGCACATGAGAAAAAAGATGTAATTATAGTTTGTAAGTCTATGAAAAGATGCAATGAGTGACAGGAAATAGCTGTTAAAAGTTTCTTCTTCCTGTAGGACAGGAAGAAATGGGTTTTTATGCATTCATTCAGCAGATATTTATGGAGTGTTAGCTGTGAGCTGGGACCTATACTAAGTGTAGGGAATATGTAAGTTAGCAAAATAGTCTAGTTTTCTACTTCCAAGGAACTCACAGGGCAAGGCCAAGATTAAGCAAATAATTGACAAATGCGTAATTCCTTGTCATGGTGATTGTGGGGAACCTCACTTGGACTGGAGGATAATGGATATCAGGAGACGGGAGACTCAGGTTGAGGCAAGGTGAGTAAGAATTATTCTGGCAAAGACTGTGGGGTAAGGAGGTGTGTCAGGCAAAGGGAAACAGCCTGGGAAAAATCTGGCACTTTGGGGGAATTAAAAGAAGTGTGGCTGGCACATGGACATGGAAGGGCATGACGTGTGCAGAGAGGAGGCAGGAGAATCATTCTGGGCCTTGTAGGGCTTGATAAGAACTTAGATTCTATCCTGAATGCAGTGGGAAGCCACTGACGTGTGTTAAGTAGGAAATGACGATTTGTTGTTAAAAGGTGATTCATATAGCTCTGTGGAGAATGCGAGGGCAAGAGCAGAAGCTGGGGCGGTGAGGTTTTTGCAATAATTAAGGTGACAGGTTGCAATAGAAGTAGAAAAAAGTGGACAGATAAAAGATATATTTCATTTACTTGTTTTTAGAGACAGGGTCTCACTCTGTTGCCCAGGCTGGAGTGCAATGGCATGATCATAGCTCACTGCAACCTCAGACTCCTGGGCTCAAGCTATTCTCCTGCCTCAGCTGCCTGAGTAGCTGGGACCATAGGCACCTACCACCGCACTGGCTGAGTTTTAAATGTTTTTTGGTATAGACAGGGTCTTACTATGTTACTTAGACTGGTCCCAAGCTTCTGACCTTAAGTGATTCTCCTGCCTTGGCCACCCAACGTGCTAGGATTATAGGTATGAGCCACCACACCTGGCCCAAAAGATCTATTGTAGAAGTAGAATTGTTTGGAGTTGGGAAATGGATTGGATGTGGAGAGAAATAGGGAATCAAGGATATCTCCCAGGTTTCTGGCCTAAGTGTGCCTGTAGGCCTTTAACAAATAGTATAGTAGACAGAATCAGGCTATAAAATCGTTATCCTTCAGGAAACATGAAATTGGTCTAATTCCTTGCATAGCCTTGCATAGCCAGGGGTGGGAGTCAGTAGTCCTCTGGCTCTGCCTAGTTCAGGGAGCTCATGTGTATTAGAATCACCCAAGCAGGGATTCTACATCTCCTACTAGTGGGGTCCTTTCTTTGCTTCCCTCTCTCCAGGACAAGGCCCCAAGGAGCCTCTGTAACTCCAGTGTGCCGCTAGGGGGAGTATGGCCTGTTTTCTGTGTCTGGTCTTGAAGGTTTCTTAAGTTTGGATTACTCTGGAGACTGACTAGTATCAGCTTTAGTACTCAGCCCTGACCCACGGCCCCTCATACTGCTTAACAGAATACCTGGCATGTGATAGGTACTTGGTAAGTGTTACTTTGGTGTTACTGTTACACTGTAGAAAGGGTGGGATCACTTCTTTCTCTGTTTGGAGACTGGGCAAGTGGAGTGTGCATTTTGAGGATCAAGAGAGGAGCAGAGGCTGGGCGTGGGAGAGGGAGTATTTGGGTGATCTGATAGTGCTATCCCACTGGGACACTAGGGCCTAACAGGGATTCCTGAGCTGGGGTTGGAAGAGGCTGGCACTCTAGCAGGTGGTTGGGTATGCCCCCTTTGAAGCTCTGATTGCTTCTCTAGAGCAGTGGTGCCCACAACTCAGGCGTTGTGCCATCCAGTTGCATTTTGTAGCATTTTTCCTCTCTTAGCTTTTGGCATATATTTACTTTTTAAACTCGAATCAATCAAAATCTTGTTTTGAGAATTTTGCAGTATGTTGGAGGTAATCAGGAGCACAAAGATTCATCAAGGGAGTGCTGTGTAAGAGATGCCGTTAGGACCTCCCTAGCACTGTTTTGGGGAGTGATGTGGGGAAATATCCTCCATGAGCCTCAGTGTCCTCATCTTGGCAAGGAGTGGGTGGGGATGGAGGAGGAGAGGTCAACAGCCACAGTATTTTTTGGTTTTGGTGGGGAGCTGCTGAGATGAGTGAAGTTCTTAGTTCAGTGGCTTGGGGGTCTTTCACATATGGCATCTCCCCTGGTGCTCATCCCAGGCCTGTCTGAAGGCTTTGTAGGTGGAAAGGGGAGGGCAGGTGACTTGCCTGTGGCACATGGTCAGATAAGTGTTGGAGTCAGGTACTGCCAAGGCCTTCTAACCCCTGTTCCATCTGGTGCTCTTGCCACTACCCTGCTTAATGTACTTGTGAGTTGAAAGGCTTGGGTACTGTTTCTAGATACTATTATCTACTCTAGATATCTGTTATTTCCTGGTTCTATAACCTAGGGCAACTAATTTTGTCTTTGCTTTAGATTCTTTTTAATATGTTAAATTAGTATAATAATTCCAGTTCTACTTTTAGGCCTGATGTATTGAATAGATGAGCCAAGATTTGTGAGAGTATTTGGAAATGTTAGGTAATATGTAGTGGGAGGGTAGGACTCCTCTCTAATCTGTGCATCAGGACACCGTACATCTCTTAGATGCTATCAAGAAGTCATTAGGCTAAAAAGGATGGTAGTCAGATCTTCCTTACTATGACCTGTAAAGATTCTTCACTTTCCCCTGCGAACCCTGTTTTGTATTTCATAACTGGTTATCAAAAAGCCAGCTGGCAGTGTACTTTAGTGGAACATCCAGTGGACTAGAGGATACTTGACTCATCTCCTGGTTCTTTGACTGCCTAATTAACTGTGTAAGTGTGGATCAAGTATTTGATGTCTCCAAGCCTCATTTTTTTCCATCTATAAAATGGTTGTAAAAATATCTGTCTAATATACTTCAAAAGGTTATAAAGATCAAACAAAATCATACACGTAAAAGAATGTTACAAAGCAGAAATGTACACTGTAGGGGGCAAGGGACCAGACTTAAAGGGCCTGCTCTGTCCTCTGCACATGAAGCCTGAGGTTTAGTTGCAGCCCCCAAGTAAGGGAGAGGGTCAAGGTTGTGCTTGTATCATATTTGTTGCTTGGGCTTTGACTCTGAACTTGCCAGGGACTCTTACTGATCCTGATCTTATGTCTTTCCTCTCCATTGCAGGAAGATGACAGACTGCTTAGGTGTCAGCACTAGTACCATGAGTCCCTGCACTGGTTAAAGCCATCACCACGACCTGGACAGGCAGCAAGGTAAGCAGAGAGGCCAGTCCAGGCGAGCTCCTGGGATGCGAGTGTGTTTCCGCCCCAACTGCTGCCCGGAAAATCCCAAGTGCACAAACAAGTCAAGGCAGTGCATCAGGGTCCCTCCTACCTCCATGACCCAGAGGAAGGGCTTGCTTCCCCTCCAATCCTCCAGTCACTCCCTCCTCCCTCCTCCCAGCCGTGATTCTTCCAAGTTATTAAAAAAAAAGAGAGAGACTTGGGAGGAGAGGAAAACAAGTTCACTTACTGTCTTTTCCCCCCGTCTTCCCTTTGAGCTGTTTAAGCAAGTTCCCAGGAGCAATCCAGAGCCCTTACTTGACTGGAAGAGAGGTAGGAGGAGTGGAATGCCTGATCAAAAGACAGTGCTGTTTCATAGAAGCCTTCCAAAATTGAGAGAGAGACAGACAGACACTGAGAGACAGAGACAGTGGGGGTGGCGGGGGGTGGGGGAGAGCTCAAGAGAGCCTGCGTGCTGGAGTGAGAGCCTACAGCGAGCAAGCTGCTTGTGTGCGCCGCCTGGCAGGACAGGGTCTCCATGACAACTGGCCTGGCCTGCTAGCAGTGCTCTGCTCACTTGGCTGGAAGGAGCACCACGAAAGGTCAGAGGAAGGAGCTGTGGGAAGCTCACAGCAGGTATTGGAGCTTAAACAGTGGATCTTGGGGCCCTGGGCTCCCTAGCCGACTGTGGGGTGAGCCAGCCTCTGCTGAGAATGGAGTGGGCAGGAAAGCACCGGGACTTTCAGGTAAGGGCAACTCCAGGCTTGGATTTTTTTTTTTTTGCCTCCTTTCCTGGTTCTGGTCTTAGGCTGTTTTCTGGGAGGCAGGCGAGTATCTGTATTCTCTGCTCTGGGTTTGGGGCTCAGGAATGATGTCATGCTCCAACAGTTGGATTCTATTAGCTTAAGGAGGAGGGAAACAGCCAATTTTCTTGACTTTGCAAATCTAGCTGATCTCACTCTTGCTGAATCTGAGGTGTTCAGGCTTCACTCTAAAAAGCATCGTTTTACTTTTACTTAGCACAAAGGCACAGGGTATTTTAACAGGAAGAATCTTTTATGTTGAAAAAAAAATGAGTTACTATCATACCAACAGTGTTTTATGGATCTTACAGGGCAACTCTAGTGTCTTTTGAGTAGCTTGGTTTGTTGTCGTGAACGTTATCTGTTTTGTCTCTTGGTGCTGCTGTGTCTGACCTGTAATGGAAAAAAAAAGGGGGCTAATTAAGCTTAGCCAGGAGCCTGCAGTGAGTTCCAGGACCCTCTGGAGCATTTATTAGGATGGAGGGACTGTTATAAGGATGTCTGAGTTGGGGTCTTGCGTTTTCTCCTGACCAGGTAGGTAGCTTGAGAAGAAGCAAACTGCCCTCCCTCATTAATGAGTTTGATTGATCGCAGGCTTTGCTGAGGTGTGAGGGACCTGTCTTGAGGCCAGGGGCTGCAAAGAGGTTTCTTATCCAGATGTCTGAGAGAGAGCTCTCAGTGGCAGCTGCTCAGAGCCAGGGGCCATGAGGCATTGTGGCTGTGCTGGATGGATTCCTTTGGTTAATATTTTAACCAAATCTTAGAACACACAGAGACTGTGCTATGTACTCCTTCTGCTTGGGGAGTCTCCTAAGTTTTGGTAAAACTTGTTCTGACCTAGAGGAGTGGTGTGGTGTGCTCCGTGTGGCCTAGGAAAGTGGACTCTCCTGGAAAAGCAGTTTTATAGGTGATAGGGTAGCTAGGTTGTCAGTAATACTGTTGGGAAGATGAATGCAGCAGACATTTCCCGTGGGGGAGACCCATTGGGAGATGCACTTCTGCTTGAGCAGGCTTATATCTTAAATTTACTTCTTGGTCTCAGGGAAGTTTGGGAATGCCTTTGGTTTCTCTGTGGGATGAGAGAACAGCTGCTGTCCTGGCTCTTCAGTTTTTCTTCATGAACTTTCTGAACAGAATGTCTTTTGTATTCTGGCAAACAATGAGGGGGCATTCTGATTAACTTCGGGTCAGCTTGCCAGTGCAAGCGCTGGCCATGTCCCTGATTCTGGCTCTCTCTGAGTGTGTATGTGTATGCATAAGCGTTGTGGCCTGAGGGTCCACAAGGGTGAACTCAGTGGCCCTGGGCCTCAGACAGGCCACTTCTGAACTTATTCCTCCTTTTACTACACTCCAGAGGTCCTCTGCTGGGTTGAAACCTGCGTTTTACTAGACAGCTGTGGCCTAACTCTGCTGATTGGGATTAAAGGTGGGGATGTGAGGAGGCAGATGCTCTGAGCTGGTGGGCCCTTCAGTGGGCAAAAGTAATGCCAGCATCTCAAGTGGGTTTGGGACTCCTGCAATTTTACTGTCCCTACACATGTGAAGAGAACTAGCAGAGACTCAGTTTTAGGAGCTAGTGTTCTTTCTTTTGCTGTAGCAGAAAGAGTAATGAATTTGGGGTTAGTATACTTGGTATCCATTGGGCAGATTCTGCTATTTACCAGCTGGGTGGCTGTGTGCAAGTCCCTTAACTAATAGGAACTTCAGGGTATTAGCTGTGAGATGGAGATAATGATAATGATAGTAACAGCTTCAACAGGACTATTGGAAAGAGCAAATGAGATAATTTCTATGAAAGTAGTTTTTTTTATGCTAAGGTAGATGAAAGTAGTTTTAAACAAGTCATATCCTCTATAATGTAACATGTTATGAACTGAAGCTTGAGGAATGGCCCAGCTCTCTTCTGGAAAGTCACTTTGTCTCTCTATTCTGATTCTCCCATTTGTAAAGTGCCTTCTTCTCATCTGCATTTATAAATAAAAGTGAAGGGCATAAATAAAAGTGAAGGGCGGCACCAGTGGCTCAAGGAGTAGGGCGCCGGTCCCATATGCCGGAGGTGGCAGGTTCAAACCTAGCTCCGGCCAAAAAAAAAAAAAAATAAAATAAATAAAAGTGAAAAAAACCTTAAAAGACTTTTTCAAGAGCTTAGGGAAACAAATAGTGTTTCTTTGGGTTGGGAAGTTTAATACAAGTGATGTTAACCATAGGCTTTGAGCCTTATAAATGATTCTTCAGAAATCAGGCTTTCCTTAGGTCACCTGACTGATATATTTTATAAAGCATATTAGAGAGGGATTCCAAGAGACCTATCACTTTTCCAGTGTCCCATAGCTACTTAGTAGTTATAATGTCGTATGTCTCGGAAGCTGGGAAAGAGGCTCTTGAGTGCCAGGCCTGGCTCCCCCATCCTGTTAGGTTATGCTGGGGGAAACTTGAGCAGGCAAGCGGGGGGGCGGGGGTGGGTGCTGGGTTTGGAAGGCAGGGTTCTAACTGGTAGGAAGTGTTATTGCTGTGAAATCTTCTTTGGGGGCTGGGCAGCTTTTTCAGGAACTCATGAGGCTACAGCTTAGGAGGAAACAAAAAAGAAAGAAACAAGGAAGTGGGAATTCCAAGGGCAGAGATACTTGATATGCTGTGGGACTATGCCAAGGAATAGAATAGCAGGGGAGGGGAGATGCCAGGCAAGGGTGTCCCAGATCTGTCCTCAGTGAGTGTATAGGGCGTGTGGCATACAAGCCCACTCACCGCCTCAGCCTTTACGGTTGGACAGGGGAAAGGTCCTTGAGAAGAAGTCCTTGAGCAGTTCCAGAGTAGGGGATTTTTTGTTTTCTGAAACAGCAGAGCTCCCCTTCAAGGTGAGCATCAACAACAGCCTCTAAGGCCTCAAGAAGAAGTCCACAGCTTAGATTGGGACTGCTGCTGTTCTCTACTTCCCATCAGTCCAGCTTTCCAGAGCTGAGCCATAGATCGGATCCTTCTGTGTTCCTTAAGGATTAAAAAGTAACATTCCTGTTCTGACTCCTTCTCTCCCCCGTCTTCTACTCCCCTTCCTGAGTACATTCCCATTGGTCTCCCTCTCTCTGAAATAAGAATAATCAGTCACCCAGGGAATTTGAAACTTTGAAATACCTTGGAGAACAGGCCAAGGTTACCATTGATTCTCTTGGCTTGTCCCCTTTCCCTGGAATGAGGTGCAGGTCACACTGTTTCAGGGGGGTACCCCAGACTCCCAAGTGTCATGGCCACATTGAACTAAGAGAGGCTTTGCCCCATTCCCCACATTGTCTGATTTTAAGAACTACTTAGGGGAGGTCTGCATGGCACCTGAAGAAGGTGGGATGGTTTGAGTCTTGGGCCTTTGAAAGCAGCTCCGTGTGGTCAGGTGAGGCCGAGGGATCTTCCTTCCTGCTGCTTCTCTTAGCTGTTAGCCGTCACTGCCCTAGTGACTCCTCATGTCCGCTCTTGGGTCCAAGAGAGTTTGCTGAGACAGCCCACTATAGAGAATTCATATCTGAGCCTGGAGGAAGCCGGACAGCAGCCCTTCAGTGCTGTGGCTTCGCTTCCTTTCGTGTCTCAACATGGGCTTGGGAGGAGGGTATGTTTAGGGCAAGCTGCAGGGAGGGGAAAGAGATAATGGGGCAGATAATGGAGTTCTTTGAGTTAGAAGGGCCATGGAAAGTGGAGAAGGGGCCAGGAGGGCATGACAGAAAAAATAAAAAAAGACCATCTGGCATAGTCTGCAGAGATTCCTCTTTAAAGCCCGTGGGAAAACTTGTATTGGTGTGTGCTTTCCTCTGGGGGTGGGGAGGGAGACTGTGCATCTGTGTTATCCTGCAGGGGAGGTGCTGTGTACATCTGTCTCAGTGGGTGGGTGGGTAGTGGAAATACATGGTGCATCTGTGTTAGGGTAGCATGCCACATAATGTTGGGTTGATAGAAAAAACGTGGAGGGCTCAGCGCTAGCTACATACACAGGGGCTGACAGGTTCGAATCTGGCCCCGGGCCAGCTAAACAACAATGACAACTACAACAAAAAATAGCTGGGCGTTGTGGCGGGCTCCTGTAGTCTCAGCTACTTGGGAGGCCAAGGCAAGAGAATCACTTAAGCTCAAGAGTGAAAGGTTGCTATGACCTGTGACACCACGGCACTCTACCAAGGGCGACATAATGAGACTCTTGTCTCAAAAAAAAGAAAAAGAAAAATCATGGAGTCTGTATTTCTAGTCATAGGCCCTAGAAAACTTTCCTGGATGTGCATGTGTGTGTTTTGAGGGGAGAAGAGCATGTTACATGAGTCTAGGCTACTTTATTGAAGAATTTCTCCAAAGATCCCTTCTTTTATTTTCTTTGGCTCTGATATGAATATTATGTTGTTGGGGAGGCTGTTGAAACTATCACAATACTCTTCTCATCTAAAAACTGCCTGAATGTTAGGTATCACTGTGTCTGTGAAAGGGTGAATTACATCAATGAGTATGAAGCGTTCTTAACCAAAGCAGACATGTTCCTAAGGGTTTGTCATGAAACCGCTCCAATTTTTTAAAGATCCAAACTCCTCTTCTGGGTGAACTGTTGTTATCATATGTCAACTGGAGATTGAATAATAGGCAGCAGCATAGTCGATGGAGGACTGTTTGGGGAAAATGAGATAAACTGAGGGTTATGAAACAGGAAGAAGGCTTCTAGGAAGAACATGAGAGAGGCCCTGGGCGAGAGGACTGGGGGGAAGGGAATTCTCAGGGACAGCAGGGGTGATTGATAGAGGAGCTGACCTCGGAGGCCTTTGCAATTTAGCAGAAAGCTGGCCTACCTCCAGGGTGCTCAGATCCTCACAATCACTGGGAAAGTGGGAGTCATGAGCATTAGGGTTGATACCCCTGTTCATCTGCTTTTGATACCACTGGTGCAAACTCTTTGGGCCTTAGTTTTCTTTGCGGCATTTGTAAAATGAATACAATAATAGTACTTAGCTTGTTAGAGTTGTGGTGAGGACTAAATGAAAAGGGTGTAAATAGCCCAATAAGTGTTCAGTCTTTTCCATGATTATTATCAACTTAGAGCAGCAGTTTGAAGAGAGTAGGGCATAGCTGGGTGTTGTGGCGGGCGCCTGTAGTCCCAGCTGCTTGGGAGGCTGAGGCAAGAGAATCTCGTAAGCCCAAGAGCTGGAGGTTGCTGTGAGCCGTGTGACGCCACGGCACTCTACCTGAGGGCGGTACAGTGAGACTCTGTCTCTACAAAAAAAAAAAAAAAAAAAAAAATAAATAAATAAATAAATGAATAAAGATAGTAGGGCAGGTATCTCTCCATCAGGTTGGTGTTACTATACTAGAAACAAACCAGGTTGTTACTTCAGAATAGTTATACTTTGCATTTGTTCATCTTTCTGTCAAGACCCCAGGAGAGTCCCTGAGGTGGTCCTTCTCAGCCCTGCTTCACAGGTTCATGTTTATCCTGTTGTTGGATACTTAGATGCTTGGCTCCTGTAGACAGGGAAGACCCATCCATCCAGAACCACTTCTCACCTGTGCCTTTCTTGCTGGCTGGCCCAGGGAAACCCATGAGGTCTTCAACCTGGCTGGAGACCCTTCATAAGCTGTGATCAGTGCTCTGGACACAGGCTTCCATTCTAGCCCTCCTTACCTCCACTCTATGAATACTGTCCTTGTACCCTTTTTTTTTTTTTTTTTGCAGTTTTTGGCCGGGTTTGAACCCGCCACCTCCAGCATATGGGCCAGTGCCCTACTCCTTTGAGTCACAAGCGCTATCCCTTGTACCCTTTTAGACTCACCTTAGCACATCCAGACTTGGCTTTTCTTTTATCTGTGGGCATCTAGTGAGTTACTATCTGTAAATCTCAGTGTCTTCTGTAACTGGGGGTAATATTATCCATCTCAAAGGGTTATATTAGTTCAGTGGTTCTCAACCTGGGCACGACCCCTTTGTAACAATGAAAATACATCCTACATATCAAATATTTACATTACGATTCATAATAGTAGCAAAATTACAGTTATGAAGTGGCAATGCACATAATTTTATGGTTGGGGGGGTCACCACAACATGGGGAACTGTATTAAAGGGTTGCAGCATTAGGAGGCATTAGGAAGGTTGAGAACCACTGTATTAGTTAAATGAGTTAATTTATATAAAGTATGCAGCTCAGATTGGACACAAATATGCCCTTAACATGTATGTATACACACTTTTGGATGCATACGGCAGTAGAAGGCCCTCAGCGGATCTGAGTTTTAGTTCTGGCTCCATCTCTGACTTGTGGGCTGACCTTAGGGAAGTAACTTGGCTTCTCTAGGCATTAATTTATTCTTTTAGAAATTAGAAGATATGGATTGAGGGTTCTCATTGACATTCTGACTTGACTTTTCAGACGTGTCTATCTAGTTTTCCAACTAGATTCTATAAATTTGTATAAAATCAAGTATAATGTTATATACTTTTTTTTTTTAGGCAAGCATGAAATTAAGTTTATTGAGAAAGAGAAAGATAGATTTATGGAGTAAGAGCAAGATAGAGGCTTACAGAGCAAGACAGCAAATGCAGGCCCTGATTGTTGCAACAAGGAAAAGGACAAATATCGTATACTTTCTATTTCCCCAAATGGTCAACATATGTACTTAGTGAATATATTTGAGTGACTTTTTAAACCCCATTGATTGGATTCTAGGAAGCATTTGATTAGGTTCCCCAGACTTGAGGACTGGAAACTTGTTCTCAGATGCATAAGGGCAACAATTGTAAAGAGGTCTCAGCCCTTAGTAAGCCAGAAGGGCTGGCACGTCAGTAAGAAAAAAGGTGGAGGGCGGCGCCTGTGGCTCAGTCGGTAGGGCGCCGGCCCCATATACCGAGGGTGGCGGGTTCAAACCCAGCCCCGGCCAAACTGCAACCAAAAAATAGCCGGGCGTGTGGCGGGTGCCTGTGGTCCCAGCTACTCGGGAGGCTGAGGCAAGAGAATCGCTTAAGCCCAGGAGTTGGAGGTTGCTGTGAGTTGTGTGAGGCCACGGCACTCTACCGAGGGCCATAAAGTGAGACTCTGTCTCTACAAAAAAAAAAAAAAAAAGAAAAAAGGTGGATTTCACTTGGTGCCCCAGGGAGAATTTTGGTCAACAGATGTTTGGGGTACTTACTCGTTTTGCTCCATAGACTTAGACAAGCTTTGTGAATAAATATAGCCATTGCTGTTTCCATCTCTCAGTGGGGAAAAATGGCAGAGTCAGTTTTTTCTGGTGTCTAAAGACAGACCTGTGTATTTTAGGAGCCATTTTTAGGAGCCATCCAGTAAGAGAGTAATGTTTAGAGCCTGGGGTCTGAAGTCAAAAAATTCTGCCCCTGCCATTTAATAACTGGGTGGCGCCTGAAGCTCAGTGGGTAGGGCGCCGGCCCCATATACCGAAGGTGGTGGGTTTGAACCCGGCCCCAGCCAAACTGCTACCAAAAAAAAAAAAAATAGCTCCATAATCTTGGATGAGTTACTTTACTTGCTCTAGTTCCCCTTCTGTAAAATTGTGGCATTATCTGTAGGGTTGTAGTGAACCTAAATGTAAAATACCTAGAATAGTCCTTCCTACCTTGTTGCTGAATAAAATGTTAACAATTATTTTTACATTTATTATTCCCTTGTAAATCAAGCCGTGTTTGTTTCTTTGTGACTAGTCGATTGGGTTTATAATGCTGAGAACTGTGAGGCAATGTCCATTCCCTTCCTCTGTGTCTTGAGCTGATACCTAGTATCAGCAGAGCAGTGATTAAGTGTCTCCCAATCAACATATAGATCATAGCTCTTACACCTTGCTTTTGTAAAGAAATATATAACCCAGAGGGGGAATCTGGGTAAATCAAAGAAGCATCTAGGCTTAGAGGACCTAATCTGAGGAGTAATGTACATTGTATGGCACTGGCAGGACATGGCAGACTGTGTGTCAAAGAGCAAGATGAGAAATGGGAGGGCAGACAGGAGGCTGAGGGAGACAGAGGGCTGTAGCTAATGAAGAGTGTTGAATGTCTCTGGGCAAGTGGTCATGGCTAAGGCAGTAGGAGGCATCAAGGTAAGCTCCTGGTGCTGGTACTTTATCTTCACAAGACATAGCTTGATTCCAGCCCCAAGTGAGACTTGCCTTAGGAGTGATCACTCATACCACTCCCAGAAGAGTGGTGGATTGGGATGAGGAGGTTCTAATCTGTTTCTAAAAAGAATGAGTAGCTCCTTATCTACAAGTGTAATTATAAAGAGATTTCCTTTTCCAACTGCAAGAAACAGGAACTTTTGTTGCCAAATTTAGCAGTGTGTTTTAAGTCCCTCAAATCTCCTTTGAGTGCTACCAAAGCTCTCAGCTTTGTTGTTATCTCTTGTTGAAATATAGTCTGGAAAGGGCATATCAACAGTGCCAATTTATAGGCCTACTGAGCCCAGACAGGCCTAGGGCAGAATGGGGAGTTCCTGGGAGTAAATGCTTCACAGATTTTCTCCTTGAGTGAGGCTGTTTATAATTTAAGGTTATTTTTGCTTTAGAAGACCAAACTCTACAAATTAGGGTCAAGCATTCTATTTTTTCTGCATTTTTACTTCTATAGGCAGGGGCTTAGATTCTACAGTAGCTCCCTAAATAATCAGGAGAAGCTCAGGCTTAATGGTACACACAAAATTATGCCCCATATTCCTTATTGGCTATAGGTTTCCTTGACACAAAATTATGCCAGTATCTTCCTCACAATTAGTTTATTAGCAATTTTGACCTACCATGTATTCTGTATTCTAATGGAGTAATTAAAAGATGGTGAAGACCAAGGGGTATAGAAGCGACACGTGGATTTTTGTACTTACTTTCAAAGATCTCAGAACAAGAAGGTCTGACTATGTGTGTATATACTTTGTCACTTGGCAAAAAGGAATGAAAATAGGGGAAAGAAATTAAAGGACTTGACTGACCCTGGTAATTATAAAGAAGTGTGGGCTGGGCACAGTGATGTGTGCCTGTAGTCCCAGCTGTTTGGGAGGCTGACGGAGGAAGATTACTTGAGCTAAAGGAGTTTGAGGCTATAGTGAGCTGTGATCATGACTGAATAGCGACTACACTCCAGCCTGGGTGACATAACAAGACCCTCTCTCTCTCTTTTTTTTAATTTGTTTTGAGACAGAGTCTCAAACTGTTGCGCTGGGTAGAGTGCTGTGGCGTCAAAGCTCACAGCAACCTCAAACTCTTGGGCTCAAGCACTTCTCTTGCCTCAGCCTCCCAAGTAGCTGGGACTACAGGTGCCTGCCACAATGCTTGGCTAGTTTTTTTGTTGTTGCAGTTGTCGTTGTTTTAGCTGGCCTGGGCTGTGTTCAAACCTGCCAGCCTCGGCGTATGCGGTCGGCGGCCTACCCACTGAGCTATGGGTGCTGCCCAAGACCCTGTCTCTTTAAAAAAAAAAAAAAAGTGTGATATGTGAGTGCAAGAGGAAGACAGCTAGGACAGCTGAGATGAGCTTGGCGATGGAACTGAGCTTAGTTTGCAGTCTATAGCTTGCCTGGCTGCTGTGTTTAGAGAATGAGGCTTTGGATTCTGGAAAGGAAAGAAAGTACTGAAGTTCGTTGTTTTCCTTGCCTGCCTGTAAACCTCTGATTGACTCATCCCTTTGGGTTCAGGCATAAATGGAATGGGCAGCACTGTCCTCTCTGAGTCACTATCTCTGGGTTTGAGTCATCACTGATGGCTCAGGGTTGAGTTACAACTCAGCTGTGTTGGAAGAGCCAGTTGTGAGGATACTTGTGGTGAGAGGGGCTGTGAGTTTGAGTTAGTGCCCAAGGGGAAGTGGCAGGGATCGAGTTAAAAAGAAAACAACTGGGACTTTTTGTTTTATTTAAATATCATTAAATGGAAATAGAAAACCATCCCCCAGCTCCCAATCTCAGAACCCACAACTATATAGTAAACCCAGGTGGGGTTTTGAAAGCAATGCTATCTAGACTTCTTGTCATCTGAGAGACACCTATGTCCGGATGTTTACGTGGCTTTGCTGGAAGAAGTTGAGCTGCTTCTGGGAAGCTGTAGAATAGGAGACTATGGAGGCTGCAATCGCTGTGTGGTCTTCCTGGGTTCCTCAAAGCAATTAATGTTTTGTCATTGGGCAAGTTGGGATGAACTTATTCGTTGGTATTCCTCAGGGGTTATCCTTGGCTTTTTCTCTCTTTCTTGTTTTTTTTTTGGGGGGAGGGTTGGGAGGACAGAACCGTGCTCTGTCACTCCAGACTAGAGTGCAGTGGCTTGATCATACCTCAATGCAGCCTTAAATTCTTGGGCTGAAGCAATCCTCCTGCTCAGCCTTGTGAGTCACTGGGACTACAGGCATGTGTACCACCAACCCCAGCCAATTTTTCTATTTTTTTGCAGAATTGTGGTCTTGTTCTTGCTTAGGCTAGTCTTGAACTCCTGGTTTCAAGTGATCCTTCTACCTTGGCCTCTCAGAATGCTAGGATTATTGGCTGAGCCACCGCCTAGCCCTATCCTCTTTTTTTTTTTTTTTTTTTTTTGTAGAGACAGAGTTTCACTTTATTGCCCTCGGTAGAGTGCCGTGGCGTCACACGGCTCACAGCAACCTCCAACTCCTGGGCTTAAGCGATTCTCTTGCCTCAGCCTCCCAGCTGGGACTACAGGCGCCCGCCACAACGCCCGGCTATTTTTTGGTTGCAGTTTGGCCGGGGCCGGGTTTGAACCCGCCACCCTCGGCATATGGGGCCGGCGCCCTACTCACTGAGCCACAGGCGCCGCCCCCTATCCTCTTTTTAATTTACCTGGGATCCCAGTCACTAGTTAGTTGCAGTGAGAAAGAAAGGGGAGAGGGGATCCAACTCTGCCTCTCTTGTTTCAGAAACTGAATTAATTAATTCATTCATAAATACACATTGATACTGAGTAGCCATTCTGTTCTAAATTCTGTTGTATATGCTGAGGACATAGAGATAACCAAGACAGTAAAGTCCTTGTTGTGGAGCTTAGAATATAATTAGGAAGCATTTCAGCAAACAAGTAAATAAATCAATGGATGAGAAGAGAAATAATAATGTAAAGATGGCTCTGTGGTACTATGGATAGCACACTGGATTTCTAGTGATCAAAAATAATGATATGAGCTATGACGAAACTAATGGTGATGTAAAAGAGAGAGTATATTGGGTGGCGCCTGTGGCTCAAGGAGTAGGGTGCTGGTCCCATATGCCAGAGGTGGCAGGTTCAAACCTAGCCCTGGCCAAAAAAAAAAAAAAAGAGAGAGTATAGCAGGACTTAAAAGAATGATGTTTGAGCTGTGAACTCAAGGACAAGAAGAAGCTGTGAATGTGCAGATGTGGGAAAGTGTATTCCTGGAAGAGCAAACAGCAGAGGGAAAGCCATGAGCTGGGAAAGAGCTTGACATGTTGAAGGGACATAAATGAAGTCATCATTGTTACAATATAGTGAGGAAGTGGATGTCAGGGTATAAGATGTGGCACAACTTGGGGGAAGGTGTAGAAGCTTGAGAGCGATGGCTTGAGAAGAATCAAAAAGAATGTGGGGAAACAAAAGGGGTCTGGAGTGGGTGTGGGCAGTAGCTGCTTAGTTAAAGGAAGTTGAATGAATATATTCTGCATAATTCTTGGGGTCAAGCAATACGCATTTCACAATTTTCTGCAGATTCTAGGTTTATGGCATATCATTAGTATAATGCTTACTCTATTCTAGGCGGTGTGTTACACCAGGCATTTTTATTTACATCATTTTACTAAATCCTTTCAATAATCTGTGAGTTGATTTTTTGATGTTCAGATTTCTGTAGGAACTCAGAGTGGCTAACTTGCTTAAAATCCGAATCTATGTGATTCCAAAGCATGAGCTCTTTCTACACCCCCATTCTGATTGGTATGTCAAATGCAGCTGCTCTTAGTTGTCTAGAATAGTTGATGAATTTTTTTCCCCACTAAATTGTTGTTGGTTTTTTTTTGTTTTGTTTGTTTTTTGAGATAGTATCTCACCCTCTTGCCTAGGCTCCAGTACCATAGCACTACCCTAGCTCATAGCAACCTTAGGCGATTCTCCTGCTTCAGCTTCCCAAGTAGCCTGTACTACAGGTGTCTGCCACAGCACCTGGCCAATTTTTCTATTTTCAGTAGAGACAGAGTATTGCTCTTCTTCAGGCTATTCTTGAACTTCTGAGGTCAAGGGATCTTCTTGCCTTGGCCTCCCAGAATGGTAGGATTACGGACGTGAGCCACCACACCTGGCCTTGTTATATGCTATTTACCGTTTTGTTCTCCTTTCTATCCATTGGAGGATAGAATAGATTTTAAATGTTCGTGGAGTTGAATGAATTTTTTTCAACTTTCTCTGAAGGGGGAACCTGGTTAAACACTGAGAATGCTAGTCTATAATGAAAATTGGGGCTTATGCGGGGGGTGTAGCAAGACCTGGAAACAGCCTCAATTACCTCTTTTCAACTGGGCAGGAAGGACAGTGGCCTTTCTCCTTAATACTCCACAAGTGTCTTACTGTGACACTTCCTATTTTATAGTAAGAAGATGGATTTTGCTTTTGTATTTTATCAGTAAACTAATGTTTATAAATAAACCCTGATTTCTCAGCATACAGCTCATTTCTAAAGTTTCCAAGTTTGTTGGAAATGTTTAAGGAAGGAAATTTATCAGGTTACACTTTCCAGTTCTGGGAAATTGAACATTGACTGTTTTCTATTGATAGATGCTTTTTTTCTTGAAGGAACTGATCCTATTTGGATGCTATAAATCAAGGATTCTGAAATGAAAATGTATAGGGTGTTTATAAACCCTCACTCCTCAGTGTTGATGAAGTCTGTGTTCAGCCTGGTTAGACTGCTTAGATGGAATAGTTTGTGAAGGGTAGAGCAGGGTGAGACTGAATTTCAGATTTAGCATAAAAGCCTGACACACAAAAGAATTTCTTTGCTAAGGAATTGGATTTTGCTTTCCTGTCTTCTCTATTCCTGTCTTTTTCAGTAACTACCCTGCTTCTGAAGGAAAAGACATGTGGTGGGGAAAGATTCTTGTAGAGGGTGTTTTTCAGATCGTCTTTAACTCTGATTCACTGAGTAGACATTAAATGGTCACTTATGAGCAGGACACACAGATGAGTTAGAGGGGACAGTGAAAAGACTGGCTAAAGTCAGATCTTGAAGGACTTGAACCACCCAGAAATTGGGGAATTACTTTTCTTCTTCTTTTTTTTTTTTTGAGACAGAGTCCAAGCTGTCGCCCTGGGTAGAGAGCCGTGGCTTCACAGCTCACAGCAACCTCAAATTCTTGGGCGTAAGCAATCCTCTTGCCTCAACCTCCCAAGTAGCTGGGACTGCAGGTGCCTGCCACAATGACCAGCTATATTTTTTTGGTTATAATTGTCATTGCTGTTTGGTGGGCCCGGGCCGGATTCGAACCTGCCAGCTCCAGTTATGTGGCTGGTGCCCTAGCCGCTTCAGCTATAGGTGCCCAGCCAGGAATTACTGTTCTTTTGAAAGCAGGAAAGGAACCCAGTTGGATTTGGTGTAGAATAGAAAAGAAACCTATGAGACCATGTGGAGGATGGAAGTGGTGTGGGCAGAAACTTGCCTGTCTTATGGGTGTAATTGGAGAGGTGATATTCTAGCCTCTTGAAATTCATTAAGAGCAGAAAATAAATGGAGGGGTGGGGGTGACCTGAACTTCAGATTACAGAATTTTCTGGAGCCTTGGAGCAGTGGTTTCTGATTCTCGTCTGGAGGGCTTGTATCTAGTTAAAAAGGTCTGAGAATTTGCATTTTTAACATGTTTGGGAGTAATGATGCTGCTACTAATTGGGAACCCAGCTTTGAGAACTATTGCTTGAGAGGCTTGCGGCTAAGATGCCAATAACAGCATGATAGCCGGCTGTTAATGGGTGTGCTTTCTTTCTTTTTTTTTTTTGTAGAGACAGAGTCTTATCCTGTCACCCTCAGTAGAGTGCCGTAGCGTCACAGCTCACAGCAACCTCCAGCTCTTGGGCTTAGGCGATTTTCTTGCCTCAGCCTCCCAAGTATCTGGAACTACAGGTGCCTGCCACAACGCCCGGCTATTTTTTTGTTGCAGTTTGGCCGGGACCGGGTTTGAACCCGCCACCCTTGGTATATAGGGGCAGTGCCCTACTCAATGAGCCACAGGCACCGCCCTAGGCATGCTTTCTTTTACTAACCTGGAATTTCATGTCTAGAAGTCTATACTTTGATATTCTTGGGTAGTTTACCTTATAACATCAACAAAACCTGGTAAAGGTCTGAGCCCTTTATTCAGTGACATTTCTCATGATGTCCATATCACTTCTGGATGAGTTTTAGGTATATGCTTATGTCTAAACATCTGTTTGTCTCATTTTTGGAAAAAGCTCATCCTGGGCACTTGATTTCCTTAGGATGAACTGAGTGACGTTTATGCCAGGAATAGCTTCCCCGTGCCCTTCAGCATGGCCTGCTGATTGGCAGGGCTGTTTCAAGGACTACGAACGGACTAGGCACTGAGTGTATTTCTTTTGATTAGCCAAGTTTACATAGGAGTGCCTGGGAGATTATCTCTTTAGTTCAGGAATTGAATTTCAAGGGCAAAGTCCACAGCTGGCAGTTGAAAGGCTGAGAACACCTGGAAGAGAGGATTTCACTTGACTTTTACTCCCACAGGCCTCATTGCCTCTTCCCAAAGAGGCCAGGTTTTCTTTTTTTTTTTTTTTTGTAGAGACAGAGTTTCACTTTATCGCCCTTGGTAGAGTACCATGGCGTCACACAGCTCACAGCAACCTCCGACTCCTGGGCCTAGGCGATTCTCCTGCCTCAGCCTCCCGAGCAGCTGGGACTACAGGCGCCCGCCACAACGCCTGGCTATTTTTTTTTTGTTGTTGTTGCAGTTTGGCCGGGGCTGGGCTTGAACCCGCCACCCTCGGTATATGGGGCCGGTGCCCTGCTCACTGAGCCACAGGCACCGCCCCAGAGGCCAGGTTTTCTACTTGTTGCTACCCAAGCAGTGACCTTGGGTTGTCTCAGAGCAGCATGGCTCAGGTATCGCCCTTTGCTGTCTACTTCAGCACCGTGGCTTCAGGTGTCACCCATAGCTTCAGGTGAGACATCAGAGTTAGTAAATATAAGCTGCCCTTTCCTCCTTGGCACTGTCGGTTCTCAAATCCTTTTTGAATTCTCCCATTATGAGGAGAGTCTTTATTTTCCTTCAAGGTCAGTGGCTCTCAGCTTTTCCCCAAGAGTCTCCTTTTCTTTAGCTCCTTCCTAAGTACAGCACAACCATAGAATTCTGTTTCAGTGTGGGAAGGGGAGTTAAAGGTTACCTGACCAGGGCTGCCCAATCTAATCTTTGTAAGGCACACTGGGATAAAAGGAGAGGCTGCTGGTAGCCTGAGGCAATACTGCCTCCAGGGTCAAAGGAGTCACTGTGTCTGGGAACACTGGCTGAGAACCTGGATCCATTCCCAGGTGCCTTGTGGTTCAGAGGTGAGACTGCTGAGTGTGCAAGGTGGCAGAGCTAGGATTGTAGCTGGTGTAGAACTCCTGGCCTCAAGTGATCCTTCTGCCTCAGCCTCCTAAAGTGCTGGTATTACCTGCATTAGCTACTGGCCTGCCCATAAATCTTTTTTTTTGCAGTTTTTGGCCAGGGCCAAGTTTGAACCCACCACCTCCGGTATATGGGGCCAGCGCCCTACTCCTTTGAGCCATAGGCGCTGCCCTGCCCATAAATCTTTTAAATATTTGCCAATCAGGTGAAAAAGGGTTTCTTACTTTATTTAGGATTTCTTCAATTATGAATGAGATTAACACCTTTCTATGCTTACTGGCAATTGTGTTTATTCCTTTGAGAATTTTTTACTCAAATCAGTTGTTCATTTTTCTGTTTAGTTGTTATTTTTTTGTGTATTTGTTAGAGTTTTTACATACTTATTACATTAGGAGTATGCCATATGTATTCCTGATAATTTTCCCCACAGTTAAAAAAAACTTTCTAAAAAATTTTATTTTGGGGGCAGCACCTGTGGCTCAAAGGAGTAGGGCACTGGCCCCATATGCCGGAGGTGGTGGGTTCAAACCCAGCCATAGCCTAAAACTGCAAAAAAAAAAATTATTTTTGCTAATTATTTACCTTTCCCTAGTTTTAAATTTTTATGTAGGCAAATGTATACTATTTTCCATCAAATGCTTTCCTCCCCTCTTTATGGCTTTTATGTCATAATTTGAAAATTTTTCTTGATTCATCAGAATTACAAAGATAATTTATATCTGTTTTAAAGTGTTTTTTATGGTTCCAGAAAAATTGCATTGGAACTATAATTAATTTTTCTCTAAAAAATGAAGTAGGAATTAAATTTTATTGATTAAAAAAACCTAAAGGGGGCGGCGCCTGTAGCTCAGTGAGTAGGGCGCCCGGCCCCATTTGCCTGAGGGTGGCGGGTTCGGACCCAGCCCCGGCCAAACTGCAACAGAAAAATAGCCGTGCGTTGTGGTGTGACGCCACGGCACTCTACCCGAGGGCGGTGCAGTGAGACTCTGTCTCTACAAAAAAAAAAAAATATAGTAAAAAAAAAAATTAAATGGGGCCTTAGTGTGTGTCACACTTTATGGGGGCAAGACATGATTGCAAGAGGGACTTTACCTAACAATTGCAATCAGTGTAACTGGCTTATTGTACCCTCAATGAATCCCCAACAATAAAAAAAAAAAAAAAACCTAAAGTAACTTTTTTCTATTAAATTTGATTTTTCTGTAAAATTTGTGAACTTATTTTCACTGTAGTGTTTGTAGTGAGTTGAGACTACTTGTATTTACTTCCTTATAATTTCACTTTTTTTGAGAGAGAGTCTCACTTTGTTCCTTTTGGTATAGTGCCATGGTATCATAGCTTAGACTCTTAGGTTCAAAAGATCCTCTTGCCTCAGCCTTCTATGCAGCTGGTACTACAGGTGCCTGCCACAATGCCTGGCTATTTTTTTTAGAGATGGGGGTCTACCTCTTGCTCAGGCTGGTCTCAAACTTATGAGCTCAAGCAAACCACCCATCTTGGCTTCCCAGAGATCTAGGATTAGAGGTATAAGCCATTTTGCCTGACCTTTCTTTTTTTTTTTTTTTTTTTAGAGATAAGATTCTCACTCTGTTGACTAGACTAGAGTGCCATGGCATTAACCTTTCTCACATACAGCAACCTTAAACTCCTAAGTTCAAGTGATCTTCCTGTGTTAGCCTCCTGAGTAGCTGGGACTACAGGTTTCTGCCACAATGCTTAGCTAATTTTTTCCATTATTACTAGAAATAGTAATTTCTTACTCAGGCTGGTCTGGAACTCCTGAGCTGAAGGGATCCACCAGCCTTGGTCTCCTAGAGTTCTAGAATTACAAGTGTGAGCCACTGTACCTGGCCATTTTCTGAAACTTTTTTTTTTTTTTTTTTTTGGCCAGGGCTGGGTTTGAACCCGCTACCTCCAGCATATGGGACCGGCGCCCTACTCGTTGAGCCACAGGCGCCACCTTCTGAAACTTTTTAAAGCAATGATTTTCAACTAGTGTGCCACAGTACACTGGTGTGCTGTGAGAGGATCCTAAGTGTGTCATGAAAAGTTTTAAAGACGATTAATTAAATTATTTTCAAAAGAAGTTCAAAGCATTATAAGTTTATTCTTTTATTTTTTTACTTTTTTTTATCAACATAATTTAAGTGTGCTATGGAGGTTTAACTGTAGGTTCAAGTGTGCTGTGAGATAAAAAAGGTTGAAAAAACTGCTTTAAAGGAACATTTCTGTTGCAGTTTTCAGAAAAAGAAGCCTTTAGTAGGAGATCAAAAATTGTACCCAAGTCTTTTGATATCTAATCCTGTTTTTTTGTTTGTTTTCTATTCTCCTATACATGATATAGCCATAATCCCCTTTGTTAATGTGGGGATAATTGCATCAGTTCCCTTTGAAAAACTTTATAGTGACTCCCATATACAATTGTGTTAACACACTAGACCTGGATATTATGCCACAGAAGCCTCTCCCTTGAATTATTCCTGCTTTGATGAACTCACCCTGGCTGAGGTGGGAGCAGAGATGGGGATTCTAGTGCGTTTTAAAGATGCATAGGTTGGGGGCGGCGCCTGTGGCTCAAGGAGTAGGGCCCCGGTCCCATATGCCGGAGGTGGCGGGTTCAAACCCAACCCCCGGCCAGAAAAAAAAAAAAAGATGCATAGGTTGGTATTAAAGAGTGTCAAAGGGCCAAAGGCTAACAGGGTCTTAAGACCCAGAGAGGGGGGTGACTTTGTGAGGGGAGCAGCAGGAAAAAGTATGAAGCAATGTGGCTGCTTAGAAGGCAGATTCAGTAAGACTTTTCAAGTAAAAGCGGGAGGAGGAATAATGTTTATTGAGTACCCACTTAATGTCCCAGACACTAAGCTAGTCAGGTCCCACCCAACTGTATTAAAAGGCAGCTTTTACTGCTGCATCAACCTGGGGCTGCTCTTCCTAAGAGTCATGAACTCCTGAACCCAGAAAAGAAAGCCTCGTTCAAGGATTGGAGTGTGAGTAAAATCCTGGGACTGGAAGTTAGAAATTGAGGGACTGGAAAGAGCAGGGTTGAGCTGGCATCATTTCTGCTTTGCCAGCCAGGTCTTACACATAAATGCTTTTAGTGGAAATAAGCTACATAAGGAAGCAGAAAGAGAAACTATTGGTATTTCAGATCAGCAATATCTGCAGAACCAGCTGCACATTGACATGCAGTCTCTTCCCTCATAGAACTTAACGGTTTAGTGGACAAGACATAGAAAAGGCCAGGATGCTGCACTGTGATTTTTGCGACCCTAGTGAGGGAGGAAAGCTATTGGGCACTGGTGGGAGGAGAGCAAGGAAGAGAAGGGCACGGTTTCACAGAGGAAACGAATGGTATTGGTACTGATTTTGAAGGATACCTAGTTCTTTTTTAAGTAGCCAAGGTGGGGAAGGGCATTCCAGGTAGAAGGGTTAGTGTTCAAAAAGACAGAGGAGAGTGAGGCTGTAAGTTCAAAATATGCAGGGAAGTCCCACAGGGTCATGTTTGCTGTACTTGGCAGGGTACAGTGAGAAGTGTCAAGATCAGACGTCAGAGGTAGGTCTTGGGGGCCAGGCTCTTAAAGGCTGAGTCTGCCAATATCCTGCTTACCAAACCACCCCCAAATATAGTCGCTTCAAACAATACTTTTTTTTTTTTTTTTTGTGGATTTTGGCCAGGGCTGGGTTTGAACCCTCCACCTCCGGCATATGGGACCGGCGCCCTACTCCTTGAGCCACAGGCGCCGCCCTACTTTTTTTCTTTCTTTTTTTTTTTTTGTGAGACAGAGTCTCACTCTGTCACCCTTGGTAGAGTGCTGTGGCGTCATAGCTCACAGCAACCTCAAACTCTTGGGCTCAAGCGATTCTCTTGCCTCAGCCTCCGGAGTAGCTGAGACTACAGGTACTGGCCACAACACCTGGCTATTTTTAGAGGTGGGGTCTGCCTCTTACTCAGGGTGATCTCAAACTCCTGAGCTTAAGCAATCTATCCTCCTCAGCCTTCCAGAGTGTTGAGATTACAGGCGTGAGCCATCATTCCCAGCCTGTACTTTTATTGTTACTGTCATGGTTCTGGGTTTCACTTGGGGTTTTCTCATGTAGTTTTCGTTAGTCCGCAGCTGGGTCTGGAATGATCTGAAGGCTCAGTTCCCCTCATGCGTGATCCCTGGGAGGGAAAAACTCAAGCATCTGGGGCCCCAGCACTTGCTCAGTCTCCTTCTCCTCCACTTACTGCACCCTGTGGTCCCTCTGGTATGCCAGCCTCCTTGTGAAGTGAAGGCCCTCAGAGAGACTGACAGAGGTTGCATAGCCTTGGAGGTTATGCACCCTCACATAAGCTGCATTCTGTTCCTAAGGTAGTCACAAAGGCCCATCAGATTCAAGTAGAGACGGGTATCAGTTCATAGACTTATTTTTAAATCAACACAACCATACAGAGAAACTTCATTTTTAAGCTATTGGGCAGTTTTTCCTGAGACTTAATTAATTGCTTACCCTCTTCACAATATTACTAGCCTCTTAATAATACCCGAGATATTATTTACATAATATTTAATCACCTCTTTTTTTTTCTTTTTGAGGCAGAGTCGGTTGCCCTTGGTGGAGTGCTGTGGCGTCATAACTCACAGCAATCTCAAAACTTTTAGGCTCAAGTGGTCCTCTTGCCTCAGCCTCCCGAGTAGTTGGGACTACAGTCGCCTGTCATGAAGCCTGGCTAGTTTTTCTATTTTTAGTAGAGACAGGGTCTTGCTCTTACTCAGGCTGGTTTTGAACTCCTGAGCTCAGGTGAGCCACCCACCTTGGCCCAGAGTGCTAGGATTACAGATGTGAGCCACCTTGCCTGGCCAAAATCACCTCACTTTCTAACTTAAATGTATTTTAAAAGTAAACATTATCTTACTTTCTTAAAGTGGAAAATCAGTATTACTTGCCATACACAGAAAGTAACTTCTCAAGTAAATACAATGAAAATTAAAAATAATGTTTTAAAATTTTAGCCAAATATTGTTGCCTGTGAAAATCTTATCTCATAAAGATATTATCAAGTGTTTGAGAGACTGTGGAGACTGTCTCCTTAATCTTATGAGAAGGAATGAAAGAATGACCCGTGAATGGCGTACATCTTTTGCCATTTATCACTGTGTTGGAGGAGCACCATGTAATAAGCTGAAGGCTTTGCGGTTCTTTAATACATTTTGGGAAGCACCACTGAGGGCAGTGGAGCTGCTACAAAGGATTTGAGCACTGGAGCGATATGGTCAAATTTGCATTTTAGAAAGATGCAAACGACGTGCGGCGCCTGTGGCTCGGTCGGTAAGGCGCCGGCCCTCGAGGGCGGCGGGTTCAAACCCGGCCCGGCTGAACTGCAACCAAAAAATAGCCGGGCGTTGTGGCGGGCGCCTGTAGTCCCAGCTACTCGGGAGGCTGAGGCAAGAAATCGCTTAAGCCCAGGAGTTGGAGGTTGCTGTGAGCTGTGTGAGGCCACGGCACTCTACCGAGGGCCATAAAGTGAGACTCTGTCTCTACAAAAAAAAAAAAGAAAGATGCAAAGGAAGAAGTATAGAGAGTAGATATGAAGGAAGTACAACTAGAGCAAGGAGGTTGTTTCTTGCAGATTACAGCAGTTAGTCAAGCATTGAGTGTCAGGGAACGGAGGAGCTGATTTAGGATAGGAAGGAGGCACAATTTTCAGGACTTGGTGATAGATTGACCTAGAGTGAGAAGGAAGATGAAAAGTTAGGGATGGCGGCACCTATGGCTCAGTCGGTAAGGCGCCGGCCCCATATACCGAGGGTGGTGGGTTCAAACCCGGCCCCGGCTAAACTGCAACCAAAAAATAGCTGGGCGTTGTGGCAGGCGCCTGTAGTCCCAGCTACTCGGGAGGCTGAGGCAAGAGAATCGCTTAAGCCCAGGAGTTGGAGATTGCTGTGAGCTGTGTGAGGCCACGGCACTCTACCGAGGGCCATAAAGTGAGACTCTGTCTCTACAAAAAAAAAAAAAACAAAAGTTAGGGATGATTTATAAAAACTGAAAGTGGAGGAGGGTGGAGAGTGGGAAATGATGAATTCAGTTTTAGATCCTCCATCTTACTTCTTAACGTGAATCCACATTTCATTGTATGGATTTGTCTGATTGTTTCTTTGGCATTATTGTTCAGATTGTTCCTCCCTCCCCTGATTTTCTGTAAACAATAAATTAGATATAGAGTTGATTAATTTTAGGTTAAGCATTGTGGGGGAAAAAACCATTATAAATGATACAGCATATTAGAGACACATAATGTCTGGTTGTCCCGTTATTATTGATGCTAAGTTTGGTTACGGTTAGAGTAGGATCAGCCAGATTTCTTCATTGTAAAATTATAGTTTTCATTCTGTGACTAGGAGGTTATCTGTGGTTGACCTTTGGCACTGTTCCTTATTAATTTTTCACTTATGTGGTTTTCAAAAACTTTTTATTATGGAAAATATCAAACATAACAAAAGTGGAGAGAATAGAAGATAACCACCCCTACATCCATCATCTAGCTCCAGCTATTATCCACATGTGAACTAGCTTGTTTTATTTCTGTATTACTACTCTTTATTGTCCACTACTCTTCCTTCTTCCCCACTAGATTTTTTGGAGCAAATTCTAGGCACCATACTATTTTATCCATAAATACTTCAGAATGTATCTCTAAAATACCTTTCAGACATGATGTAGATGTGATATCTGACCAGCAGTTTTTAATTGTCCGGGCTTTATAGGGCTTTATAGGTAGTTCAGTGGAAGGAGAAGGGGGCGGTGGATGTGAGTGTGATGGATGATAGATTCCAGCCTGGAGGGGCAGAAAGGAACTGCCGAGACATGGCTGATGGAAAAAGAAAAAGGGGAAGGGCTTTAGAGACCTGGCCAACAATAGCTGTTGGGTAATAAAAAGGTCAAGAGACTGTTGGGAAGGGAAATCATAGTCAGACAAGAGAATTTTAGAGGACAAGATTTTGAAATGTGTAGTCCAAGGTCCAAGGTTTGTCCACAGATGTGAGTGACTAAAGCAGAAGTGGAGGTAAAGTCAGAGACTCAGTCCTGAGATGAGGATTTTGAATGGATCCATCTACTGGTTATTGGAATTGCCAGGGTGAAGGGAGAGCCCTCAAGGAGTGCCTGATTCTGTGAGGAGTCTGAAGATGTGGGGTAGGTGCTTTACAGTGGAGTTTGGATACCATGAGATAGGTTAGGAGCTTAGTCAGTAGTAGGGGAGAAAAAATGCAAAACACTCATTTTAAACAGCTTTTAAGCCTGTTGTGTTCTATTAGGCATTGCTGTCCACTGGTTGGAATGTAGGGAGACAAGTGGGGTAGGAGATATAATACTAAAGAGAAAAAGAATTGTGATATGTAGGTGGGGATTCAGGAGCCCTTCAGAGGAGACACACTTGGTCCCTTAAGTAGTGCTAGTATTAGGGAAATTAGCCAGTGAGCTAACTTCACTCTTTTATTCCAGAGGTGTCCCTCTGTATAGTAGCCCTCAATGCTTTTATGATTGGGATTTGTTTTATTAGCCAGTCTTTATGAGGATTTATGTTGCATTCTTTATATTTTGCGTACAGGGTTTGGATGGGGGTAGCCAGAGAGGGTGCTTGTCCCTGGACGTAGCAGTGGTCCAGAGAATTCCCAGTATTTCCTTCCTTCCTTCCTTCCTTCCTTCCTTCCTTCCTTCCTTCCTTCCTTCCTTCCTTCCTTCCTTCCTTCCTTCCTTCCTTCCTTCCTTCCTCCCTCCCTCCCTCCCTCCCTCCCTCCCTCCCTCCCTCCCTCCCTCCCTCCCTCCCTCCCTCCCTCCTTCTTTTCCTTCTCCTTCCCTTCCCCTTCCCCTTCCCCTTCCCCTTCCCCTTCCCCTTCCCCTTCCCCTTCCCGTCTCACTTTATGGCCCTCAGTAGAGTGCTGTGGCATCACACAGCTCACAGCAACCTCCAACTCCTGGGCTTAAGCGATTCTCTTGCCTCAGCTTCTCAGGTAGCTGGGACTACAGGTGCTTGCCACAAAGCCCCTTTTGTTGCAGTTCAGCTGGGGCCAGGTTTGAACCCACCACCCTTGGTATATGGGGCTGGCGCCTTACTGGCTGAGCCACAGGTGCCTCCCTCCCAGTATTTTCTTGCTGTGGTGACCACTTGCCTCTAAAAGCCACTGATGCCCAGGACTGGAGGTAGAGTGAACCTTCTCTGAGGACCTCTTATTTTGAGCTTTGTCTCTTAAATATCAGGGAAAGCACACATATCCTCTGGGTAATAGTCAGGAAAGAAGCATATTGTAGATTTCAGAGTTCAGGAGAACTTTGATATCTAGTCATGAATTTGTGGATAAGCTAGAAATGAAAACTTCCTCCCAAAGGTAGTATCTCTGGAAATAATGCTTGAGGATGATGATCATCACCGAAGAAGAGATTAAAAGTAAGGGGAAAAGGCTCGGTGCCTGTACTCAGTGGCTAGGGCGCCAGCCACATACATCTGAGCTGGAAGGTTCGAATCTAGCCCGGGCCAACTATAACCAAAAAATAGCCAGGCGTTCTGGCGGGTGCCTATATTCCCAGGTACTTGGGAGGCTGAGGCAAGAGAATTGCTTAAGTCCAAGAGTTTGAGGTTGCTATGAGCTGTCACGCCATGGCACTCTACCGAGGGTGACATAGTGAGACTCTGTCTTCAAAAAAAAGTAAGGAGAAAAGAAAGCCTATCTGGCTAAATACCAGCATCTCACTGATTCTGAAACAAACAAGAGTCTATACCCATAGGTGCTTTTGCCAAGCACCTATGTTCAAGGGAGTAATAACCCACATGGTTTTATGAGTTTTATTATTTATTTATTTATTTATTTTTAAGATAGAGCCTTAAGCTGTTGCCCTGGGTAGAGTGCTGTGGCATCACAGTTCACAGCAACTTCCAACTCCTGGGCTTAAAAGCGATTCTCCTGCCACAGCCTCCCAAGCAGCTGGGACTACAGGTACCTGCCACAACACCTAGCTGCTTTTTGGTTGCAGCCATCATTGTTTGGCGGGCCCGGCCTGGATTGAAACACACCAGCTCAGGTGTATGTGGATGGCGCCTTAGCCTCTTGAGCCACAGGCGCCGAGCCTATGAATTTTATTTTTATTTTTTATTTTTTAGTTTTATGAGTTTTAATGTTGAGAGAAAAGTATTTCTGTTAGGCTGTGTTTGGAGTTCATTTCCTGCTGAGTTTTCTGATGGGGTGGGTGTGGTGGGGGAGGGGAGCGTAGCTGAAATAACAACTCTATGCAACTTTTCCTGGAGGAGAATGATAGTTATTTACATATGAATACTACCGTAGAGCATGTAAAACATTTCCACATATATTTTCTCTTTGGATTTATAGTTTTTTCAGAACGGAAACTGATGTGGCAGGCTACCAATACTACTACTACTAATAATAATATCCCAGTGTATTTTCCATGGGATAGTGGAAGGATTGAGAATTTTGAAGTCAGACTTGGTTTGAATTCAGGCTCTTCCTTTTACTAGCTGTACTACTTGGGCTTTGGTTTTCTTATTTGGTAAAATAGAATTGTTAACATTTACCTCAAAAGATTGTTTTGGAGTATTTAATGAATTAACATAATTAACACATGTGGACCATGGAGGCCTTTATCATGTTAATAATAAAGAGATAGATAATCAGAATTAGGAGAGCATGCAGATGTTCTAATCTCATTAATTAATGTGGTTGCTGTGAATGGCCTTCAACTCGGAGTTCTTTGGTAATCTACATATAAGTTTCTCAAGGCAGACAAAAATTTTTTCTTCTTTTTTTTTTTTTTTATAGAGACAGAGTCTCACTTTATGGCCCTCAGTAGAGTGCCGTGGCCTCACACAGCTCACAGCAACCTCCAACTCCTGGGCTTAAGCGATTCTCTTGCCTCAGCCTCCCAAGTAGCTGGGACTACAGGCGCCCGCCACAACGCCCGGCTATTTTTTTGTTGCAGTTCTGCCAGGGCTGGGTTTGAACCCACCACCCTCGGTATATGGGGCCGATGCCTTACTGACTGAGCCACAGGCACCGCCCCAAAAAATTTTTCTTAAGTTTTATATTTTAATGAAATTTATATGATATCTAAGGTGATATTGAACGATATAATATTTACTTTTATTTTTTAACCAATTAAGTGTTGGTTCTCTCCCCTTGTTTTTACAACTACAATAGTTTCCTTATTATTTTGACAACAAATGCTTATGCAAACTTGGTTTCCTATAGGTTTCTTATAGGAAACTAATAAAATACGAATGTATTACATGAAATTGCAACTCAGTGAAAACCACTCTGTGAGGAGCTAGCTAATAGCATCTATGTAGTTTTCTGATGATCTAACTGATAGAAAAATAGAGCTTAAAATACCCAGGAGCATGGATACATATCATGCCCCCTGCCCCCCCCCCCTTTTTTTAAGAGACAGAGTTTCACTTTGTTGCCCTCAGTAGAGTACTGTAGTGTCACAGCTCACAGCAACCTCCAGCTCTTGGGCTTAGGTGATTCTCTTGCCTCAGTCTCCCAAGTAGCTGGGACTACAGGTGCCCGCCACAACACCCTGCTATTTTTTGTTGCAGTTTGGCAGGGGTTGGGTTCAAACCCGCCACCCTCAGTGTATGGGGCTGGTGACCTGCCCACTGAGCCACAGGCGCTGCCCACATATCATGTCCCTTAGGTGGTCTTCTTAAATAACCATTTTTTTCATTTGGAATTTTGTTTTTACAGTCTTTTTTTTTTTTTTTTTCCATTTTTTTCTTTTTTTGAGACAGAGCCTCAAGCTGTGGCCCTGGGTAGAGTGCTGTGACATCACAGCTCACAGCAATCTCCAACTCCTGGGCTCAAGTAATTCTCCTGCCTCAGCCTCCCAAGTAGCTGGGACTACGTTGCCTGCCACGACGTCCGGCTATTTTTTTTTTTTTTTTTGCAGTTTTTGACGAGGGCTGCGCTTGAACCTGCCACCTCCGGCATATGGGGCCGGCGCTCTACTCCTTTGAGCCGCTGTGGTGCCGGGCACCACCCCCGGCTATTGTTTTTTTGGTTGCAGTCGTCATTGTTGTTTGGCGGCCCAGCCTGGATTTAAACCCACCAGCTTAGGTGTATGTGGCTGGTGCCTTGGCTACTTGAGCCACCGGCCCCGAGCCTCATTTGGAATTTTGTCAGAGAGTTGGACAGTAACTCGAGGCTCCAAGTTCTGTAGTCTATGCTCTGTATTCTTTATTTCCAACTAAAAGCAGATACATAGACTTTGGAAAACGGATGAAAGGACTGGATTCCTACTAGCAAGTTAGAGCTGTCATGTAATTGTGTTCTTGCTTACATTAAAATATTATTGTGTTTAATCCTTCTAAAAGCTCTGGGAGGAAAGGAGACTAACCTAACATTTAATTTCCCCTTTGCCTTTTCTTCATTTATAAATGGGAAGCTGGCTTAGTACTGTGAGAGCAGGAGAACAAGCACCCTAGATTTCTCCTGTCTTCTCCCATCTCTTGGGCCGTAAGTACTAGATAAGGATTATCTTTTACTTTATCTGTATAACTGTTTCTGATCTGGAAATGACTGTCATCACTTCTAGATAACGCCAGCTCTGGGCTTTTGCTGAATGAGGACCACATCACAAATAAATCATGGGATTGTAATGAGCAGGGAGAAATCCTATTTGGGAAGGGGTGATTATTTCAGAAGACAAAACATCAGGGCAGGCAGATGACTACCTTCCAGGCGGCAAGAAATACTCCTTGGTGTGAGGCAAGTCGAATGAGTTTGAGCCATAGAATTTGCATGTGTATCCTTTATCCTCTTGTGCCTTTTCCCTGTAGCAATGATCCAGAAAACAGGAAAAACTAATATGATCACAGTCAGGTTTAAAAAAATATTTTATTTTTGGGGCGGCGCCTGTGGCTCAGTCGGTAAGGCGCCGGCCCCATATACCGAGGGTGGCGGGTTCAAACCCGGCCACAGCTGAACTGCAAATAAAAAATAGCTGGGTGTTGTGGCAGGCGCCTGTAGTCCCAGCTATTCGGGAGGCTAAGGCAAGAGAATCACTTAAGCCCAGGAGTTGGAGGTTGCTGTGTGTTGTGTGATGCCACGGCACTCTACCGAGGGCCATAAAGTGAGACTCTGTCTCTACAAAAAAAAAAAAAAATAATAAAAATTTTATTTTTGGCTCTGTGCCCATAGCTCAGCGGTTAGGACGCCAGCCATGTACACTGAGGCAGGCGGGTTCAAACCCAGCCCGGCCTGCTAAACAATAATGATAACTACAACAACAAAAATAGCTGGGCCTTGTGGCAGGTGCCTGTAGCTACTTGGGAGGCTAAGGCAAAAGAATCACTTAAGCCCAAGAGTTAGACGTCGCTGTGAGCTGTGATGCCACGGCTCTACTGAAGGTGACATAGTGAGACTGTCTCCAAAATAAATAAATAAATAAATAAATAAAAATAAAAATATTTTTAATTATTATGGATACATAATAGTTGTATTATTTATAGGGAATGTGTGGTGTTTTGATACAGGCATACAATGTGTATGAATCAAATTAGGGTAATTGAGGTATCCATTACCTCAAGCATTTATTATTTGTGTAAGGAACATTCCAATTCCATTCTTTTAGTTATTCAAAGTCTACCCTAACTTATTGTTGATTATAATCACTTTGTTTTGCTGTGCAATATTGTTCATTCTGTCTATCTAACTATATTTTTGTATCCACACAATCAGTTTTTAATGTGAAGAAAGGCTGGTGAGGATTTTTCATTGACATAGAGCAAATGCAGGCTTTGGGGCCTGGGTGAAGCTGACTGTAGAAACTCAGGCAGTTGGCTCTTTGGATGTAAAAGTAAGAGTGAATTAATTTCAGTGGATACACCTGGCATCTCAGAGTTTTTCTTCTATTACTCCAACTATTCCAAAAGGAGCTGGTCATGCAGCAGGTGCAGTATCTGCGAGGTGAAAAATGAATTATTATTAAAATTGTATGTGGAATTTGGGAACTGAGCAGTCCAGCATACTCTCTGCCCTTCAGTTATAAACAATTCTCCCAGCTGATTTCCTCCCTCTAGCCTTCTTCATTCTGGTTACTGAAAATTCTCAACCTAGGTAAAACCTGGGCTGGCCTTGGTCTTCCTTCCAGCTCTTTTGTTATACTTCTGTCGACAGCAACTCCCTCTTTTTCTGAGAACTTTCCTATCATTCCAGCTTAAAACCTGTCTGCTATTAGCAGAGTCACTGATTCCTTATTTTCTTTTCCTTTTTCTGTCTTTTTGTACAAAATTAAATAACTTTATTGATTTTTATTAATAACAAAGGAAATACATACTCATTGAAGAATATTTGGACAATTAACAAAAAGTACTAGGAAGAAAGTAAAAACTTAACATAATTGGCTCAGTGCTCATAGCTCAGTGGTTAGGGTGCTGGCCACATACACCAGGACTGGCAGTTCGAACCCGGCCCAGGCCTGCTAAACATCAGTGACAACTATAACAAACAAATAGCCGGGCCTTGTGGCAGAGGCGTGGGTCCTAGCTACTTGGGAGGCTGAGCCAAGAGAATTGCTTAAGCCCAAGAGATTGAGGTTGCAGCACTCTACCAAAGGTGACAAAGTGAGACTCTGTCTCAAAAAAAAAAAAAAAAAATAATCCCTTGCAGATGTGTTCAACCTGCCTGTGGCACAGATTATGTGAGGATGTTTTTTGCTTATCTGTGGTGTCGGATATCACAAAAATTATGCAGGGACCTTTTTTTCCCCTCATCAGGTCTCATTAGTGTTTGTGTATTTAATGTGTGGCCCAAGACAACTCTTCTTCCAGGGTCATACAGAGAACAAAAGATTGGATACCCCTGCTGGTTACTGTTAACTTTTTTTTTTTAAACATATGGTCCTCTGGACCTTTTTAATATATTTTGTGTGTATGTATACTTATACACATACCCTCCCCCAAACATGATATCATTTTGCACTTCTGTTTTATAACTGGCTTTTTCCACTGGTAATGTTACTTGAATTGACTGATACATAGAGAGCTCTGTTTAAAGCTTTATAGAATTCCATTGTATGGATGAATCATTATTTAACTAATCTGAGGATGGACTTTTGGATCATTTCTATTGTTTTGTTATTAAAGCTATGTGGTGTGGCAGTACCCATAGCTCAGTGAGTAGGGCATTGGCCACATGCACCGAGGCTGGCAGGTTCAAACCCAGCCTGGGCCAGCTAAAACAACAATGACAACTGCAATAAAAAAACAATAGCTGGACGTTGTGGCAAGTATCTGTAGTCCCAGCTACTTGGGAGGATGAGGCAAGAGGATTGCTTGAGCCCAAGAGTTTGAGGTTGCTGTGAGCTGTGATGCCACAGCACTGTAGCCAAGGCAACAGCTTGATACTCTGTCTCAAAAAGAAAAAGAAAGCTATGTGGCAGTAAATGTCTACCATTTGTATATAATGTCAGGATAATGGTTTCTAGAATTTTCTAAAAATGGAATTGCTGGTTTAAAGGGTATATGGTATATTAAAATTATTTAATGATAACTTTTGAAACTTTGAAAAGTATATGAAAGAAAAAAGATTAATGTAATAAAAACCTAGGTACCCTTCCCCCAAATGTAATAAATATTAACATTTTACCCTTTTACCATATTTGCTCCAGATCTATTATTTAACATTTAACAAAATTTTGTCAGATGTGGCTAAAGCTTCCCCCAGTCCTTTTCTCCTCCTGAAGTTGATATAAACCTCATTACTGTGCATATCTTGTCTTTTTACATACATATGTCCAGAAATAATGTATACTATATTGTATTTTATAATTTTATAAACATGTACGAGTCCTGCATTCAGCCTTCTGCAACCTAATCTTTTTTCATGCAACATCATTTTTGGAAAGTATCCATGTATAAAAATCATTCAACTTAATTTATGTATATATAACGTACTATTGTCTGATAATGAGAGATGGTTAAAGTCTTTCTAATTTTTGTGTATTGCAGACATTACTGTAATGAACATCCTTATTTATTTTTATTCCTGTATGAGAGTTTTGTGTGTTTACTACTTACAAATGGAATTGTTGTAATGGGGTGTGTGATATTCAGCTTTAGTAGGTAATTCCAGATTGCTTTCTATATTGGTTGAATTTGTTTACCAGCAATATATATGAGTTTTCATTTCCATACATATATATACATATATATATATATATTTTTTTTTTGAGACAGAGTCTCAAGCTATTGCCTTGGGTAGAGTGTGCCTGGAGTCATAGCTCACAGCAACCTCCAACTCTTGGGCTCAAGTGATCCTCTTGTCTCAGTTTTTTTTTTTTTTATTTATTTTATTTTCATGTCTATGAAATTGATATCAAATACCAATTTCTCGCTATCCAGTGTGAGGAGGAGATAACCTGAATGGAAATGGTGGGAAATTAGAAAGACATGCAAGAAGTATACTAGTGAAATATATAAAACACGCAAGAGGGTAGAGATAGGATGGGGTCGGAAGGTCTGTCTGCAGCCATTGTCTCAGTTTTTTCTATTTTAGTACAGATAGGATCTCACTTTTGCTCAGGCTGGTCTTGAACTCGTGAGCTCAAACTATCCACTCACCTCGGCCTCCTGAGTGCTTAGGATTATAGGTGTGAGCCACTGTGCCTGGTCTCCCCCATATTTTTGCTAATACTTGGAGATACCATACTTTTCAGTATTTTCCAATCTGATGAGTATGAAATAATATTTCATTGCTTTCATTTGCATTTTCCCAGTTTATCAAAGAGGTCGAGCAATATTTTATTTTTAAAATGTTCATTTCTTTTACCTGTTATTAGTTGGATTGTCTTTTTCACAGTGATTTTTAGGAATTAATATATTATGATTTTTAATCATTTTTCAGTTATGTGGTTTTTAGTTATCTTTTTCCTGTCTGTAGCTTGTCTTTTAACTTTATATAGAATATCATTGTGAGGATGTATTTTCTTTTGAGGAGCCGCATAAATATATGTATAATAACCACCCCTAAATAGATAGATATAGATATAGATATTTTTTTTGTAGTTTTTTTTTTTCCTTTCTCTCCCTAAATTGTCCTCCAGAAAAATTGTTCTGATTTACAATACATGCAGTAGTATATGAGAGGGCTCGGTTTGCCACACCCTGACTGACTCTGGGAATAGCTTTCTTTACCCATGCAGTGGACAAAAAGTGATATTTCCCCTTGTTTTATACCTTTTTCTTGAGCATTCCTATTTCTTTATTATAGCTAAAATTTGACCTCATCCCTGGGAGCATTTCCTGTGACCCTCTCTGATCAAGCTACTTCACTTCTTCCCCTGAAGAAGTAGCTTCCAGACCCTGCATGGCCACTTTTGCCATTGAAGTTAGCTCCTCCCTCCACTTAGATCTCCTCTCCTCTATCTTGGTGCTGTTATCTGCCATTTGACTTCAGGCTAATTGCTTACAACCTTCTTCATATGTCCCCTTTCTGGCATTATCTGGACCTGAGGATTCATACCGAGATTCCTTCAGTGCCCTGACTTCTCAATCTCTCAATCCTGTCAACTCCAAGGACTTACTCATCTTCCTTCTTCTTAAGGTGCTCATAGCATGGCCATACCTTTGGCCTGGTCACTGAGACCATTTCCACATCCAAGATCCTAAACTTTGAAATTCCCTTCCCTTCCTCATCTCCTGCCTGTTTACACTTCCCACTCCTTCGTTGCCCCCACCCAACAACTGCTTCTCCAACCCTTCTCTGCTTGTACAGACTTTTGGCCACCCTTGGGACTGCCTGCTCATTTCTGTGTTCCAACTAAACCTCAAAGGAAAAAATTCCCATCATATACTTTTTGCTTACCTCTCCCCAACAGTACCACCATAGCTTCCAGACCCTGCATGGCCAGTTTTCCCATTGACGTTGGCTCCTGCCTCCACTTACATCTCCTCTCCCCTTTCTTAGTGCTGTTATCTGCCATTTGACTTCAGGCTACTTGCTTACAACCCTCTTCATATGTCCCCTTTCTGGCATTATCTGGACCTGAGGATTCATATCAATGCTCTGACTGAAGCTCCCTCTTGTCTTCCTTTCTGTGATCATCAGTCCTGGGGGACAAATGCATTTGAAGTTTTCTGCCATAGCCCCTAGCCAGTCTTTCTTTTTCTTTTCTTTTCCCTCTCTTTCTTTCTTTCTTTTTGTTTTTTTTGAGACAGAGTGTTGCTCTGTCACTTGGGTTAGAGTGCAATGGTGTTATTGTAGCTCACAACAACCTTCAACTCTGGGCTCAAGTGACCCTCCTGCCTCAGCCTCCTGAGTAGTTGGGACTATAGGTATGCACCACACCTAGCTAATTTTTCTATTTTTAGTAGAGGTGGGGTCTCGCTTTTGCTCAGCTGGTCTCAAACTCCTGACCTTAAGTGATCCTCCTAGCTTGGCCTCCCAAAGTGCTAGGATTACAGGTATGAGCCACTGTACTCAGCCACCCCCTACCTAGACCACTGAGTATAGCTTTCATCATCATGACTTATCATTCCTTTCTCAGAACATTTTTTGTGATTCTCCAGAGAAAAGCTAAGATCCCCAATTTGTCTCTCAAAGGCTTTCTGTTTTTCCAGCTTTCTTCCAGTCTCCATTTAGTTAAAGTCCCATCAGAGCATATTTCTTGTTCTTCATATGCCTTCTACTTTCTACACCTGCCCAGGAATGCCCCTTTATTTATTTGCCATTTGATCTTCCTGGCCCAGTGCAAGGGTCATCCTCTCTATGAAGCCTTCTTAATTCTTTCAGCTGGACATAATCCCCCTCTACCTAGCATTTCATCTCTCTAAAGGCACTTCTTTATTAGTGACACTTAATTCCATATTTCTAATGGCACTTACTCTTCCTGGTATTTATTAGATTTGTGTGTAAGCTCCTTGAGGATGGACCCACATCTGATGAATTTTGGTGCCTTGACCAGCACTAAGCATATTGGCTTACACCTTGTTGGTGTTTGGTATGTATTAGTTGAAAGCACATATGATTGTTAAGGTATGAAAGGAAGGAGGAAAGACTTGTCTTGGCTCACCAGGAACCGTACGTAAAACTTTGTAATGCCGGCTCGGCGCCTGTGGCTTAAGCGGCTAAGGTGCCAGTCACATACACCTGAGCTGGCGGGTTCAAATCCAGCCCAGGGCCCGCCAAACAACAATGATGGCTGCAACCAAAAAATAGCCAGGCGTTGTGGCGGGCGCCTGTAGTCCCAGCTACTTGGGAGGCAGAGGCAGGAGACTCGCTTAAGCTCAGGAGTTGGAGGTTGCTGTGAGCTGTGATGCCACAGCACTCTATCCAGGGTGACAGCTTGAGGCTCTGTCTGAAAAAAAAAAAAAAAAAAAACTTCGGGGCGGTGCCTGTGGCTCAGTGAGTAGGGCGCCGGCCCCATATGCCGAGAGTGGCGGGTTCAGACCCAGCCCCGGCCAAACTGCAATAAAAAAATAGCCGGGCGTTGTGGCGGGCGCCTGTAGTCCCAGCTGCTGGGGAGGCTGAGGCAAGAGAATCCCGTAAGCCCAAGAATAGAGGTTGCTGTGAGCCGTGTGACGCCACAGCACTCTACCCGAGGGCGGTACAGTGAGACTCTGTCTCTACAAAAAAAAAACAAAAAAACTTCGTAATGCCCTCCCTATATCTGCTGTAGTGATTATCAGATTCATAGCTTGACCTGGGCCAGCAGAGGAATAGTTCAGTCTCCTGACCCACATTGCAACTGTGGGAGCAAGAGCCTTGAGTATTGAGAGTTCTTCAGGATATTTTGGGTTTAGGGAGTACATTCTGTGCACTGTAGGGGAGAGGATTTCAAAGTAAAGAAAGGAAACATTGAACATGCTCTTGGCAGAGGTAGGTACAGAAGGGCTGGAGAGTGTGGTGACCCTAAGGTGAGGGGTTTATTTTTATCAAGTCAACCCACTTTATTTCCTCCTTTTCCCCGGCTGAGCCTCAACTTTGAATATGGGAAAAACACTATGGGTTTTTCCATTATTGGTACTATCCTGCACTTGGATTTGTTGCTGTTGTGTCGCAGTTCCCTATGTTAGTCTGTGAGCTCCCTGAGTGCAAGAATCACATCTCATGTTTGTTTTTGTCCTCTTTGCTAAAAAAAAGTAGTGATCAGTAATTACTGTTGATTTTTATTGAATATGATATTAGCTGCTGTCCCAGCCTGGGGACCTTGAGTCATTGTCTCACTCTTCATTTCAAACAACCATCTGTCTCACTCTGTCCAAGTATTGTTCATCTTTTTTTTTTTTTTTTTGAGACAGAGTCTCAAGCTCTCGCCCTGGTAGAGTGCCTCGCAGAGTCATAGCTCACAGCAACCTCAGACTCCTGGTTTTAAGCGATTCTCTTGCCTCAGGCTCCCAAGTAGCTGGGACTACAGGCACCCACCACAACACCTGGCTATTTTTTTTTGTTGCAGTTGTCATTGTTGTTTTAGCTGGCCAGGGCCAGGTTTGAACCTGCTAGCCTTGGTGTATGTGGCTGTTGCCCTACCCACTGAGCTATGGGCACCGCCCTACTGTTCATCTTTATGGCATTGGCTCAGATTTCCTCTCCCACAGAGACCTTGTCCTGAGCTGCTCTAGGCCTTGCACCTCCACCCGCTGTCCTTTAGAATGCTTTTGGTCTGTCTCCTCCAGTTGGATTGGTTGCTGTTGTGTTGCAGTTCCCTATGTTAGTCTGTGAGCTCCCTGAGTGCAAGAATCACATCTCATGTTTGTTTTTTTCCTCTTTGCTAAAAAAAACTAGTGATCAGGGTGGCGCCTGTGGCTCAGTCGGTAGGGCACCAGCCCCATATACCGAGGGTGACGGGTTCAAACCCAGCCCCGGCCAAACTGCAACCGAAAAATAGCCAGGTGTTGTGGCGGGCACCTGTGGTCCCAGCTACTCGGGAGGCTGAGGCAGGAGAATCGCTTAAGCCTGGGAGTTGGAGGTTGCTGTGAGCTGTGTGAGGCCACAGCACTCTACCGAGGGCCATAAAGTGGGACTCTGTCTCTACAAAAGGAAAAGAAAAACAAACAAACAAACAAAAAACTAGTGATCACTAATTACTGTTGATTTTTATTGAAGAGCCCAGTATTGAAACTTGAAAGATTATCAGTGGCAGAGAAACTGAAGATGGCAAAGAATGCGAAAGTAAAACTTAGCCTTGACTGGTTCTCCAGAGTCTGGGTCTGGGGAGGCAATGTGTTCAGGGTATCCAAGGGAGGAGAGTGGGTTTCTTAAATTCTGGCTTTTGAAGTTCTGCCTTCTAACAGTAGTCAGCATCCAGGCAGGTGAGGGATTGAGGGGTTCAGAGAGTCGTCCAGGGAAGACAAGTTAGAGGTGATGGCTGATGCATTGGTGACCAACACGGGGTGACCTGGCCCTATGCCTCCTACCCCCACCTCCAAGTACAGGGGAGCTGTAGGCACACATGGTGGATTAGACATACAAGGATCTTTACCAGCCTCTTCCCTGAGCTGGAAGCAAGATGAGAGCAGCAAGCCAGTTGGCAGGCTTGCCTTTTCTGCCTTAAAGTACTTTGTTTCTGTTGCTAACAACAGACATGGGTAGTGTAAATAAAACACAGACACACAGGCACATAGATACATCTGTGGAGACTGAAAATTCAAATTGAGGGGGAGGGGCTGAGGTGGACAAACTGAAAATGTGTGGCTAAGTCTCTGAAGATACTGAGTATGCCTTGGGTCCTCTCTCTAGCCAACCTTGGTGGTAGGCACAGTGTGAGGAGTAGCTGTGTGGGAGGACCCTCTGGAGGAAGTCAAGTTTAGGAGATGATCTGGGCGCCACAGATTTCAAAGACTGAGTGCCTGTTAGAGTTGGATTCAGTTTTTGTTCAGGCAGACACTCCTCTGTGTCAGTTGCTGGTGCTCTGAGGACCGAGGGCAGGGTGGACGGCAGTTTCTTTCCTTCTGTCCTGCCCTTTCTGGTTTGACCCATAGATCTGTTAGCGCTCACAGGAGGTACACGTTGATCAGCAGCAGCTGTGATCTTTCTTTCTTTTTTTTTTTTTTTTTGTGGTTTTTGGCCGGGGCTGGGTTTGAACCTGCCACCTCCGGCATATGGGACCGGCGCCCTACTCCTTGAGCCACAGGCGCCGCCCAAGCTGTGATCTTTCTAACTGACCTGATGTTTAAAAACCACCTAGGTCTGCATAGCTAAATATGTGACAGGTGTTTTGGGTAACTCCTGAAGGATGTGAACTTCCTTAATCTGGACTGAGACTGATTCAGCCTCTCTGGAAAGGGTGGTCTTAGTTAGTTAGTACTATAAAAAGTAACACTTGAATCTCTTGTGAGATAAGCTTATTCAGAGACTTGTAGTTCAGGTAGATGATGATGAGGATGGGTGATGAGGAAGACTGAGTTTTCATTGCTGGAAATAAGTAGGGATAGGTGAGGCATTCTCCTTTCCTCCCTGAGTCAAACAGGTACCTAAGATTACTTCTGGTTCTGTGATTCTGGGGGAAAAGAGTAACTGTACTGATGTGAATGTAGGGCATTTCCAACTTGCACAGCTTTTAGCACTTGGTTCACAGATTCTCTGACACCTGGGATGATTATCTGAGGTGGAGGTATTTGAAGAAGCTCTTGGCTGGGCTTTCTTTGCCATCATATTGCTTCCTTAGGCCACCTGTGACAGGTCTAAGGTGTGTCTGCCAGGAGGTCCCTTTGGTCCATATCAGTATCAAGTCAGTAATGGTTTCAGTCTCTGAGAGGCAGTCGGCCTTCCCTCCAGTCTGAGAGTGAGACATGGAAATACATGCCCTCCCCCCAAGTAAATGTACAGTATTTGTCTCCCCTTGGCAGGGAAAAATGAATTAGAATAGCCCTTTGTGTTTAGGATTTCAAATCTGCTTCAGGGTCTCATTTATATCCAGGCAATCCTCTTGGCTCTCCAAGGTAGGGAGCCTGGGATGGGGTGGAGTGGCACTCTGAAGGGAGCTTGGGATGGGGTGGAGGGGCACTCTGAAGGGAGCCTGGGATTCGGGGGAGTGGCACTCTGAAGGGAGCCTGGGATTGGGGGGACTGGCACTCTGAAGGGAGCCTGGGATGGGGTGGAGTGGCACTCTGAAGGGAGCCTGGGATGGGGGGGACTGGCACTCTGAAGGGAGCCTGGGATGGGGTGGAGTGGCACTCTGAAGGGAGCCTGGGATGGGGGGGAGTAGCACTCTGAAGGGAGCCTGGGATGGGGGGGAGTAGCACTCTGAAGGGAGCCTGGGATGGTGGGGAGTAGCACTCTGAAAGGGGCTGTGACTCACTAGTGGCTGGGCACTCGCTGTAAGGCATGTATCATGTGGCATTTATTACTACAGGAATTAAAGGACCAAGGTACATGTGAATGAGTTATGTATTTTTATAATTTACAAGATTATACCTATAATAGCAGCAGTCTGACTCATATTCTCATAATCTTTCCTGAATAGGAGAGAGAAGGATAGTCTGAGAATTACATATTACCCTGGAGAGGCCCAGGGGAGTTTCCTCCCATGTGACCCCAATCACCTCTGTAGTCAAATGGCTCAAAGGCTAGGAACCCCTTAGGAGAGAACTGGTCATTCTCTCCTTGGCTTAGGTCATGGATATGAGACCCTGTACCTGACCCTAAGGAGAGGTCATTGACTAGGGCTATTATTTATTTATTTATTTTTTTGAGACAGAGTCTCAAGCTGTCGCCCTGGGTAAGTGCTGTGGCGTCAACAGCTCACAGCAACCTGAAACTCTTGGGCTTAAGCAATTCTCTTGCCTCAGCCTCCCAAGTAGCTGGGCCTACAGGTGCCCGCCACAACACCCGGCTATTTTTTATTTTTGGTTGTAGTTGATGTTTGTCAGGCTCTGTCAGGTACCTAAGATTCAAACCCACCAGCTCCAGTGTATATGGCTGGCTCCCTAGCCACTTGAGCTACAGGTGCCAAGCCAACTAAGGCTATTATTGAATGGTGCTGGACCCAGCCTAGCTGATAAAACTTCAGAGCAGGACCGGGGCAATGCTACTCATGGTTGTCAGAGAGAACGATGGTTCTTGTAATAGAATTTATTTTAAACCACCAGACTTCTTGGGAAGACTGAAGGAGAGGCAGGAAGACCTCATCCAGCTGGATATCATGTCCCACCTTAGCCCCCACGGGTATTACAGCAAGCTGCCTGTTAGTCTGGTGGTTGACTTCCCTCCCTATCTTCAGGGTTTAGGTGAGCCGCTCCCACAAGGCTGGAGCATGGGGGACGGTATTGTTTTCCTCACTGTGTCCTCAGTGACTGGCCTAGTACCTGGCACAGAGCAAGCGCTTGGTCATTGTTTGTGGATTGAATGGTTTCCCAGCCTGAGCTTAAGTGGAACTTGGACTGGGCCTTGGAGCATGACTAGGAATTGGATAAGCAGAGAGGAAGGAAAGTACTCCAGGCTGGCAGTGGTTAGAACACAAAAACATGGAGGCACATAAACGGAGATGTTTGGAGTTGAAGGTATCCTTCCTAGAGAGAGAAGTACATTTGTGTGTGTGTGTGTGTCTGTCTGTCTGTCCAGGCAAGTCTGTGTATCTTCATGTGCACAAGTGTGTGTTTTGGGGGATAGGATGGGAATTGGTTGAGGAGGGAAGTGAGATTGGAGGAACTGGAGGAATCTGGGTCTGGTGTGCTTGGTAGGTTAAGGAGCCCAAAAGAATGATATGATAGTATTAATGTTCCAGGATCGTTAGCCTGCCATTTATGAGCAGGGAGGACTGAGGATGGCAGAATAAAGAGGAATTAGCAATACAGTAGTATTAATAAATGTTTAACATTTATTTGGTGCCTTCTCTCGGCTGTACTCCTTGAAGTGCTCTCTATATCACCAGAGATCATTGCTGTAAACTAGGTATGAGGTGATATGCTGAGGAAAAATTGCAAAGACAAGGACATAGTTCATTAGCTTCTTCGTATTTGGTTATATTTGGGTCTTACTTGGTTAAATATGTAATGGCTCCAAGGACATCCTCCTGGGCTCTGCTTTCTAAAACTTGTCCTTGAAACTGCTGGAGTTGTTATCTGGCTTGGTTGGGGCTATTGGGCTTTTGTATACTCTCTGCCAGGAACTAATGTCCTTGGGCCTCAGCTGGGGTGTGTCCCCAATCCAGCCATCTGGAAAGTCAGAGCAACTAGCCACTAGAATGTGCCCATTAGTGCTTCCAGGGGTTACAACCTGTCAGTGGAATCCTAAGCCTGGGAACTGCTTCTCTCACAAGGCTTTTCAAAGTTGGAACAGGCTGACTGTTTTAGCACTGACTGCTCCCTTATTTGGACACTAAATTTTCAGGGTGAGATTGGACTTCTCCTTTGTTTGGGGAGATTTTTTTTTTTTTTGTAGAGACAGAGTCTCACTTTGTCACCCTCAGTAGAGTGCTGTGGCATCACACAGCTCACAGCAACCTCCAACTCCTGGGCTTAAGCGATTCTCTTGCCTCAGCCTCCCGAGTAGCTGGGACTACAGGCGCCCGCCACAACGCCCGGCTATTTTTTTGTTGCAGTTTGGCCGGGGCCGGGTTTGAACCCATCACCCTCAGCAGATGGGGCCGGCGCCCTACTCACTGAGCCACAGGTGCTGCCCCTGGGGAGAATTTTTTAAGTATTGGATATCCTGTGAGTGATCTTCAAGGAAGTAACATGATATCAGAGCCATACCTTTCTTCACCTGATTTTTTTCTACCTAGGTCTCTAACCCATCTACTTAATAGGAGCGGAATGGGGTTCCTGGCCTGTCCACTCACCTCAATCTCCCTATGGGAAGAGTGGATAATATTACTGTGGTGCTAAGAGGCAGGACAGCTGAGGCTTACGAGTCTGGCTCCAGAGGTTGGGGGCAACTTCATGCCCAGCCTTGGGACTTGTCTCTTGGCTTTGGGGAACTTGCTGTGCCCCAGAGACTTGGTAGATTTGTAGCTCATGTGGGGCCGGGAGGGGGAGCAGGGCTCAGGAGGGGTAGAAGGCAGTGGTGCTACCAAGGGTAAAGAATCTTTTGTGGCAATTCAGAGAGTTTACTTCCTTTGCTCACACCCTCTCTGTGGACAACTAATCCTTCCAGGAGCCCAACTCTGTCAACCTCTGGCTTTCCTTCTGATTAACCCCTGCAAACCTCAAGAAAGTAATTCAGCTAATGGCAGTGACATTGGATCCTAATGGAGGAAGGGGAAACAGGAAGGAGAACATGTTTCTGTCAACAAAGGTGTGCTTTCACTAGTTGGGACTTGCTATAGGCAGTCCTCAGCCCTTTGGATGATTCCTGTGCTTTGGGCTCAAATTGTCATGCTGTATAGAAGAAGCTGCAAGACATACAAACAGGCAGGGCCTCCAGCTGTAATATCTAACACCCCAGGTGAAGGCTGATTAAGCTGAGAAACTGCTAGAAAGAAAGCACATTGGCAGTGATGGGTAAGTCCTTAACATGCATTGTCTTACTTAATCCGCACAACAACACTTCATGGCTGGGACTGTCATTTCTGCTTTACAAGTGAGGAAACAAACTTGTGTAACTCCCCCAAAGTTTCCTAGCTAGTAGAGGCGGAAGTTTATACCCCAGTACTACTCTTTTCCTATTATTTCTTGTAGAGGAAACCATGGCAAACTGCCATTTTTAATAAACTTTTTGTTTTAAAATAGTTTTAGATTTACAGAAAAGTTACAGGGATAATACAGAGAGTTCTCATAGACCCTGCAAGCCATTAGCTCCTCCCCCCTTTTCTGGTTTATGAGGATTCATTGGGGGTGGGGAACAGATTTGGAATGAGGAAATTTTTTCCAAAGATTCCAACTTGGTGATTTTTTAGCAAGGATTTATTATTATTATTATTATTTTATTTTACTATTAAATCATAGTTGTATACATTAATGCGATCATGGGGCACCATAGCGTGGATTTTTTGAGAGTCCATCAGAGTAAATTATTTCTTCCCCAGTTCTACTCTTTCTCAGATCTGCTAGACTGGGTTGAACCTGGCTCTGACTTCTGGTTTCAAAGTTGAATACTTTCTAACTTGCTCAACAGGGTCAGATGGTCTTGAGTTTCAGAGAGTTAGGGAAGACCGGTAGCTATGGGGTTAGCCTCTAGTGGCTTCCAGACACTCTTCTGTATGATGGGGCTATGACAGGGGAGTGTTAATATTTTCAGCTGATGTTTGATGGCCTGGAGCCAGAGCCCTCCTGAGGGACAGAGGCAGCATTTCTGTGGTGAGGCCTCTTTGCTTGATGCTCTCTCACGTCTGTCATTGTGTGGTGCCAGAGTGGTTCAAGGTCGTTGCTGCTCTGGTCCTAGGCCTTGGTTTGCAGGCAGGCAGGCTGGCTGTGGGCAGAGTGATACCCAGGAGCAGCTAGTATGTGCTTTGCTTTGGGTCCAGGCACATTCTCCATTTAAGGGAAAGGGGTCTGCAATCTTCTTGGCTCTGGGTGTGAATGGGCTGGCCTGACGTTTGCTCATGGCCTTTGCTGGGTATGCTTTTTCAATGAGATCATTCCAGAATTACATTCCTATGAAATTATATTTCACTCAAGATGTGAAGCTGGATTTGTGTAAAAGCATTGGCACTAAACTCAGGGCTCAGAGCGGGGCAGAAATGAGACTAGGGATAAACAGCTCTTTTTTAGGAGGAGGAGAAAGACGGAAGGAGAGAGAAAACAGTTGTTAAAGGATTTTGCATTTAAAATTGGTATGCTATAAGCATACCCAGGCAATCAGGATTGCCACTCAGCCCATGGAAAGGCAGTCTTTTTTTTTTTTTTTTTTCTGTAGAGACAGAGTTTCACTTTATTGCCCTTGGTAGAGTGCCATAGCATCACACAGCTCACAGCAACCTCCAACTCCTGGGCTTAGGCGATTCTCCTGCCTCAGCCTCCCGAGTAGCTGGGACTACAGGCACCGGCCACAATGCCCAGCTATTTTTGTGTTGCAGTTTTGGCCAGGGCTGGGTTTGAACCCGCCACCCTCCGTATATGGGGCTGGCGCCTTGCTCACTGAGCCACAGGTGCCACCCGGAAAGGCAGTCTTAATGTTTGTTGTCCCAGCCACCCCCAGCTAGTATTGGCTCAACAGGAGCCAGTGGAGGGGGATGCCCTTGAGGCTTCAGTGTGTAAGGTTTCTGGAAAGCTCACAAGGCCCAGGTATCTCCTTGTCGTAGCATTCAAGGCCCATCCCTGTCTTCTATTTTGCCCCTCCTCCCACATCCATTATCTCTCTTTTTCTTTCTTTCTTACTCACTCTATTATTATCTATTATCTTTGATGTATTTCTATACATAATACTCCTAACCCCATACTTGTGGGTTTTTCCCCCCACAATGGTGGTCATTTCTCCAGCTCTCTGGACACCAACTGAGTGTCTTTACTATTAATTCTGTTTCCACACTAATTAGCTAGAGTTAGGACAATTCCCACAGTTAAAGGATTAGTCCCGCAAGGCTGCCCCCACTTTAGATACCAATCACAAGTCCAGGCCACCCATATTTCTGACCAACTAGCTATAAAATCCCTTAGGATTGGTAATTCGCTAGAATAGCTCACAGGACTCAGATAAATAGTTTACTTACTATTAACATTAGTCTTACTTACTATTAGTTTAATATCAAGGATACAACTCAGGAACAGACAAATGGGAAAGATGCATGGGCACATGTGTCCACATGCAGAGCTCCCGTGCTCTCTCAGGGTGTACCACCCTGCTCAGCACCTTGATGTGTCCACCGACCTGCAAGCTCTCTCAACTCTGAAGACTGAAGGTTTTTATGGAGGTTTCATTATATAGGTGTGCTGTGGTTTGGATGTCCCCTTCAAAGCTCGTGTTGAAATTTAATTGCCATGTTGAAGGTATTAAGAGGTGGGACTAAGAGGTGCTTTGGCTGTGAGGGATCCATCCTCTTGAATGGATTAATGCACTTATCTTGGGAGTGGGTTCTTGATATAAAAAAGCTCAGCCCCCTCTGGCCTCTGTCTTTTTTTTTTTGTAGAGACAGAGTCTCACTTTACAGCCCTCGGTAGAGTGCCGTGGCGTCACACAGCTCACAGCAACCTCCAGCTCTTGGGCTTACGTGATTCTCTTGCCTCAGCCTCCCGAGCAGCTGGGACTACAGGCGCCCGCCACATCGCCCGGCTATTTTTTTGTTGCAGTTTGGCCGGGGCTGGGTTTGAACCCGCCACCCTCGGCATATGGGGCCGGCGCCCTACTCACTGAGCCACAGGCGCCGCCCTGGCCTCTGTCTTTTGTGTGTTCTCTTGCCCTTCCACTCCACCTTTATGGGATGATGCCATAAGAAGTTTCTCACCAGATGTGGCCTCTCTGTCTTAGACTTCTCAGTCTTCAGAACTATAAGAAGTAAATCTCTGTTCTTTATAAATTAGCCAGTCTGTGGCATTCTGTTATTGGAACACAAAATGGACTGTGACAAGGCATGATTGATTAGATCACTGGGCACTGGTCATTGGCTCACTCGCCAGCCCCTTTTTTCTCCCTGAGGAGGTCAAGGGATTAAGGCTGAAAGCTCCAGTATTCTACTCCTGTCTTGGTCTTTTTTTGGCTAGCAATCTTTTCCCGAAAGCCTACTAGGGGCTCACCAACACTTACCTCATTAGCATAAACTCAGGTATGGTTGAGGGACTTGTTAGAAATAACAAAATAGCTCCTCTCATTCCATCACTCAGGAGAAGCCAAGGGGTTTTGAAGCTCTATGCCAAGAACCAGAAGAAAATGAAATATATATAAATATACTCATTATTATATCACAATAACCCCCCTCCCCAGACACACCACAAACCTTCTGCCTGCTGGCAGTATGAGATTATCAGACTCCATACTCTGATTCTGCCTTATTTGTATGCCTGTGTATATACTATTCCCTTGGTTTGGAGTGTCCTGTTCTCCCCTTGTTTGCTGACAGAACTCCTCTCACTCTAAAACTCACTTCAGCATTGCCTTTTCTGAAATCTTTTGTGCTGCCATCAGAATTATTTTCTGGTACCTTTGTGCTAGCACTGCCTCTTACTCATCCCACTGTTCTGTGTTTCTCCTTTAGTATGTTTTAAGGGAAAGGAATTTTCCCCCATACTTAATATAGGGGTAGGTAAAGAGTAGGTGCTCATGAAATTATTGTTGAAGAAAGAAACTAAATGATTTCAAGAATTGGAGATAAGTGGGAGTCATGTACTGCAGGCAAGGCAAGCCACGTAATGGTGCCAGGAGACCAGAGTCAGACTGGCAAAAAAGGTGGTGGTGTGTGTGTCTCCACGCACACAGCAGGGAGAAGTTTGAGGAGCGGCAGTGTAGAGAGCCTGTGAGTTCTGGGTTCCGTAGACAAATTATAGGATTGGGTTTCACTTAAGGTTAGATGAAACTACCTTTTGGGCAATCTTTGCAAAATTGCAGCATGAAGGGAAAGAGCTCTAGATTTGGAATTGGGGATCCTGGGTTGTGGTGATAATACTCTTGATAATGATGGTAGCTCTGAACCATTCTAAGCACTTTACACACCTTAATTCACTTATTCTTATAATAACTGTAAGAGGTACCTACTATTAATTGCTGACATATGAAGAAACTGAGTTCACACAGCTACAAAGCAGCGCTAAACTTGGTTCTGCACTCAGTAGTTGAGTGAATTTGGGGCCAGACATATAGCCACCCCGAGCCCAAGTCTCCTTCTTTGTGAAATGAAAGTAATACCTATTGCATTTAATCTCCTGGGCTTATTGGTAGACTGAACTGAGATAATATATGAATGCGTTTTTGCAAAATATAAAGCAGTGGTTCTCAGCCTTCCTAGTGCCGCGAGCCTTTAATCTAGTTCCTCTGGGTCACGACCCATAGGTTGAGAACCACTGCTCTGAAGTCCTTGGGCTTTTACTTACTGTGTATGCTGCGCTAAGAGTGGGCCACAGGTGTTATTTCATAGCTGCATGGGGCTGGCCGGTGGCAGTATCATTGATTATATTTTGGATCAGGATTTGAGCTGCCATTAAAGAAAATCAAGAGGCTGGTTTTTATTGGATTTAAATATTTATGTGAAATGTGGCGAGGGGCAGATCTTTTATGCTGAGCTAACCCTTCCCTCCTAACCAGGGAAGTAGTGGGGAAGCTGTAGGTGGGCATTTTTACAGGGGAGCATTAGGAGCAGGGAGGCCACTGCAGCTGGTGGCAGAAAGGCTGGCTCGGAGAGGGGGCTGTGTCCATTTTCAGAACCCAGCGACACAGTAACTACTGTGGGGTAGGGTCTGTGATCCTTTTTCTCTCAGGTGAGAAACTTGTAGGGAATTTTAGAAATTGGTTTATATTGCTGTTGCCTTGGTAATGGAGACTATGTCCACTGCTATCACTGGATGCACAAATGTGCCAACACTTGGATTTGGCAGGGGGAGGAAAGGGCTGCTCTCCATGAGCAGCCAAGGAGGGGCAGTGTGGCCCTTCTGAGGCACATTGCCAGTAGTACCCTCTGGACCTGTAGCTTCTTCCATGAGATCTGAGCTCATGTTGCCTCTAGGCCTGAGAGCTGCTGGGATTGGCCATGATGCCTGTGTGAATAATTATAGGTCACTGAACAGAACCACTAGTCAACTACATCCCTCAAAAATGCCTAATTGTAGGCTACAAATATGAAAATATACAAGAGCTTAAATACACGTCATACCTCATTACAAAGAGCAATGACATGAGTCATCTGTGACTTGGGTGGCTTTAGAGTGCTGGGAGCCACTTGGGGAGCATGCTGACTGGTCCAGGAGAAGGCAGGAGGCTCATTCCTCAGGCTTACCACAGGGAGATTGGGAACTTTGTGACTGTATCCTGCGGGTCAGGTCCGCAGTTACGCGGCTAAACTGACTGATAACCCAAAGGTGGGTTTGAGGCATCTTTGGTAGTTGCTTCCAGAGCCAGTTTACAAACCACATTAGAAAACATCACATTTGAGGCTCGCCGTCTGTAGCACAGTGGTTATGATGCTGGCCACATACACTGAGGCTGGTGGGTTCGAACCTGGCCTGGGCCAGTTAAACAATGACAACTACAACAACAAAAGCTGGGCGTTGTGGCAGGCACCTGTAGTCCCAGCTACTTGGGAGGTTGAGGCAAGAGAATTGCTTAAGCCCAAGAGTTTGAGGTTGCTGTGACCTGTGACACCATGGCACTCTACTGAGGGCACTCACTTTAAGATAGTCATAGTGAGACTATCTTTAAAAAAAAAAAAAAAAAAATCTATCTATCTATCTATCTATCACATTTGAGCCAGTCATAGTGGTTCACGCCTTAATCCTAGCAGTCTGGGAGGCCGAGGAGGGTGGATGGCTTGAGTTCAGGAGTTTGAGTCCAGCCTGAACAAGAGTAGGACTTGGGAGGCTGATGCAAGAGGAATGCTTGAGCCCAGGAGTTTGAGGTTGCTGTGAGCTGTAATGCCACCAAACTCTACCCACTGTACCCAGGGAGACTCTCAAAAAAAAAAAAAAACCCAAAAAAACAAAAAACAAAAGAAAGAAAGTAGACCTTTGGGTTTGTGAATCTAATAATTTTGGATATAACTATTTCAAACACTCCTGAAGGCCTGTGAAATAAAAGTAGTTTATAAATTACTGGCACCCAGCTTTGAAACAAGTGCTTAAGGACTTAGGGAAGCAGGATGCCTCACTGCAAGGGGTCTTCTCTTATTGCCCAGCATTAGAATATCTTCTGAGCACTGTAAACCTCATTCACAATTACCTGAACATTTATGGGGAAGGTAAAACTAAAACCGGTTGGGACAGAGATTCCCTTTTTTTTTCGAGACAGAGTCTCCCTTTGTTGCCCAGGCTAGAGTGTGGTGGCATCAGCCTAGCTCACAGCAATCTCAAACTCCTGGGTTTAAGCAATCCTCCTGCCTCCGCCTCCTGAATAGCTGGGAATATTGGCGCCAGCCACCATGCCTGGCTTATTGGAATTTAAGAATAAAAACTTGCTCATTTTAGCCTCTCTGGATCTTCTTGTCTGAAGTCTCTTTGGGGGACCGTAGAAAACACATTTTATCCTTTTTTCACATGAGAGCCTTTCTGAATTCCCAAGGCAATTATCCCCCTCCCCCTCCATAGTCTTCTTTTCTCCAGGGTAAACATTCTCAGTTCCTTCAGTCATTTCTCCTATGACATGCCTCTGAGTGCCCTCTCCATCCTGGTCACTATCCTTAGGACACAGTCCAAATGACAAAGTCTGTCTCTCTGCCAGTGTGGAGTCCACACAGAATACAATATCCCAAACATTTATTTCCAGGGAGAGTTCCAGCCTGGACCCTCTCCTCCTTTTCTGCTTTTCTCTACTTACTGTGGGCCCAGGTGAGAGATGATGGAAAGAGAAGGTCCTGTACTTGGAAAACATCTTCATGTTTGGCCAGTTCTGGAGTTGAAAACCCCTTTCTTTTGTCTTCTCTCTGTGCACCCTACTCTCACTTGGTATAGGCGAATCTATACACGGCTTTGCTGCCAGTGACTTGCCTTTCCTTTTCTGAGTCACTGCCCTTCATTACCAGGGAAATTAGCATGAAAAGCAAATTCTAGCTCTATAACTGTATTTTATTCTTGTCCTTTGTCACATTCTCCACCCAACCTCCATCTAAAGTGACAAAAGTTGAGTCCTCCGGCAGAGCCTGTGGCTCAAGGAGTAGGGCGCTAGCCCTATATGCCGGAGGTGGCGGGTTTAAACCCAGCCCTGGCCAGAAACTGCTAAAAAAGAAAAGAAAAGAAAAAGTTGAGTCCCGTGACATCACAACAGTTGGCTATTATATCAATAGCTGTGATGTCACCAACAGCTATTGATGATATACAGGGAAGAATGGAGGGAGGGAGTGTAGCTGGCAAGAAAACCCCTTGGGAACAAAGAAGTTATTATCATGCAAATCTTTACCCAAAGAACCTGAGTTGGCCTCTCAGTGGAAGCCCTCTCCTTGGTTTGCATAACTCCCTCTCTCTGTGGATTAATGGTTTGGTTTGTGGACTTTGCCCAAGTCTGAACATGTGTGGAAGTCCCCTGCTGGTCAGCTGGCTTCTGGGGTGGCTTTGGGTTTTATTCATGAGGTTGGTGCTGAATAGAGCTTTTCAGGGAGTGAGTTCAGAGGGGAGCCTGGGAGCCTGGGGTGAGGCTGACACAGATGTGCAGGGCAGGTGGGCCAAGAGGAAGCTGATGTGCAGCCACTTCTGTTCAGGTAGAGGGGCTGTTCTGCCGCCAGCTCTGAGAAACCTGAGTGTGCTATCTGTTGGCCTGAGCATTGCTTCCTGCCTGCTTCTGGGGCAGGGTTGGGTCTGCCTTGAGAAGCCCTATTGGCTTCATGAACAGAGACTTAAAAACACCTTCTTCATCCATGGGCCTTAGTGTTTCTGTGATTTTTTTTTTTTATAGTAGTCATAGAACAAAATATATAAGTTTAACTTGTTAAGTAGTTAGCTTTAACACATTGACTGCCATGCTAAAAATATTATTTTCTTTCTTTGGGGCCATGGTGTTTTATTAGGTCAAGATAGTTTAAGAGGTCTATGAGTTATATATGTTTCATAAGGCCCCAACCTCAAAACTAGCATAAGTTAAATACAACTCACATGGCAGTTATTGTGTTAAACAATTTAATAATTATTTATGTCCTAACAACTGACTGGCCATCTGAAAAAATGATACACATAAATTGAAGGGAAAAGTTTTTTGGTTGTTTTTTTTTTTTTCATTCTTAAATAACAGCAGTTGCTCACTAATGGGATATACTGGGCGCTGCGTGGATAGCTCAGACCTTGGAATCAGATTAGTGCCTTCCTCATTTCTGGTTCCACATTGCTTTTCACACGGTACTTGCATTTTATCATAGCAACTGTGAAACCCCCAGCTTCACAAAGAAATGACATCATTGAAAAGAATGTAGTGTAACATAATGAACCCATTAGGGAATCTGACAAATGTTGAGTGTTGATTTGTTTCCCTCAAAAATTTAAAATATTTTGCAGCATCCCTGTGAATTTACCACCGTTCTCTGGGGTATCTCAGCACACTATTTGAGAAACACAGACCCGTATTTGCCAAAACACTTGCTCTGCTTGAAGGAGGTACAAGAGGCAAAGGCTGTCTTCATAATGACCCTTAACGGAGTCAGATAGATGGACACACTCCACTTGTCTGTAGTCTTACCCCCAGGAGAACTGCATTGTAGGGGGAAGCGTTTCTTTGACCAGGGTCTGTGTGTGTGAGCTCCTCCACCCCTAGGTGGGGAAGAATGATGTTGAACATCTGTTTATTTTGTATTGACTCAAAGCCCTCTGAACTAGATGGCTTAAAGAAACATGGAATTTTAACACCAGGAATTTGGGGAACAGCCATTGGACTTTCTTCCATTCGTTTTCTAACTCTATCCAGACAGAGCTGGGCTACAGGGTTGTATTTGGGATGGAATGTAGCTTCCTGCCACAAGATACAACAGAGAACAGTGGGCTCTGGTATCATAGAACCTAGTGCCAACCTCTCCAGTCTCTGGAGTCTGCCACTTACTGTGATATTCTGAGCAAACTACTTAACCTCCCTGAGCCTGGGTTTCTTTATCCATAAAACAAAGAGAAAGACAGCTGCTATCTTATATAGTCATTAACATCGATTAAATGAAATAAGTTTTGCAGAACCAGCAGAGCCCGGCCATGTAGGTTTACTTTCTTGTATCATCTTCCAAAATTGAGGAACAAAGGGGCTTGTCTCTAAAAGGAAATCGAGCCCTGATGATGTAAGATGTACAGCTTGAGAGTTACTCTCTACTGCTACTATTTATTTATTTAGAGACAAGGTCTTACTCTTTTGCCCAGGCTAGAGTACAGTAGCATCATTGCCGTGCTCTGAAAACTTAAAGTACTGGGCTTATGTCATCTTCCCACCTCAGCTTCCCGAGTAGCTGGAACTATAGGGGTGCCACCACTCCTGGCTATTTTTTTTTTTTTTCTTTAAGAGATGGGGGTCTTGCGGCGCCTGTGGCTCAAGGAGTAGGGCGCCGGTCCCATATGCCGGAGGTGGCAGGTTCAAACCCAGCCCTGGCCAAAAACCACACACATACACACACACAAAAAAAGAGATGGGGGTCTTGCTATATTGCTTAGGCTTATCTCGAACTCTTAGCCTCAGATGATCCTCCAGTCTTGGCCTGCCTTTACTACTTCTTGATAATCTTGTTCTATGAATCTAATCTTCCCAATTTTACTGAGCTGTGCATTCTGTCCATTATTTTATTTTATGTTATTTTATTATTATTATTAGTGAGACAGAATCTCAAGCTGCCACCCTGTGTAGAATGACGTGGCATCATAACTCACAGCTACCTCTAACTTGGGCTCAAACGATGCTCTTGCCTCAGTTTTTCTTTTTTTTAGTAGAGACAGGGGTCTCACTTTTGCTCAGGCTGGTCTCAAACTCATAAGTGAAAGGTTATAGGGTCAAAGATGAAAGATTATTCCCAGGTGTGAGACACAAGGACAACAGAGGCCTGGTTTGTGCAGTGAAAATGGCTTTATTCCACCTGGGATACAGACGAGGTGAGATTTCCAACCCGGAAGAAATCTACACGTGGGTAATGGCAAACGGGGTTTTTGAAGGTCAGGAGGTGGGGATTGGCAGATTCCCTTTCCTGGGTTGGACATCCTTGTAAGGGTAGGGGTTGGCCCATTTACCTTTCCCAGGTGGGACATCCTGTGGGAGAGGGTAGGGGGTTGATTTTTTTAGGTGGGTCCACCCTATTTGGGCAAGGTTTGATCCTATCAGTGAGCTCAGTCAATCCACTTGCGGCCTCCCAGAGTGCTAGGATTACAGGCATGAGCCACCTCACCCGGCCTGTCCACTATTTTTTTTTTTTTTTTTTAGTGAGGTTTATTAATTAATGAATTTATTTATTTTGAGGCAGAGTTTTACTATGTTGCCCTCGGTAGAGTGCTGTGATGTCACAGTTCACAGCAACTTCAAACTCTTGGGCTTAAGCAATTCTCTTGCCTCGGCCTCCCAAGTAGCTGGGACTACAGGCACCCATCACAATGCCTGGCTATTTTGTTGTTGTTGTTGTTGTCATTATTGTTTAGCAGGCCCCGGCCAGGCTCAAACTCACTCAAACTCACCAGCCCCGGTGCATGTGGCCAACGCCCTAACCACTGAGCTACAACGATTTTTTTTTTTTTTTTGTAGAGACAGAGTCTCACGTTACCGCCCTCGGTAGAGTGCCATGATGTCACACGGCTCACAGCAACCTCTAGCTTTTGGGCTTACGCGATTCTCTTGCCTCAGCTTCTCGAGCAGCTGGGACTACAGGCGCCTGACACAACGCCCGGCTATTTTTTGGTTGCAGTTTGGCCAAGGCTGGGTTTGAACCCGCTACCCTCGGTATATGGGGCCGGCGCCCTACTCACTGAGCCACAGGCGCCACCCAACAATTTCCTTTTTCTTTAGTGATGGAGCCTTACTGTGTTGGGCCTAGGTGGGCCTCGAACTCTGGGCTTAAGCGTTCTTCCTGCCTTCAGCCTCTCAAGTTGCTGAGATTACAGGCATGAGCCACTGTGCCTGGTTTATTTTAAAACATTTGAGTGAAATATATTTTACAAACATGATAGTATATATGTATCCAGCTCAATAGATTTTTACAGTTCAACCATGTAACTAATACCTAAATCAAGAAACAAAGTATTATCAATGTCCGAGAATCCTGTCTCCCTCTGGGTAACCCCCCCACACCCACCCATAGGTAACGACTATCCTGACTTCTAATTGCATAGATTTTTCTGTTTTTATATATCCTACAAATAGGATTATGTAATATGTACTCTTGTTATCTAGCTCTTTTGATCAACATAATATGTGAGGGATTTATCCATGTTGGTGTATGTAGCCATAGATTGTTCATTCTCATTGCTGTGTAGTAGCCCATCCAATAATTCCTTTCCGTTCTTCTGCTGATGAGCATTTGGGTAGTTTTTAGTTTATAGTCACTGTAATAGTGCTGCTATGGGGAGTCTAGTATTTGTCTTTTGGTGTGTGTGTATTGCATTTCTGTTGGGTATATATGCAGGAAAGGAATTGCTGGGTCATAAGGTATGCGTGTGTTTAGCTTTAGAATACAATACCCAGTGTTCTTTCAAAGTGGTAGTATTATTTAGTAATTTACATTTTCTTTATCAGTGTTTGAGAGTTCCAGTTGCTTCACGTCCTTGCTAACTTTAGGTATTTTCTACCTTTTTACTTTTATCCATTCCAGTTGGTACATTATCATTAATGATATCACATTGAGGTTATACTTTGCATTTCCTTGATGACTAATGAAGTTATAACTTTCTGTGTATCTTTTGGCCATTTGGATATCCTTTCTGGTGAAGTAGCTGTTCTAGTCTTTTGCATTTTTCTTCTGGGTTGAATTGATATGTAGGGAGTTCTTTATATATACTGAATATGAGTCCTTTGTTGGATAGATCTACTGGGAATATTTTCTCTCATTCTGTAGGTTTCCCTTCACTCTCTAAATGGCATTTTAAAAAATGAATAAATTTCTTATTTAATATAGTGTAATTTGGCTCAGCACCCATAGCACAGTGGTTATGGTCCTGGTTACATACACTGAGGCTGGTGGGTTTGAGCCCGGCCTGGACCAGCTAAATAACAATGACAACTACAACAAAAAAATAAGTGGGTGTTGGGCGGTGCCTGTGGGTCAGTGAGTAGGGCACCAGCCCCATATGCCGAGGGTGGTGGGTTCAAACCCAGCCCTGGCCAAACTGCAACCAAAAAATAGCCAGGCGTTGTGGCGGGTGCCTGTAGTCCCAGCTGCTCGGGAGGCTGAGGAAAGAGAATCGTGTAAGCCCAAGAGTTAGAGGTTGCTGTGAGCCGTATGATGTCATGGCACTCTACACGAGGGCGGTACAGTGAGAATCTGTCTCTACAAAAAAAAAAAAAAAATAGCTGGGTGTTGTGGCGGGCGCCTGTAGTCCTAGCTACTTGGGAGGCTGAGGTAAGAGAATCACTTAAGCCCAAGAATTTGAGATTGCTGTGAGCTGTGACGCCATAGCACTCTACCAAGGGAGACATAGTGAGACTCTGTCTCCAATATATATATATATATATATATAATCTAATTTATCAGTGTTTCCCATTTCCCATTATAATAATCACTTTTGGTGTCCCTATTTGAGTAATCTCTGCTTGCTTCAAAATCTCCTTGGCTTTTGCCCATGGATTTTCTTCTGCTTGCAGTGTTTCTCTTCTGGCTTTTTTTTATCTCTTTCAAGCCCTGTGTGACTCAGCCCAGTGTCGTTTCCTGTCTCCTCTAGAAGTCCTCACAGATACCTATCCTGTCTACTTGATTAGGTGTCTTTCTCCTTGCTCCCAGAGCTCTGTGTTCCTACTTTTATCACAGCTCGGTTACTCTGTATAAAAATCTTTCCTTGTTTATCTCAGACAAGATGAAGAGTTACTCCAGGGCAAGGGCAAGGGCCAGAGCATAGCACAGCAGCGTGGGGGCCTGGCTGGGAAGACTCCCTCAAAGGGTTTGAATAAGTAAGTAAACACAAGCCTTCGGTGCCTACACCTATCCCTCTTTCTCTACTTCTACACTATTTCCCAGCCGAAATCTGTATTCTTTCTTAATGAACAAGAAGATCTTTCACTCTCAAGGTTGTGCACAGTGCATCAGTGGGTATGATCAGTAGTGTCCAAAACAGTAGAAATCAGGAAAGGAGGTCCTGCAATTCATTAAACTCAGAGAAAGGACTTTTTCATTTAATAATAGGAAAGTCATTGTAATCTTTTCAGAGTGCAATTGTAGTTGAGTTCTTGGGTTAAAGCCACTACTACCCGGAATCTTTTGGGTGCTCAGAGAGTGTGGCTCCGTTTTGAATTTTCTGTGTGAGGGTAGTTGCTGCAAGTAGGTCAAGCCTTTTACTGAGAAGGGTGGAGGGGATTGAAGACCAGGCCAAGATAGTGGAAGCTGAGCTGCTCACTCTGTCCAGGGATCACCACTTTGAGGCAGTGGCAGATGTTTTTTCATTTAAAAAATATGTATTGAGGTCCTACTTTGTTCCAGGAACTATTCTAGGCAGTGACGATACAGCAATGAACAAAACAGACAAAGGTGCCTAGCCTTGTGGAGCTTACATGAACATGGTTAGTAGAAAAGTAGTATGTTAGATGATGATAAATGCTGTGGAGAAAAATACAACAGAAAATGGGGGAACGAGTACTGAGGGGTAGCAGAGTGGGGAAAGGTTTTGATTGTTCACAGTGTAGTCAAGGAAGACTTCACTAAGCAGCTGACGTCTGAAGAGCTCTCTAAGGGAGTGCGTTCCAGTTACAGGGTACAAAGGTGTGAACATCCTGGGCTAGGAATGTGCCTAGGTGTCTTTGAGGGTATAATGAGAAACAGTGTGGCTGGAGTGGAGAAAGTCAAGGGGAAGAGTAGTGGAAATGAGGCTGGAGATGGAATAGGGACTAGGGACTTGGATGAAAAAGAGCCTTGTGGGCAGCGCCTGTGGCTCAACGGAGTAAGGCACTGGACCCAAATGCCCGAGGTGGTGGGTTCAAACCCAGCCCCCGCCAAAAAAAAAAAAACAACTGCAAAAAAAGGAAAAAAAAAGAAAGAAAGAAAAAGAGCCTTGTAAGTCACTGTAAAGATTTTTGGCTTTTCCTTTGAGTAAATGAAGGAACTTGAAGCAGGATGAAGTGGGACTTAAAGGAGATAAAAAAGCCAGAAGGAGCCTTGAGTGTTTTTGAGGGCTTTGACCAGCGAGCAAAATCAGCAAAATCCACCCTGATGCTGGTGGTGGGTAAATGTGATATGGTTGTAATTTATTGAGAGTCTCTTCTGATTGTTTCTATTTTCTCAATGAACTAGGAAACAAAGTTAGCTGAAAGAGTGAGAGAGAAGTGGGGGGGGGGGAGTTGTTGAAGTTGATAGTGGGGGAAAGCTAAGACCTTGACCCAGAGATTTCCTGTGTGTTCCCTCAAGGTTCTGAGTATCCTCTGTTCTTTATAGATGACTTCTCATTGGTCTTCATATTCTCATTGGGGGCATTTTCTCTATACTACAAGTGGGAAGATGAAGGCATTCAGATTTTCCTATTCCTTTAGCTCTTACTATTTCCTAGTCCTCCTCCAATGAAGTGCAGCTTCTAAGTAGTGTGTTTTTCTGGAGCAGAGGAGGCCTCTTTCCATCAGTCAGGTTGAATTCAACAGACCAGAGAGCATGGGAAGGGTGAGAATGAGGTCAAGACTTAGCGTCAGGAAGGGCTTCAGAAAGAAATTGACATTTGAACTGGTATTTAAGAAAGAATGGGAGCAGAGGACATTCAAGATAGAAGGAATTGGTTGAACAAAAACTTGGAGGCATAAATATTTGTAGCATGTACAGGAAATAGCAACCAGGCTGATGTGGCTTACCAGAGGGAAGGTGCTGGTGTGAGATAGGACCGTGGCCTTTGGATCATCATTATGATGTTAGGATCCACTACATTCTTATTGCCGAAGTGAAAGGGCAGTGGTTGGCCCCCAGAGCAGGGTCTTTGTGGAATAAGCCTCCATTCTGTCATCTTTTTCAAAGTGGTGACAGGTCTTGGGCAGTGTGGGCTCCATCCTCCTGGTGGAATTAGGTTAAGCCATTTGCTGAGAGGCCGAGTTGGCAGAAACAGCTATGTCTAGGTTATTTAAACTGTCTTGGAACCAACCAGATTTCCTTTGGCCTAGAATTGCCTAACAAGCCCTCATCCCAGTTCATACTTTCAGGAAGTATTTAAAACCAGCTTAAAACCTCTGTAGAATGTGTGCTGAAGTGGAGAAGGACCATCTGGCAAGAAAAGAGACTGAAAAAATGATTGAGGTTGAAAGTCTAAACTTTAAGGGCTTTCTTTAAGGAGGAAGGTTGGGAAAGAGGGTGTGGGTGTCATAAGTGGACAGCGAAGAGTTTTTTTTTTTTTTTGTAGAGACAGAGTTTCACTTTATGGCCCTAGGTAGAGTGCCATGGCATCACATAGCTCACAGCAACCTCCAACTCCTGGGCTTAAGCGATTCTCTTGCCTCAGCCTCCCAAGTAGCTGGGACTACAGGTGCCCGCCACAACACCCAGCTATTTTTTTGTTGCAGTTCGGCCAGGGCCGGGTTTGAACCCGCCACCCTCGGTATATGGGGCCGGCACCTTACCGACTGAGCCACAGGTGCCGCCCCAGTGAAGAGTTCTTAATTTTTTTCTGATTCATATTCAGTAACAACCAACAACAGCAATAACAAATCATCTTTTCCTAAGGCTGGTCAAAGGAGATTTCAGCCTCATAGGGACCTGTAAAAATACCCAGCAATTCTTCTGGCTTCCAAGCAAAACAAATCTTGGTTCTTCTCTGTTCGACCAGGCTCGTTATCCCCTTGACATTTTTTTTTTTTTTTTGAGACAGAGTCTCAAGCTGTTGCCCTGGGTAGAGTGCCGTGGTGTCACAGCTCATCGCAACCTCAAACTCTTGGGCATAAGTGATTCTCTTGCCTCAACCTCTCAAGTAGCTGGGACTACAGGGGCCCGCCACAACACCCAGCTATTTTTTTGGTTGCAGTTGTCGTTGTTGTTTTAGCTAGCCTGGACTGGGTTTGAACCTGCCAGCCTCTGTGTATGTGGCCAGCGCCCTACCCACTGAACTACAGGCGCCACCCATCCCCTCGACATTTTTGTTTGAAGGTGCTGGAAAACACAGAACCTGGGGCTGGAATGGAAAAGATCCAAGGCACAAGGTATATAGAAGTAGTGAAGGAGAAAAGGAGTTGGGCATTTTGAAGGGAATGGGGGATAGACTTGAAAATAGTCTGGTGCCCTTTCTAAAGCTTTTGATGACCACTCAGCCAACCCTGTGAGCTCACACTCTCCCCTTTACCTGGTAGTCCCTTATTTTTAGGCACAGCAGAGCCAAAGACAAGGTTGTGGACAGATAACTACAGGCAGTCCCTGAGTTATGAACAAGATAAGTTCTATAGGTTTGTTCTTAAGTTGAATCCATCCATATGTGCAGGTCACATATCAGGTGGATGTTTGTAACTTGGAGACTTGCTGTAATAGCTCTGTAAGTATGAATTGTGTGTAAGTTAGATATTTGTAACCTAAGGACTGCCTATAGTAAGAAATGAATCAGGAAAAGAGAAAAGAAGAGGGATGAGGGAGGAGAAAGGCAATATGGATGAGGGTGTAGCAAGTTTCCCAAGAATGGCCTTTCCTCATGGGTATGTTGAATGAGACCCTGTTAGTGCACCTGGAACCTCGAGACAGTGGGGACACATGTGAAGAGACTGGAAGCCAAGACTGGCCACAGGGTGGAGGAGAAAGCCTGCCATTGACAGTGTGGCTCTACAGCCAGAAGAGTCTTTCACCAGTTTTACAGCAGCTATAACTTTGGAAGAGAAAGGAGTATGTCTTAGAGGATGTGGCCAGTACTGGAATTTCTAGGGCCATCTTCTTTGTCATCTTTGCCTTTGGGTCTTGAGGTCCTGTGTTGTTATGAGTTAATAAATCAGTCAGTATTTGTTTAAGCATTTTTTGTGTGTACAGAACTCTGCTGAGTACTGAGAGTCATTCAAAAAGTGAGAAGAATTATTATAGTACTGCCTGCCCTACAGTCTTCTAAGCTAGGTGGGGCCAGGAGCCAGGATATCAGAAGACCAGTGGGATAGCTGCGTTTCCTAGGAATGCCAGAGAATAGAGAAACGTGTAGGTAAGTGGCTATAGTGAGGCCTAGAGTAGTTAGTTCACACAGAGCTATGAAAGGGAAGCAAAAGCTTCCCACCTCAGCCCAATCCAGGGACAACTGCAAGAGAGAAAGGAAGATTTGAAAGCTCATACTTTTGAGAACTCGGGTTTGGATATTTATTCTAATGATGACCTGCCTGAAGCTTGCAGTAACTCTGGGCTGTTCATGGAGGTGGGGGGCAAGGGTGTGTGGCAGAAAGGGAATAAAGGAAGCAGCACCAAGAAGACAGAAAAGGGGGACATAGCTATTTCTCAAGTTATTTTCTTAGTCCCCTTCTAGGATCCCTGTTATCTCTGAGAACTAGGCAAATGTTGGTTGGTCAGGAGAGTAGGCAGAGAGGAGCCATCCCTTCTGCTTGTAGCACTGGTGGGCTTTACTTCTTCTAGGGAGCAGGGGAGCTTTTCCATAGGGAATTAAGCAGGGGGGCTTTCCCACTTCAGGAAGAACAGGGGCTGATCTGAGGATCCGGAAGACACATGAGTTCTGAGGATGAAGTTAAAGTCCCATGGAGAGAAGGATCACCCTGAGTTAGCTGCATTTGTTAAGCCTCTTATCATATGAAGGACAATATTGGTTGCTGAGAGAGACTCTTGGAGGAAGAAATTAAAGACGTAGGCTCTTCTGGGGAGTTGCCAGTCTAGTCTTTGTCTTGGCCAGGGCCCATGGTTAAGGGAAAGTACAGGTAGGAGTCAGTTCTAAGGTAAAGTGGTTTCTGGGCAGGCTGAGGAGGAAGTTGACAGTGGTGCAGGTAGACAGGAGCTGCGCGCTGTACTGTAACTGCACCTCACTGTACTGCTTGCAGTCTCCTGGCTGTACCCCCAATCTCACAGCACACACAAGAACTCAGACCCCTTTCCCACCTTTTCCATCCCTTGGGGGCTGATTCCTAAGATATAACTTCCACATGAGCAGATTAGGAAATTAATGGAACACAGATATCAGCAGAAATTCTCTTACATGGTTGAGAAGTTTGCTTTTCTGGTGTCTTGACTTCTTACTAGGCTAGTTTTTTTTGTTGTTGTTGCTTTTTAGACAGCGTCTTACTCTGTCTTCCTGGATAGAGTGCTGTGACATCATAGCTCACAGCAAGCTCAAACTCTTGGGCTCAAGCGATCCTCTTACTTCAACCTCCCAAGTAGCTGGGACTACAGGCACTCATCACAATGCCCAGCTAGTTTTTCTTTTTTTAATAGAAGTGGGGTCTTGCTCTTGCTCAGGCTAGTCTTGAACTCCTGAGCTCAAGCAATCCACTTGCCTTGGTCTCCCAAAGTGCTAGGATTACAGGTGTGAGCCACCACACCTGGCTCTTACCTGGGCTAGTAAAGCAGAATTCTGGGCAGTATTTATGTTTGCTCTGAATGGTGACTTTAACCTTACCAGAATGGAAGGCTTTCTTCCAAATGCTTGTATCTCTTTCTCCTTTCTCTCAGGGCTCAAGTGTCTCCTTCTGGAGTAGACCATACATATGCCCAAAGGGCTTTCTGTGTCCTCTTCACTGCCGGCTCCCCTTCCTTCACTGCTTATTCCCAGTCTTATGCTGCCATGCTTCCTAACCCTCCCTGCTGGGCTGCAGACTGGAAAACTGGCACTTGCCGGCTGCCTGGGGCTGCCAGATGGTAGTGGTGGGGTGTGGAACTAGAGAGGGGTCGCTGCACCTGACTGGCCACTGGTACTCAGCTCTGGCCAGCTGTTGCTGTACAGGAATGCAGTGATGGCAGATTTCCTAATCTTTCAAGACAAGGTGGAATCTGAATTTTTCTTTGTAATTAGTTTCTTTCTTTTTTCTTTTTTTTTTTTATAGAGACAGAGTTTCACTTTATTGCCCTCAGTAGAGTGCCGTGGCATCACACAGCTCACAGCAACCAACAACTCCTGGGCCTAGGCGATTCTCCTGCCTCAGCTTCCCGAGTAGCTGGGACTACAGGCACCCGCCACAATGCCCGGCTATTTTTTTGTTGCAGTTTGGCCGGGGCTGGGTTTGAACCTGCCACCCTTGGTATATGGGGCCGGTGCCTTACCGACTGAGCCACAGGCCCCGCCCTGTAATTAGTTTCTTATATGTTTAACAGTTAATTCACATTATGTGAAAATAAAGGAAAGGCCAAATGAGCTATGTCTTTGCTCTTAACAGACCACAAGTTTATGGCTTCTGGTATAAATTCTTTTTCCAGGAGTTTGGAAGGACAAATGGGTGACAGGAAGCGATGTTTTGAGATACAAAAATGCTGAGCACACCAGAAGACTGAAGAAACTGAGACATTGAAAATGCTTTCACTGGATCAGCAATGTACCTATTCCTTTGTGGTTGAGGGCCAGTGGGTTTCTGCAGGGTAGAAGAAGCTACTAGGTGGGGGGAGGAGGAAGTGAGGCTGAGAGACCATCTTTTATTTGATCACAGCTGGGCAAACTCTTGGGAAGGAGATGAATAGTGACCCCTTGTACCTTTCTAAGTCCTCAGAGAACATGCTGCAGGGCACAAACCTACTGAAAATGTGGATTCCTAGGCCCCAGGTGCACATATTTCCACATAGGAGGGGGAGGTGGGGCCTGGGACTCTGCATTTTTAACCAGCACGCCCATCAATGTTAAGGAAATTAAATGGACAGTGGAGTCAGACAGAGCTGGATCCTCATTCTTGTTCAGTCCCTTTACTGAGTGATCATCAAATAGTCATTAAATTTCTGTGAACCTAAGTTTCCTGATCAGAAGAGTGAGGCTGTAGAATGGGGAGAGCAAAATTGGAAGACGGTTGGAGACCATTCAGGGTCCTGGCTCAGAACTGGGACACAGGTGTAAGAAACCTGGATTCAAATCCTTGCCTTGCTACTTTTTAGCTGTGTGACTTGGGGCAAGTAAGTTCATTGCTTTGTATCTTGAGTTCCTTGATAAAAGTATAAATGTGATTATAGAACCTACTTGGTAGGTTGTTAAAAGGATTAAATGATTTACATGTAAAGTGCTGATAATCTTAGCTATTGTAATTACATATATAAAATAATCTAGGCTAGCTATGATGGCTCACTCCTATATAATCATAGCCACTCTGGGAAGCTGAGGCAGGAAGATCACTTGAGCTTCGGAATTGGTGAGACCCTGTCTCTACTAAAAATAGAAAAATTAACCAGTAATCCCAACCAGTAATCATTTGAACCCAGGAGTTTGAGGTTGCTGTGAGCTAGGCTGAGGTCATGGCACTCTAGCCCAGGTGACAGAATAAGACTCGGTCTCAAAAAAAAAGAAAACAAAACCAAACCAGCAATGTGTCTCATAATAAGAATACCTTTTCTTTTCCTTAGGTTCTCTTACTGTGGGTGACAAATAGATTAAGGCTTAAGTTAAATGTTACCTGCCAGAGGCCTTCCTGGTGTCCACTTTTTTCTTGACTTTTCTCTTTTTTTTTGCAGTTTTTTTTTTTTTTGGCCGGGGCTGGGTTTGAACCCGCCACCTCCTGCATATGGGGCTGGCGCCCTACTCCTTTGAGCCACAGGCGCCACCCAAGACTATGTCTATTTTTGGTTCCTAACACCTTGCACAGTGCCTAACATACATTCATACATACGTACATTCAATCCATTTACTAATGGATTGAAGGACAGTACCAGGGAGTCTGACTTTGGGAAGCAATCATGGGAAGTAGGTCATATTATTATCGCTGTTAAGTAAGAAAGTGAGTCTTTGCAACTCATGTGTGGAAGGTCACATACCTAGCAGTTGAAAGAGGCAGGGCTGGAGCTAGTTATCTGATTCCAAGTCAGGTATTCTTCCCAGTGCCCCTCAAGTGCCAGGATTGTGCCCTTTTTGTCTGCAGAGTTTGTAGAAAAATTCCAGAGGGACCTTACTATGTTCCTTTCCCTAGACTGTAGCTCTTCAGACAATTGTCTATAATATATCAAAGTTATGTTTTTGAGGAACTTGTGGTTGGTGGTAGATGCTAATAGAACAATTTCATTTTCCAAACATGTAGTTTCTGCCTGGACTTTCTCTACTATAGCCTGACTAATGTATCAGGCTGAGAGCATGGCTGAGAGCCTGGAGCAGCTTTTAGGAGATTAGGAGAAGCAATATGGCCCAGGAAGCCAGCATGCTGAGAGTGTGCCAGCCTGAGCTTCAGGTATGAAGGGTTAGCTTGGCCTGAAGCTCCTCAAGCCCCCAAAGTATTCCTTGACCCTGACAGTCTTGGCTCAGAGAGAGCCCTTGGGGAGGATGGTGGACAGGCATCTACATTCTTCTAAACTAGTGGGTCCTTCTGGGTTTCTCAGTGTCTGCCCAGGATGTTTGAATGGCTGTTGCACTCTTGCAGAAATGTGACTAAGGTTCCCTGCCATGTCCCTGGGAACAATTTTGTTAAATTTTCACAGGATTTTTCTTCTTGGCCCACTAAAATGTCAGAGTCAGCTACATTTTTCCTTCCTTCTAAGTTGGCTTTGTGTTCTCATATACATAATAGCATTTCAGAGCAGCAAGTCCACCCCTTCTAAGTTTGGAAATTCAAGGAAAGAAAGAATTACATTTTTCATCATGTTCTTTTAATATATTTCAGTTTCTGGTCTTTCCACAAATCTTTTGCCCTTTCCCTGAGGGCCTTCCTGGAGCTGATCAAGCATGCCAAGTGTTATTTTGATGTGTGGTGATGGTTATTGTGTCCATGGCTACCATTGCTGTAGTTAAAAGTTGATGCTTAGCAAGTTGATTGCTGTAGCACTGTGTTCCCTGGGGACTCTGAGAGCGGGCCTGAGAAGGCTTCCAGAGGCTGCTTCTCTCTCTTCACTCTGTTGCACACACAGTCATAGCCAGTACTTAACCTGGCATTGGACTGGTGCTAGGTAGACAACAGCTCACCAGAGCCAGTGTGCACAGATAGCCCTGGTGGCAAGATCAACTCATCATCATCACCAATAACATTGTGCTATATAGCTAAGTTTGTAAAGACTTCACTCCCCACCTAATAGCTAGAGAAGGCTTTTCTCCATTTTATAAAGAATCAAAGTGAGGCTCAGGGTTGGTTCCCTTTTTCCAAAAGCATCTGCAGTTTTCTCCTTGGAGGGATGTTGCATTTCTGTCACCATCAGATAATCATCTTATGCCTTTCCAACTATATCACCCCACTCAGCTCCACCATCGCCAAAACCATAGAACCCTGAGAGCTTACATGGAAGTTAAAGAAGTTTGAGCTAATGTATTTCATATTGAAATTAGAAAAGAACTATAAATAACATAAAGAAGTAGGGTTTGACTTATTTTTATCATTGAAACAAATCACTTATTTGCACTAACATAATTAAATAAGATGGCCTACAGGATTAAGAACTTTAGTGGCCATAAATAAATATGTTTAACTTTCACATTCAGATATACTTTGTTTTGATGGATGTAAAGATGCCAACCAGAGTGAGAGCATAGTGTTCACGAACTGTCGTGCTTCCATGATGATGGTGCTAGCTCAGGCCATGATGCACATTCACGTTGGAAACTTGCTTGATGTTATCAATTGTGTTGTCTTTCACAGCCTCTCACCAAGGCATGTAATAGACCCTTTATGAGTCCTTAAGTTTTATTTTTAAAATATATGTTGACATGTAATTCACATACCATAAAATTCATCCATATAATTAAGTAGTTTTGAATATATTCAGAGAGTTGTATAATTCCAGGACATTTTTATTACCCTAAGAAAAAAATCTTATATCAGTTATGCCCATTCTGCCACTCTCAACCCAGCTCTATGTAATCACTAATTTACTTATTATCTCTATAAATACACCTAATTTGGACATTTCATAAAAATAGAATCAAGGTTTATCCATGTCTTAGAATGTATCAATACTTTATTCCTTTTTATGTCCAAATACTACTCCTTTGCATTGATATACTGTGTTTTGGGTATATAGTCATCAGTTGATGGACATTTGGATTGTTTCGCTGTTTGCCTATTATGAGTAGCACGATTATGAACACTTGTTTATAGGTGTTTGTGTCACCATATGTTTTCATTTCTCTTGGTTATATACCCAGAAGTGGGTCATGCTGGTTCATGTGGTAACTGTTTGTGTAACATTTTGAGGAACTGCTAAAATGTATTCCAAAACCGCTGTACTATTTTACATTCCCACCTGCAATGAATGAGGGTTTCAATTTAGGTACAGTCTCACTAGCACTTATTTTTATCTGTCTTTTTTCATTATTGTTATCCTACTGGATGTGAAATAGTATCTCACTCTAGTTTTGATTTGTATTTCCCTAATGGCTAATGATAATAAGGATTGTTTCATATGTTTATTGGCTACATTTATGTCTCTGGAGAACTCTACTCAAATCCTTTATCTACTGTTTAATTGGGTTATTTGTCTTTTTATTATTGAGTTGTAAGAATTCTTTATATATTCCGGATACATGCTTCTTAGCAGATACATTTCTGCAAATAATTTCTCCCATTCTGTAGGTTGTATTTTTTTTACTTTCTTGATGGTATTGCTTATAATACAGTCTTTCATTTTGGCATAATCCAGTTTATGGGTCTTTTTGGTTGTTGCTTATGCTTTTGGTGTCATATACAGGAAAAATCACCTAATCCAATGTCACAAAGGTTTACTTTTATGTTACCTTTTAAGCTTTGCTTTTGTAATTTTAGCTTTTAGGTCTACAATCCATTTTTACTTATTTTTTGTACATGCTATGATGCAAAAGTCCTACTTCATTCTTTTGTATATGGATATTCAGTTTTCCTAGTATCATTTGTTAAAAAGACTCTTCTTTGCCCCATTGAATTGTCTTGTCATCCTCATTGAACATCAGTTGACCATAAGTGTAAAGCTTTATTTCTGGACTCTGGATTGTATTCCATTGATCTCTATTTCTATTTTTAGTACCATACTCTCTTGATTTCTGTAGCTTTGCAGTATGTTTTGAAATTGGCAAGTATGAGCCCTCCAACTTTATTCTTCCTTTCTGAGATTGTTTTGCCTGCTGTGGGTCCCTTGCATTTCCACAAAGTTTTAGGATCAACTTGTCAATTTCTGCAAAGAAGTCAGCTGAGATTTTGATGGGTATACTGTTGAATCTGTAGATAATTTGGGGAAGTATTATCATCTTAACAATGGTCAATTTACTGATTCTTGAACTTGGTATGTTTTTCCAATTTTTAATGTCTTTCGTTGGTGTTTTGTAGTTTGCAGCGTATGTGTCTTACATTTTTTCCTTAAATTTATTTCTAAGTATTTTATTTTTGCTGCTATTATTAATGGAACTGTGTTCTCAATTTCATTTTCAGATTGTTCATTGCTAGTGTCTAGAAATAAAATGGATTTTTTTGCATTGATTTTGTATCCTGTACACTTTCTTGAACTCGTTTAGTAGTTTAATAGATTTTTAGGGAATCCTTAGGATTTTCTATATATAAAATCATGCCGTCTACAAATAGAAATAATTTCACTTTTTCCTTTCTAATCTGAATGTACTGTTAAATTTTAACTTTTTTCTTCCTTTCATCACTTGGCATAAAATAGTGTTCCCTAAAGAATAGTCCTTTTATCATTGGTGATATATTAGCTAACAGTATATGAATGGACATTTTTTGCATTGTAAATATTTAAACACCTTAATGTATGTTTATTTTAATGAATATTAGAAAAAATATGATTAATACTTCAGCTGACAATTTCATGGTGTCTGCTCAAATATCACTTTATTAAAATGGCCTTTCATTGCTGGCACAGTGGTTCACGCCTGTAATCCTAGCACTCTGGGAGGCTGAAGCAAGTGGATCGCTTGAGCTCACAACTTGGAGACCAGCCTGAGCCAGAGTGAGACCTCATCTCTAATAATAGCCAGGCGTTGTGGTGGGCACCTGTAAACCCAGCTACTCAGGAGGTTGAGACAAGAGAGTTGCTTGAACCCAGGAGTCTGAGGTTGCTGTGAGCTATGATGCTACAGTAGTCCACGGAGGGCAACAAAGTGAGACTTTGTCTCCAAAAAAAATAAAAAAATTAAAATGGCTTTCCTGAAAATTCTATTTAAAATAATATCTTCTCTCATTCTCTTTCTTTCTACCTTGTGTCATCTTCCCCCCTTTATACCACTTATCATCACCTTACATTTTATACACAAATGTACACTTTAGTATTCCACACGTCTGTTTTTCCCCATTAGGATGTAAGCTCCATGAGGGCAGAGACTTTTTGAAGTTCTTTTCTTGGTTGCATTTGCCTTAGATGTGGGTACTCAGTAATTATTTGTTGAATAAAAAATGAATAGTTTGTTGTTTAGAACAAGGTTAAACAATTTTTTTTTTTAGGCAATCTCACTCTGTTGCCCCAGATTAGAGTGCCATGGCACCATAGCTCATAGTAACCGCAAACCCTTGGCCTCAAGCGATCCTCTTGTCTCAAACTCCCAAGTAGCTGGTACTACAAGCAGTGTACCACCATGCCTGGCTAGTTTTTCTATTTTTAGTAGAGATAGTCTCATTCTTGCTTAGGCTGTTTTCAAACTCCTGAGCTCAAGCAATCCACGTGCCATCCAGACTACTAGGTTTATAGATGTGAACCACCATGCCCAGCCTTAAAATTTGTTTTTAAGAAAAGAAAATCAGTTTCAAGTTTATTCAAGAAAAATAAGGAAATATGCAAATATGACAGAAACGATAAGCCTACGTGGAATGATAGAAGTTTGGGAAACTGCTTAAGAACTGAGGAGAGGGCTCAGCGCCTGTAGCTCAAGCGGCTAAGGCGCCAGCCACATACACCTGAGCTGGCAGGTTTGAATCCAGCCTGGCCTGCCAAACAACAATGACAACCAGAACTAAAAAATAGCCAGGCGTTGTGGCGGGTGCCTGTAGTCCCAGCTATTTGGGAGGCTGAGGCAAGAGAATCCTTTAAGTCCAGGAGTTGGAGGTTGCTGTGAGCTGTGATACCATGGCACTCTACCCAGGGTGACAGCTTGAGGCTCTATCTCAAAAAAAAAAAAAAAAGAAATGAGGAGAGGTAGGATTTGGGTAGAGTTTTATTTTTATTCTTTTCATTTTCTGTGAAGTAATAACATCTATAAACTAATAGACTCTTCCCTACCCAGGCTAGCACTCTCGTAAGGCTCTTTAACCTGTAACATATGGAGTCAAACATGTGGGAAAGTGATTTCTACTCCTGCCACAGAAACCCTCTTGGCAGTTTTGAAGGTCATCTGGAACATGTTTGAGGTGCTTTTGGCTGCCCATGGACACTTGGCTTACAGGCCTTGTCTTCTTTTCAGGGCACTGAGTTTGCAGAGAGCCGAAATGACCATGACTGCCAACAAGAATTCCAGCATCACCCATGGAGCCGGAGGCACTAAGGCCCCTCAGGGGACTCTGAGCAGGTGGGTAGGGGATCACTGTTGGGGAATGGCATCAAGGGACAGCCAGATGTACATAATTATCATCATGACTCTGACAGTCATCCAGGTACTGGTCTAAGCCTGCTCATGGTGACCATTAGGTAGAAGGCATTTTCTAGTTCTCTAAGTTTTCATAGGAGGTAGCAAACAGTAACCCTAAAACAAGCTTAGCTTTGGAGATGCCTGGTGTTCCAGGGACAGAGTCAGCAAGAAGCAACTGATGTTCTTCTGGCTGTAAGCATTTCCCAGGTTGGGGGCAGTTTGGAATCTGTACCTGAGCCAGGATATACCGTAGTGAGGAAGGATGACCACATTCAGTTAGGGGGTGTGTAGACACAAGTTCTAAGCAGATGTCCAGGCTTTATAAGAGTTCAGACAAACCACAGATTTTGGAGTCATATAGAATTGGGTTCAAATCACAGTTCTAACTACTTACCAAGTAGTGAGCTTTCAGAACGTTTTCCTGTGCCTTATAAAATCTTGGTTACCTCCTCTATAAAATAATGATAGTAATAGTACTTATCTCACAGTGTTGTTGTGAGTATTAAATGCAATAATACATAATCTGTGCTTAGCATAATGCCTAGCATAAAGCCACTCAATAAAATGTTAACCCCTTTCTTACGATGTGATCAGAGCTTCTAAAACTGGCAGGTAGATAACAGTGTTCCCACCAGCGCTTCCAAGGTCTTGGCAAAGGCTAAATGTTGACGTCTTAGCAGTACTTTCAGTCTCTTTTATTAAAGCCACACACTTTTCTTAGCCCTTTCTGCTGAATCTCAGGTGAAAAAATTTGGCTTTTGGGATCTTAGCCACTAGAATGGATAGCTATGAGAAGGGTGCTCCACTTTGGTTGGGCCAAAGCTAGTTCCATCCTGGGCATCTGGGCTGTGCAGTGCTAGGCTGAGTTCATTGGGGCGAGGCATACTCAGATTTTTGGTAGATGTTTGGTTCATTCAGAAGTGGAGTCCAGATGTAGTTAGTACAATAGGTCATAGGATGTATCCCCTGGCAAGTGATTGGTGTGAAGGAGGCAGAGGTTCCTAGTTCCTCACACCGTACATGCATGGCTTAGTCTCAGTGGAAATAGTCTAGGTAGACTGTGCCAACCAAACAGGGATTGGTAGGCTCTAACTTGTTAAGTGCCTATGTGCTTGGGACTTAGCCAAACAAATTGAATATCCACTTTGTGGCAGCAAGAGCAGTAAGAACAGCCCTTGCCCCTGCCCCTGCCCCTGGGACCTGTCTAACCTAGACCGGGGTTCCTGACCTATCTGCTTCCCTGAATAAGGAGAAGGCTGGGAATGGCAGGGACCAACAACTTCTTGGATAAAACAAGTGGAGAAACTGACATCTTCCACAGCATATTGCTGGCCAAGGAGAAACAGGTCTTAGAGCCTTTGTCTGCCATTGGCTCCTCCTAGGAACCAGTCTTCTGGGCTCTACCAGGCTGGTGGCAGTCTTGCCATGATTAAGTTAGAGGAAGGAGATGGGAATTAAGGTTCTCATTTTTTTTAAATATCAGAATACTGCAGAGGTGAAACAAACATATTTGATTGTGTATTTTTATTCTTACTTTTAAAGAAATAGTATAGGCTGGGAATAGTAGCTCACACCTGTAATCCCAGCACTCTGGGAAGCCAAGGTGGGAGTATTGCTTGAGTTCAGGAGTTCGAGACCAACTTGAGCAAGAGTGAAACCCTGTTTCTACTAAAAATAGAAAAATTGAATTGGGCATGGTGGCACGTGTGTGTAGTCCCAGCTCCTTGGGAGTCTGAGGCAAGAGGATTGCTTAAGGTTCAGTGCCCATAGCTCAGTGGTTAGGGCACCGGCCACATACATGGGGGCTGGAGGGTTCAAAGCTGGCCCTGGCCTGCTAAACAACAATGGCAACTACAACAACAACAACAACAACAAAATAGCTGGGTGTTATGCCTGTAGTCCCACCTACTTGGGAGGCTGAGGCAGGAGAATCGCTTAAGCCCAAGAGTGAGATGTGACCCCATGGCACTCTACTGAGTGAGATTGTCTCAAAAACAAACAAACAAAAAAAGAGGATCATTTGAGCCCAAGAGTTTGAGGTTTCTGTGAGCACTCTGGCCTGGGCAACAGAGTAAGACTCTGTCTCAAAAAAAAAAAGAAGAAAGAAAGAAAAGAAATAGTATCTTTAGAACCCAATTTGGAGATTACCATACCCAGCAACCCTCAACTCCTTTAAGTATTCATTTTTTTTTTTGTAATTTCTACCATGCAAGGTTGGAGTGAAGGAGTGAGAGATGTAGTATTTACAGTGCATTCCAAAGCAGAACCCAGACTGCTGGCAGGTGCCCTAGTTTCTACTGGAATACGTGTGTGTGTGTTTCCAAATGTTTTCAGATATTGCTTTTCCTTCAGCCTTCCCAGGATGCTTGCCATCATCACATGCTGGATGATGTTTGTAAATATCTGAGCCTCAGATGTCCCTAAAAAAAAAACATCTTTCTGGTGTCCCTTCTAAGTCTTCACTTCCTTCCTGCCACATTTCCGTTTCTCTTCTCCCCTCCCTCCTTTCCTGGGAACCTGGCTTTTGTCTGAGTCCTAGGCCTTTTTAGCTAGCTCCACCCTTCTCCTAGAGGCTGCCCTGGGGCCATAGTTGTTGTTTAGACCTTGTGATCTGATGGTTTCTTTGGCTGCCTGCTCCCCATGTCACATCTGGGTGTGTTCTTTGGTCTAGGTAAGGGGGTAAGTCACTGATTCAACTTCTGAGGGTTTTCCTAGGTGCTGGGCTCTGTGCCAGATACTGGAGGACAAAGAGGGGTGATCATTCTCCTTCTTCAAGGTATTTACAACTTGGATTGATAATGTCGGCACCTGAATTTCTTAGTCTGATCTTTCAATCACTGTTTGGCTGTGACCCGGGGTCTTTTTTATTATTGCTAGTCCAAGAGTCTGAGGAGGAGAATTCTTGGTTTGGCCAGGGCCATGGTTAGGGAGGGGAGGGGAGGAAGGGTGCCAGGGCTTTGGAAAGCTGGGCTTTTGACATCCTGGCTGAGGCATTTGTTTCCAGCTTTGTGGAAAAGGGAGCTCTGAGGCATATAAAACTGGTAGGGATAGGTAGACAGAACCTAGTGGAACTGTCAGGAACTGTTGATACGTTCGTAGGGCTGTAACCTTAATTTGCAGAAGATTTCACCTGGTGCTACCATCAACCCAGTCTGGATTAAAGATCCTGAATTCCATTCCCTAGGTCTTTACAGGTGTTTTACTAATTATTCCCTTTCACTAAGGGAAATTCAGTCTTGATTTGGCAGAAAGAAATCAAGCCTTCAAGAGAAATCTAAGCCTTTTCATTTGACTGCCTAAGTTTTGTTCTTTGTCATGTTTTGGTCTCCCAGAGCCGGTTTCCTTTTCTCTTTGTTGGTGAGGCTGAATGGGCATACTGTTTCCCCCTTACCTGCTGATACACCTTCACAACAGGTGTTCCCACTACAGCTCCCAGGCTATGGTTGCATCTAGCTCTGGGAGGGAGGGGTGGAGGTCTCAAAGCTCCTTTGAATTCCAGAGGTCAGACTTTATTATGTTGGTGTTGATGACCTGGGGTGGGACTAGAAGCAGCTTGGTGATTTGCAAACAAGGAAGTACTATGTTTAGAGCTAATTCAACTGCCTGGATGGAATGACCTTTGTCACTTGCTGTAAGACTTGGCAGACATCTGGGGCTCTTTTAGAAGACCTGCTGTGCCAGCTGATTTCCTTCACAGCTTCTTCACTATGAAGATGTGCTTCCAGCACTTGAGTCATTGCAACTTGGAAACACAGACTATCAGTCGTGTATTTGGGAACCTTGCTTCCAATTGTAGATGAAGGAAATCTGGGTGCCTGTAAGAATATAAACTTACAGAGGCAAAGACTTTGACTTCTTTCTGTGTTCCTGGAGCCTAAAACAATGCCTGGCACATGGAAGACTTTAATTACTTCTTGATCAGTTGGTTAGATGGCCGGGAGAGCAATATTTAGGGCAGTGTTTTTCAACCTTTTTTATCTCACAGCACACTTGAACCTATAGCTAAACTTCCGTGGCACACTTAAATTATATTGATTAAAAAAAAAGTGTAAAACAAAGAATATACTTACTGTACTTTGAACTTCTTTTGAAAATAATTTAATTAATGATCTTCGGAGTATAAGCTGTTGTGCTGCTAGTCAAATCCTTGTAGGGACTTCCAGTAGATCTTCTTAGCTTTGGACTCTGTCTATGCAGTCTGTAGATTCTTAGAAAAGCAGAGATGAAAAGGGGTTTAAAGGCTCGGCGCTTGTGGCTCAAGCGGCTAAGGCACTAGCCACATATCCCTGAGCTGGCGGGTTCAAATCCAGCCTGGGCCTGCCAAACAACAATGACGGCTGCAACCAAAAAATAGCCAGGCGTGGCGGGCGCTTGTAGTCCCAGCTACTTGAGAGGTGGAGGCAGGAGAATTGCTTGAACCCAGGAATTGGAGGTTGCTGTGAACTGTGATGCCACAGCACTCTACCCAGGGTGACAGCTTGAGACTCTGTCTCAAAAAAAAGGGGGGGTGGCTTAAAGCTTATTCACTCTAACTCACTTTATTTACAAATTGGGAAACTGAGGCATAGAGAAGTGGAGGTACCCCCTAAAGATACAAAACTAATGAACGACAAACTCAAGGCTATTGCCTCTCTTCATGATTCTTTTGTTTTATTATGTCACCACATTCACCTCCCTATAAACATTGCTATTACTGGGACCTCCTTGCTCAAAAACTACTGCTGTCCATGGTAAGGTCAAAGTGAGTCTAGGTTGCAAGGGCTTTCCTTGATCTGATCTTTCTTTCTGCCCTTATCTTTCCCTGTTCTTTAACGCTACCCGTACATTTCTGCCAGAGTGGATGCAAATGTTACTTCTTTTCTAGTGCTTTTCTTAAATACACAGGTAGGACAATTGCCCTTCCCCTCTGCATTCGTTATAAAACTTTGGTGTAGAGTCTCCAAATGGCAGTTACCACATACTACTTCGTAGGGAGGATATTTGTATGAGCTTGTCTTGTCTCAGCTCCATAGAGCCCAGCCTATATTCTGTTGAAATGTTAGAGTTGGGAAGGATCTTGGGATACATCTAGCTTAGTTACTTACATTACATGTGAGGAAGCTACAGCCCATACAGCTAATTGGCTGTGAGCCATAATTTTAAATCACATTTACACGTATCTATGAAAGGGTGGCCTCAGTTTGTGATATGGTGAAATTGGAGATGGCTTGAGGTCCCACTGCTAGAGTAGATATAGATTTGGAACCTGTGCCTTAGATTTCAGGAAGAGGGCAATAGCTTGCAGAGAAGGAAAATCTTCTGAGGGTAAGAGGTAGGGGTAAAAGATAGTATTGCAGAGCCTGTCCTGGCCATGGCAGGCAAACCCTCAGGAGGATCTTTAGCCTCTGTTTCCCCAAGATGCTTCTCAGAATCCAACCACGATGCCATCATTGCTGTTTTCATTATTTATTGCTATATAAAAAATGACCTAAAACTTAGTGAGTTAAAACAATAATAGTCATTTATTTTGCTCACATATTGTGATTTAGGTAGGACTCAGCAGGGAAAGCTTGTCTCTGTTCCTTGCAGTATCAGTTGCAGTGGCCTGCAGGTTGGGGGTGACTCTCTAGGAGCTGGTGTCATCTGAAGGCTTACATGTCTAACAGTTAATGCTGGCAGTTAGCTGGGACCTCAGCTGGAAAATACCCACATGTTGCCTTTACATTGGTTGCATGTTTTCACAGCATGGTATCTGGATTCCAAGAGTATACATCCCAAGAGGACAAGGCAAAAATGCATGGCATTTTAATGACCTGGCCTCAAAAACAAAATAGTGTATTTTCTGTTATCCTGTATTAATTATAAGAGAATTACAAAGGGCCGCTTATGTTGAAGGGAAGAGAAGATAAATACAAGATTATTTATGGGATAAATTGTGATACCTATCTTTGGAAAGTACAATATGCTACAGTCTGCCCTCTAATCACAATTCACATCTTTCCCAGATGCATACTTTGCTCAATCTTTCCCAGGTCTAAGATCTCTGGTTTCATCCTATAAATAATATCAACTCAAGGTCTAGAATCTTGTCATCAAAATCAGGTCCAAGTGTAGATGAGAATTTTGGGGTGTAGTTTTGTTCATTGGGTGCAGCTTCTTAGTACTATTTGTCTTGCCATAAAGATGTGTAAATTAAAGAGAATAGCTATCTGCCACCCAAAATACACTGGTGGGACAGGCCTACGGTATTCGCTGTAGGGGTTTCTTTTCAGAAAAAGGAACACAAGAAGCACCTAGCAGTGACTGGTTCTTCATAATTCTTTTTTTTTTTTTGTTGCAGTTTGGCCGGGGCTGGGTCCGAACCCGCCACCCTCGGCATATGGGGCCAGCGCCCTACTCACTGAGCCACAGGCGCCACCCAAGTTCTTCGTAATTCTTATATTCATCAAGGCCACTGTTGCTAATTCCTTGATTAGTCTTGGTTCTGCTGCCTCCAGTTTTACCTTGTCTCTAGCTTCTGATTCTGATTCTACCCTCTGGGCCTTCCTTCCTTCCTTCACCCTGACCTCTGTTTTTTATCAGCACTTTTCTGGAGTAGGAGGATGTCAGTGGGAGTTACCAGGCAAGGCTGTGCTCTGGACTTGCTGATAGGACTGAGACAGCCTTCTTCCTTTTTGTCCTCCTTTATGCTCAGAGTGTGGCCTTAGGGTGGTGCAGTGAGAATTCTATCCCTTAGAGCTGGGGCAGTCGCTGAATGGCAGGAGGGGGCTAAGGCTGGCTGGCTGGCTGAGCCAACAGGGCCCTTGGTTGGAAGCTCCAGCATGATGAATGGCCACTTCCTGAGCAGTTTCATTTGAAGCGGGCTAGACGCCTGCTTAGTAGGGATGGTAGTATATTGGAAGCTGGGCCCTGTAACGTTAACCTGCAGACAGGCTTACTTCATGACGTTCATAGCATATCCTGGTACCTCTGCGGCTGTTTCCTGGACTCCTAGGACTTTGTCCCACTGGTTCCAACTTGGCTCTTTCTTATTACTAACACTTATAGTAGCCCTGTGACCAGAAAAAAATCAACGTCAAGATGCTGAGTTTAGAAATATCTTGTCATCAACGACTAACAACAGCCTTTCCTCCAGAGATGTCCCGGGGCTTACTTGACAATATACAAGACATTCCGTGGCATGGATGTTTCTTGCTATGTCACTAACCCAAGGGTTGAGAGGGATTATTTTGCACTTTAACTCTCACTTTCTGTCTGTGTGTACATGTGTGTGCATACACATGATGCTGTCTCTTCAGATGTATCTCTTCATACCTTAGCTCATTCCCTTTTTATCTTACTTACTTGTCTTATACAAATACATATTTCTGTGTGCATGTGTATTTATGGTTTTCTCTGTTTTATTGAATTTCCTTTACATTTTCCCCCTTTCTTTTTTCTGTTTATCTTACTCCATGTCTCCTGTTGGTTTTGGCCAATTGCATGTTGTGGTTTTGGCGTCCATGTGTGTGCTGAGCAGCAGAACTGGCTGCTTGCTGGCAAGGGCATGGCACAACAAGTGCCCAGTTCCACAGTGTCTGCCTCCCCAGGAACATACTCTGGGGTTGTAGAATAACAAGAGTGAGAGATGGGGCGGTGCCCATAGCTCAGTGAGTAGGGGGCTGGCCTCATACACTGAGGCTGGAGGGTTCCAACCCAGCCTGGGCCAGCTAAAACAACAATGACAACTACAACAAAAAAATAGCTGGGCGTTGTGGTGGGCGCCTATAGTCTCAGCTACTAGGGAGGCTGAGGCAAGACAATTGCTTAAGCCCAAGAGTTTGAGGTTGCTATGAGCTGTGACGCCACGGCACTCTACTGAGGGTGACATAGTGAGACTCTGTCTCAAAAAAAAAAAAAAGAAAAAACAAAACAGGGTGAGAGATGGTAAGAGCAGAGACTGGGTTGCCGGCTACTTTGTATTTCCTTTTTTTTTTTTTTTTTTTTTTGATTTTTGGCCGGGGCTGGGTTTGAACCTGCCACCTCCGGCATATGGGACCGGCGCCCTACTCCTTGAGCCACAGGTGCCGCCCTGTATTTGCTTTTTAAAAATTATTTTTACGGCTCGGTGCCTGTGGCTCGAGCAGCTAAGGCGCCAGCCACATATACCTGAACTGGCGGGTTCGAATCCAGCCTGGGCCCACCAAACAACAATGACGGCTGCAAACAAAAATTAGCCACGCATTGTGGCGGGTGCCTGTAGTCCCAGCTACTTGGGAGGCAGAGGCAAGAGAATCACTTGAGCCCAGGAGCTGGAGGTTGCTGTGAGCTGTGATGCTATAGCACTCTACCCAGGGCGACAGCTTGAGGCTCTGCCTCAAAAACAAACAAAAAAATATATATATATTTTTACATTTATGGAATTATTTTATGGTGTTAAGACACTGTTAACAAATTTACATCATCTTAGTCACACAGTTAGAATGTGAGGATGCTCAGAATAAGTGGTTTACCTGTTTTATAGGGGGTGTTGGGTCCCCACCTTCCTTGCTGACTGCTAAGGCGCATCACTTCTGCATTTGTTCCCTCTGTGTCCTGCATTAACAACTTTTCCTTCTCCACTGCATCATTCCCATTCTCATTCAAGCATGGACTAATACATGGGTCATTAGGAAAGTTTTGAGGTACGTAAAACTCAAGAAATATAAAATCCAGCTGGGCATGGTGGCTCGCATCTGTAATCCTAGCATGATGGGAGGCTGAGGCAGGAGGATCCCTTGGGTCAGGAGTTCGAGACGAGCCTAAGCAACAGTGAGCCCCTATCTCTACTTTAAAAAATTGAAGAATTAGGCTGGGCATTATGGCAGGCACTTGTAGTCCCTGCTACTCAAAAGGGTAAGGCAGGAGGATCACTTGAACCCAGGAGTTTGAGGTTGCTGTGAGTTAGGCTCTCCCTGGGCAGCAGAGAGAGACTCTGTCTCAAAAAAGAAAAAAACAAAACAAAACAAAACAAAACTCACACCTGTAATCCTAGCACTCTGGGAGGCCGAGATGGGTGGATTGCTTGAGCTCACTAGTTCAAGGCCAGCTTGAGCAAAAGGGAGACCTCATCTCTACTAAAATTAGAAAAAAACTGAGGCAAGAGGATTGCTTGAGCCCAAGTTGGAGGTTGCTGTGAGCTATGATATTACAGCACTCTATCCAGGACGACAGCTGGAGACTGTTCAAAAAAAAAAGAGGAAGAAAAGAAATACAAAATCCATGTGGATAGAAACAAATGAAGCCCTCTTGGCAACATTGATAACCCAAGCAAGTTGACATTTGTGTAGGTGAGTCAAAAAGGATGCCGTTGACTGTGTTTCTTGGAAGTGAAATAATGGACTGTAATGCAATCTGTCTCAAACTTTCGTAGTGACCCCTATATCTTATAGCTCAAATGCTTCTATTATGCCACATTTTCCTCTAATTATCACCCTATTTCTGTGTTCCCTTTGAAAGGAAAACTCTTTGAAATACTTGTCTGAACTCTGTCTCTACTTCTTTTCCCATTTTCTTGAATTTCTTCCCGTCAAGCTTCTCTTCCTACTTCTCCACCAAAACTTCTCTTTGTAAGGTCACAGTGACCTCTGTGTTGCCAAATCCGATGATCATTTTTCAGTCCTTCTCTTACTCAGTTGTTGGCAGATTTGATTCTGTTGATCACTCCCTATTTCTTGCAGGTGTCAGGACATCATTCTTCATGGTTTTCTCCTTTCCTCGCTGAATACTCTTCTCAGTCTCCTTAACTAGCTCCTCCTCCATGTCCAGACCTTGAAACACTGGACTGTGCTACAGCTAAGTCTCTGGGCTTCTCTAGATATTCTTATACCCCAGATGATCTAATTTCGCCACATGGTTTTAAATAATATCTGTATACCACCACTGACTCCCAAACTGAGATTTATAACCTGAACTCCCTTCTAACCAAGTGCTTAGGCCAAAAATCTTTTTTTTTTTTTGAGACGGAGTCTCACTATGTCACACTCAGTAGAGTGCTGTGGAGTCACAGCTCACAGCAACCTCAAACTCTTGGGCTTAAGTGATTCTCTTGCCTCAGCCTCCCAAGTAGCTGGGACTACAGGCACCCACCACAGTGTCCAGCTATTTTTTTTTTTTTTTGCGGTTGTCGTTTAGCTGGCCTGGACCAGGTTTGAATCCAGCCTGGGTGTAAGTGGTTGGCGCCCTACCCACTGAGCTGCGGGTACCACCAAGACCAGAAATCTTGATGTCATCCTTGACTTCCTTTTGTCTCTCACATCCTTCATCTGGTTCATCCGCAAATCCTATTGGCCCAACACTCAATATAGATCCATTTTTCTGGCTGTGCACAGTGGCACACATTGGTAATCCCAGCACTTTGGGAGGCAAGTGGGAGGATTGCTTGAAGCCAGGAGTTCAAGACCAGCCTGAGCAACATATTGACACCCTGTCTCTACAAAAAATAAAAGAATTAGCCAGTCATGGTAATGCACACCTGTACATCCCAGCTACTTGGGAGGTTGAGGGGGAAGATCACTTGAGCCCAAGAGATTAGAGCTGCATTGACCTATCATCTTGCCATTATACTCTAGTCTGAGAGATGGAGCAAGAACCTCTCTCTTAAAAAATCTGTTTCTACTACTACCATTCTAATCCAAGCCGCTATAATCTCTTGTCTGGATTGTTGTTGCAGTGGCCTTCTAACTAGTCTCCTTGCTGCCAGCCTTGCACTCCTGCACTTCATCCTCTAGTAAGAAGTTGGATCATGTCACTTTTCTACTCATAACCCCTTCAAGAGCATCCTCCTCTTTTAGAGCACAAGCCCAAGTCTTACCACCTGCCCACAGGGTCTTCCATGATGTGGCCTCTGGTGCCTCTCAGACACTTCTCCAGCTCACTCTTCTTCTCTCTCTGCTCTGCCCTCATTGGCCTCCTTGTTGCCCCTGGAATACTGTAGGTATACTATTGTTTCCAGCCTTTGCTCTACTGCTAGTTCCACCTGGATCACCCTTCCCCTGGATAAATGCATTACTCACTTCTTCAGGTTATGCAAATGTTACCATGGAGAGGGGCCTCCCCTAATCTCTCTATATAAAATAGCACAGTTGATTTTTTTTATTGTCAGCTCACTCTAAAACAAGGCAAGGTTGTGTCCCTCTACCAGAATGCAACCTATAGTAAAAGTAATGTTTTCTATTTTTAGTCTCTGCTGATCCTTAGTTCCTAAACTAGTTCCTAAACTATGCTCCAATGAATAAAAACTAAACAGCGTCTCAAACATGGGGGGCTGGCATAATGTGTTCTGGGTGAAGGGTGGCTTCCTTTATTCAGGTTCAGAGAAGGTTAGCAAGGAACTGTCCTGGGAACCCTAAAGAAGTGAAACTAGGGACTGTCAGTGGCAGTGGCAGAGTGGGTATCCAGATCCAAAAGAAGGCTTTGCTTACATGGTGGCTTCCAAAGGCAGTCGGGATCCTGTCACTGCCATTCTCTTGGCTGTGGTTTCTTCTCATCCAACAGGAGAATTATCTTACTTTCACTTCCAGTCTGTCTGAAGAACTGTGGAACAACTAAAGAGAGCAAAACTGAAGCCTAAGAGTGAGCATGCTCTTCCATCCTTGCCAGGAGACGCCAGGTGCTGTGTCATTCATGGTCATGAAGAACTGAGCACCCTGACACCTGGCTCGTGTTGTGTCTCACCTGAAGCCTCCCTGGTCTGTAGGTGACAGGTCTCCACTTTGGGAGCAAAGACTGATGGATGGAGGCTGGCCACACCTGGTGGCTCACACCTGTAATCCTAGCACTCTGGGAGGCTGAGGCAGGAGGAACCCTTGAGCTCAGGAGTTCAAGACCAGCCTGAGCAAGAGCGAGACCCCCCGTCTCTACTAAAAATAGACAGAATTAGTCAGGCATTGTGGCAGACACTTATAGTCTCAGCTGCTCGGGAGGCTGAAGCAGGAGAATCACTTGAATCCAGGAGTTTGAGGTTCTGTGAACTAACTTGATGCCATGGTACTCTAGACTGGGCAAACAGAATGAGACTCTTGTCTTAAAATGGGAAGGAAAAAAAAAAGACGGATGGAGGCTGATTCTTGGGATTATAGAAGTAGCTCCATTTTCAGGGAATGCTCCCTAGAGCATCAGAGGCTGTAGTAATGAGAGAGAGACCTATTCCCAACATCGTGGAAGCTGGCTTATAGGGAATTGGAGGGGAGAGGAATGGAGATGGAAGGCCCAGGCAGTGGTTCTGCACTGCGATGGGGTGGGCCAGTTGCATGCAACCCTGACCTTTCCCACCTGTGTATTTTTACTATTGTAGTTTAGGAAACCATCCTAAAACCTAGTGGCTTAAAACAAGTTATGATTTCTCACATTTCTGTGTGTTTCTGGGCAGTTCTTCTACTGGTTTCCCCTGGAGTCACTCATTCATGTATCAGGGTTCAGCTGTATCCTAGATGGCCTCACTCTTGTGTCAGGCAGTTGACGGTTGGCTGTTGACTGAGGTGCCTCAGTGTGGTCCTCGTGACTTATCCTCCTCTAAAAGATTACACGGACTTCCTTATAGGATAGTTGCGGGAAGGAAGCATTCCAGATGTTAAAAGGAGAAACTGCAAGGCCTCTTGAGGCCTCACGTTTGGAATTTAGACTGTTTTTAATTTCCACCATCATATTCTGTGAGTGAAAACAAATCACAGGGTCACCTCAGATTTAAGAGACAGGGAAATAGATTCCATTTACCTTCCCATAGCATGGGCTGAAAAGGTTCATAGCCATATTTAATTTAACACCCCCTGCCTTGAGACTATTTAGAACCCAAGGACAGAGGTAAACCGACAAGTTTTCCCAGGTAATGATAATAGTCATACTCTTGTTAATATTAACAGTTATTGAGCTAAGATTGAGTATTGCTATGCGTTAGAGTCACGATTGACACTTGGTGTGTATTCTCTCTATTTCTCACAACAATCCTCTGAGATATGTAGCCTTTTAACCCCTATTTTATAGTTAGGAAACTGAAGCTGAGAGGGAGAAAGTTACTTGCTTAAAGTCATGTAGCTTATACATACATGGTTATACTGAAACTTGAACCCTAAGTCTGGGATGTTCTTACCCTCTATTGAGAATGACTAGCCTACCATAACCTGGTAAAAAAAAATTAACACTAGTTACTATTTTACAACCAGAGCCCAGTTTGTCCATTAAGACAGCTCCATGATGTAAAACATAGACCAGTTTCGAGGAACTGAAAACTAGGATACTCAGAGACTGAGTACATTCATACATAATAAGAGGCACAGCAAGAACATAGAGAGAGCAGTGAATTCTAACCTCAAGTGAGACCGTCAACCCCAGGAGTCAGGGTCTTATCTATTATTTACCAGCTTGTCCCTAAGACCTCTGAGAGAATGAGGTCACTTCTCTGTGATGAGCCTAGGGGTGCCTGGGCTAAAGGTCTGCATAGGCAAGCCCCTCCTGGTGAAGTGCATAGGGCCTGGCCTGTGTGGGGAGGCTGGGCAGCAGCAGCACTTAAAGCCATGGACCTCCAATCATCAGTGATACCAAAGACAGGACTTTAAAAGGAAAAGGCCAGTTTGCGCTATATTTTGTGTTTCGCAAGGGGAGAGAAACAAAATCTCAGTTAAAGTAGCTGAGGCATTGAGAGAAATTTCTTAATCTGTAGAGATGTGTTCATGCTGGAATAACTAAGGGAAATTGGAGAAGTATTCTTTCTGAAAGCATGTTGGAATCAGATGGACTGGCGGTGCTCAACTATTTTTGTGTCTCACCCATGGAAGCCATGCCCCGTACTACCATAAGTAACAGTGGTTCTCTGGACCAGCGAATTCTCACCTTGGTAGGGGAGCACATATCAAAATGTCTGGAGGGGATAAGGTGTGTATGCTTTAAAAAGGTTTAAAAAGGCTTCCTGAGAGATTTTTGAGTTTCATCAAGTGCCTGTCATCTCCCACCAGAATTTAAGCATTTCCCGAGGTTACGGATTTGTGTCTGTTTTCTTTATTCTTGTATTTAGCACCTAGAACTGGGGCCAGCACATAGTAGGTATTTGTTGAATGCATTAACGAATGATGTGGTCCTCTATTGAATGCATCTTTTCCTACCTCTAGTTGAGAATAGCTGAGTCATTAGTGTGGCCCAGGCGCTTGTTTGCTCAGGGAGCTGGGCTAACGACCTTTTGCTTCTATGGTTCTGTAAAATAAGAAAGAGAGGGCTAGGGCCTCTTGGATGGTGAATAGGCTGGAATCTCCCCCGCCTCAAGTCTGGCATGTTGCCCTGCTGCTGCCTACCCTGGGGAGGGCTTAGGCTTATTCTGTTCACACCTCTTCACTGAACGGAGTCATTTTGGTCATTGGCTTGGCTTGGCACTGAATTTCTCTCATCCGTGCCCATGCACACGTGGGATGGCTCTTGTTTGATTTGCCCTTTTAAAAACAACTTAAGCATGTTGAGGTTTCCTGTTGATCGGGGCAGCCAGAGGCCTGTGACCCAACAGGGAATTGTTGGCCAATCCCTGACTCACTCGAGCTCCAGTTTTCTGTGTGTGCTCAAGAAGTGACAGCAGCCTGGCTCGGGGGCAGCTGGCTGCTTTCCTGTGGATGGCATGGCTCTTTGGAGCCTGTGAGGCTGGATAGCCTAGCATTGAGGGCCATGGCACTAGGGTCAGGGTGGCCATTGTAACAAGCAGTGTTAGCAAAAATCTGCTGTCTTTGAACTAAAACTGTTTTGAAAGAATTCTGAAAGTTGACAGTGATTAGCTAAGAAGATAATTAGAAAAGTATGCAGAAGAGGAGGTATGCTTATGGTTCTCTTCAATAAGCTCCCCTTTACCTTTTCCTTTCTTTTTTGTTCAGAGAATTCTGAACATCTTCTAGATGCTGGCTGTGTATCACTTAACCTCAAAAGAAATTATGGTCTAGCAGGGAAGACCAAGAGTCTCAAGGACTTTAAAAGGCTGTGTTCTAGATAGGGGTGTGCCCAATGTGTGGAGATTTCTATCTAGGGTCTGGGTGGTTCACAGAAATAGCCGGGGCACTGCTTCCTTTTTAGAGAGGCAACCCAGTGTAATATAAATTCATGTCCTGGCATCACTTGCCAGCTGAGTGACCTTAGATGAGATATTTAATCTTTCTTTGTCTTAGTGTTTTTCATTTGTAAAATATGTATTGTAGAAAAATGATAATTTTTATGAAGATTAAATGAATAAATATATGTAAAAACATTTATTTAGAAACGTTCATCGTATTTGCTAAGATCTGTTTATGGATTTAGAGCTGAGAAATGACCAATACTTAGGGATGTCATGACATTGCTAGGAGGTAGAGCTGCCTAAGGGGTGGGTTTCACTCCCCATTAGCCACCTCATCAAGAGAGTAGGAAAGACTCTTTCTTTTTTTTTTTTTTGTAGAGACAGAGTCTCACTTTATAGCCCTCGGTAGAGTGCCGTGGCCTCACATAGCTCACAGCAACCTCCAACTCCTGGGCTTCAGTGATTCTCTTGCCTCAGCCTCCCGAGTAGCTGGGACTACAGGTGCCCCGCCACAACGCCCGGCTATTTTTTGGTTGCAGTTCGGCCGGGGCCGGGTTTGAACCCGCCACCCTCGGTATATGGGGCCGGCGCCTTACCGAATGAGCCACAGGCGCCGCCCGGAAAGACTCTTTCTTGAGTGCCTTTCCTGACATTCTTGTGGCCCTCACAGATCCTAATTCTGGCCAAGCTGAAGAAGTGAGGCCTTGTGTGTAGTAGCAGACGTCTAGGGAGACTGGGCCTTGTTAAGGAGAAAAATCAAAGGGTTCAATCGTACTTACGTGGGGCTACTTCAGGCAGTAGTGTGCAAGAGTTGCCTTGTACCAGCTCATGAGAGTTGGTCATTAGCATCTTTTCTCAGCTCTACATTCGGTGATGTCATCTTGGTAGCTCAGCTGTAGTGGCATATTTGTGCTATGGAAATGGCTAATGCTAACATCTGTGCCATCTCCCCCAAAGAGCAGGTTTTTGAGTGTTTGGCAGCACACCACTAGTCTCAGACTCTTGGGACAAGAGTTGCAGAACAGAGTTTTGTTCAACACATTATTCAGGGGATGAGTTGGGCAGAGAGCAGAGAGGCCCATTGAGTTTGGCCTGCTGTGGTTAAGAAGCTGATTCTTGGCTTGGTGCCTGTGGCTCAAGCTGCTAAGTTGCCAGCCACATACACCAGAGCTGGCGGGTTCGAATCCAGCCCGGGCCCGCCAAAAACAATGACGGCTGCAACCAAAAAAAAAAAAAAAGTCAGGCGTTGTGGTGGGTGCCTATAGTCCCAGTTACTTGGGAGGCGGAGGCAGGAGAATCGCTTGAGCCCAGGAGTTGGAGGTTGCTGTGAGCTGTGATGCCATGGCACTCTACCCAGGGAGAATCTAGCTTGAGGCTCTGTCTCAAAAAAAAAAAAAAAAAAAAAAAAAGAAGCTAATTCCCTCTCCGAGGACAGCTTTGAGGGTACATTATTTGAAGAGAATATTTTTTAGCTTGAGAATCCTAAGGATAGACATGCTGAGCTCTCAAAGGATAAAAGATGATGCCTCTGGTTGTTAGGTCACTCATTGCCATTTTCTTTTTTTTTTTTTTTCTTTTTGCCCCCAGGTCTCAGTCAGTCTCTGCACCTCCAGTTTTCTCCCCACCGAGGAGTCCCATCTACCCACTCAGTGATAGTGAGACCTCAGCCTGCAGGTACCCCAGCCATTCCAGCTCCCGGGTACTCCTCAAGGACTGGCACCCCTGTGATCCTTCACCCCTAAATCCTCAAGACCCCTCCCCAGATACTTCACCACCCTCCTGTCTTCTCAAGCCCACCAGCTTCAGTTATTTGGACAAAAGTCCTTCAGTGTGCAAGAAAGAAGATCAGAAGGAAAATGTCCAAGGTGCAGCTCAGGAGGTAGAGGGAGTGGCTGCCTGCCTCCCCCTTGCCCAGAGCACGCCATTCCTGGGGCCGGCGGCTGGGCCACGGAGCGTCTTGCTCACCCGCACTGGCACCTGTGCCCACAGCCTGGGCATCCGGGAGAAGATTTCGGCATGGGAAGGTCGCCGAGAGGCCTCACCCAGGATGAGCATGTGTGGAGAGAAGCGGGAGGGCTCTGGGAGCGAGTGGGCAGCCAGTGAGGGCTGCCCCAGTGTGGGCTGTCCCAGCGTGGTGCCATCTCCCTGTAGCTCAGAAAAGACCTTTGATTTCAAGGGCCTCCGGAGGATGAGCAGGACCTTCTCCGAGTGCTCCTACCCTGAGACCGAGGAGGAGGGAGAGACTCTCCCTGTCCGGGACTCTCTCTACCGGCTGGAGAAACGGCCAGGCTGGAGTGAGCACAGTACCTTCCTCAGGGGCCATGGCAGCAGGAAAGAGAGCTCCGCAGTGCTGAGCAGGATCCAGAAAATTGAGCAAGCTCTGAAGGAGCAGCCAGGCCGGGGACTTCCCCAGCTTCCCAGCAGTTGCTACAGTGTAGACCGAGGGAAAAGGAAGCCTGGAACCTTGGGCACCTTAGAGGAGCTGACAGCAAACCCAAGTCTGAGCACTGGCAGCCAGGCAGTGGGAGTGGCTGGAGTTGGCGGGGAGGCAGGCCCACCCCTGGAGAGGGAAGGCAATGGTTCCACTAAGCCAGGGAACCCTGGAAATAACCCTAGCTCCCAGCTGCTGCCATCAAAGAACTCCTCTGATCCAGCTGTGAACCCTGTTCCCAAACCCAAGCGCACCTTTGAATATGAGGCTGACAAGAACCCCAAGAGTAAGCCAAGCAATGGTCTACCTCCTTCGCCTACACCTGCTGCTCCACCCCCCTTGCCCTCCACCCCAGCCCCACCAGTCACCCGGAGACCCAAGAAGGACATGCGTGGTCACCGCAAGTCCCAGAGCAGGTAACACTCTGGTGTCTTGTAGCCGGACACAGTGGCTTTCTTTTAAATGGAGGATGCAAAAGTGATTGTACTGTGGGTCACAGTCAGTAGTGCTTTATAAGCTCTGATGCACTGAACTGTTGTTGGGTGTTGTAGTGGTGAAACAGAGATTGTTGTGTTCTTACAGGATACTTGAACATGCGTGTGAAGGAGAAAGCACTTCTTCCCCAATCTGTGCACTGAAAGTGTCTGAGTTTACCTTCAGGATAGAGCTAGAGCTTACTCAGTTCTCCATGGGAAGGTCAGAGTCTCCCCATTAGGGAGGCTACATCATCAAAAGATTGGAAAAGACTCTTTCTTAGGGGGTTTTTCTGACATTTTTGAGGTACTCAGGGATCCTAATTATGTTCAGGAACCCAAGCTGAGGAAGTGAGATCTTGTGTCCAGTAGCAGAAGTCTCAGGGGGGCCAGGGCCTTGTTGAGGGGAAAGATCAAAGGGTTCTCATGTTACTTACATGGGGCTACTTCAAAAAGTAGTGTGCAAGCACTCCCTTGTACCAGCTCATGAGATGTAGGCAGTCCCTTTAGGACTAGTAGGATCTTAGTCTCCCTACCTGAAGTGCCAGCATTAGAAATTATTTCCTTGAGTGAAGCATTGTTTGAATATTGCATTTTGTCAATAACATAGTAGAGTCAGCAAATTTAACACAATTTCCTCTCTCCTGAGAGTCTCATGACCATATAAGGAACCCTGGGCCTACATCAAACAGGAATTCTTATACCCTGAACTGGGAGACTGATGGAAAAAGGAGTGAAAGAACATTTTCACTTCTTGGCCGTGTCCCAGAATGACGTGTTCCAAGGCTCACATTGGTTTCCTGGTCAGTCTTGGGCATTTCTGACCCTGGACTGCCAGGGCCATCTCCCCAGAGTATCCTGAGAGCTGTGTCTGCTGGAGTTGGTGAAAATTGACAGGCATCTCATTCTCTGAATTGGGGTAGGCTAGGGGTCAGCTTTCTTTGGAAGACCTGTCCTTCTACCCCTTACTGCCTTTGTCATCTAACCTACATCTACTTCTGAGGATTCTTCAGTCTGTTCTCATCCAGCATATCTCATCTCATATATAAACTCCCCTGCCATATGCAGAGAGGAAGAAAGCACAAAGGTTCAGACTCTTGAGCCAGAACAGTCCTTGGCAAACGGTAATCCCATATTTTGGCCCACCCAAAAATGCTCACTGGCTGTTTAATTCTTTAGAAGCCTGCCAAGAGTGTTTACTTTGTCCTTATTCATCTGTTTCTGTAAACATCCATCCAGAGCCTGCTGCACATCAAGTCTTGTGCTGGTCTAGGGGACACAGAAGTAAACAAGACATGGTTCTTCCATTCAAGGGCTTCATGGTCTGGTGCTCAGATAAATCATAGACACTGTCTACATGTCAGTGCAGGACACTGCAGAGACCCAGAGGGGAGGCATCTAAATTAGACTGAGGAGTAAGGGAAGGCAAGAGAGAGAGAATGAGAGAATGAATGAGTTGCTGAACTAAATTCAGAAGAGCAAAAAACATTCAACTATATGACAAAAGGGAGTGGGAGGAGAATTCATTACCTCTTTGTATAATATATACACACATACTGCCATACACGGCGGAGTTAATTCTTCATGTAAGAATTAACTTTAGCAGGGTGGTGCCTGTGGCTCAAGGAGTAGGGTGCCTACCCCATATACCAGAGGTGGCAGGTTCAAACTCGGCCCTGGCCAAAAACTGCAAATAAATAAATAAATAAATAAAATAAAATAAGAAATTAAAAAAAAAAAGAATTAATTTTAGCAAAGGCTCAGCACCTATAGCTCAGCGGCTAGGGTGCCAGCCACATACACCAGAGCTGGTGGACTTGAATCCAGCCTGGGCCTGCCAAACAACAATGACAACTATAACCAAAAAATAGTCGGGCGTTGTGGTGGGCGCCTGTAGTCCCAGCTATTTGTGAGGCTGAGGCAAGAGAATCACTTAAGACCAGGAATTTGAGATTGCTGTGAGCTAGCACTCTACCATCTCAAAAAAAAAAAAGAATTAACCTTAGTAAACTTAAATCTGTGTTCTTGGAAAAAGAGAAACCATTCTAAAAGTGCAGTCTGTTCTACATGTATTTGCCTCCCCTCAAAGTGAACATATTCCTCTGAAGAATTTGAGATGGTAAGTTTATATCTGTTATGCCAGGTTTGATTCTTATATTTAATATACTTCATTTTAAAAAATGCAAGCCAAATATTTCTTCTGGTATTGAACCAACAAAAAAGAAATCTGTTTAAAAATCTGGGGGAGAAAGTGATCATACTAGTCTTTTTATTTTTGAGACAAAGTTTCACTCAGTTGCCCTGGGTGGACTGCCATAGCATCATAGCTCACAGCAACCTCAAACTCCTGACTCAGATGATTCTCTTGCCTCAACCTCCTGAGTAGCTGGGACTACAGGCACCTGCTATAACGCCTGGCTAGTTTTTCTGTTTTAAGTAGAGAAGGGGTCTTGCTCTTACTCATGCTGGTCTTGAACTCGTGAGTTCAAGCAATCCACCCTCGGCCTCCTAGAATGCTAGGATTATGGGCATGAGCCACCATGTCTGGCCAAGCAATCTTTTTTTCTTAATCAGTCCCAGGAGAGGATCGAACTCACTGTCCTTGGTCTATAGGCCCAGTGCTCTAAAGACTGAGCAATGGTGCCCAGCTGATTATACTAGTCTTTTTTTTTTTTTTTCTTTTGAGACAGAGTCTCACTATGTCACCCTCGGTAGAGTGCTATGGTGTCACAGCTCACAGCAACCTCTAACTCTTGGGCCTCCCAAGTAGCTGGGACTACAGGCACCTAGCACAGCGTCCAGCTATTTTTTTTGTTGACGTTGTCATTGTTGTTTAGCTGGCCTGGGCCAGGTTTGAACCCACCAGCCTGGGTGTATGTGGCCGGCACTCTACCCACTGAGCTACGGGTGCTGCCTATCCTAGTCTTAATGAGAGATAATATGTTGGTCCTTAGCATGGTATCCTCCTGGAGGATTTTCGAGGATGATTTGGCTGATGATGATTTGTGTCTTATTTACTAACGTGGGATCTGTCTAAGATGCTTACTGTATTGTATATGCCAGTGAAAACTTGATCTCGTACCAACAGTGATTCATAGGCTAAAATTTGGGGACCATTGTGCTCAGCCAGTGGATATGTAACTACTTGAGAAATCAGGCCAAAGACACAAATCTGGGAGTCCTCGTGGTACAAATGGTAGATGTGGTAACAACCCATGGGTATTTGGCCCCTAGAAAATGCAGAGCAAGAAAAAGACAGACTCTTGAGAGATTTAAAAGGCAAGTGGAAGTCTGGGTGTGGTGGCTTACATCTGTAATCCTAGCACTCTAAGAGGCCTTGCTTGAGCTCAGGAGTTCAACCTGAGCAAGAGAGAGACCCCTGACTCTACTAAAAAATAGAAAACTGGCTGGGCATTGTGGCACATGCCCGTAGTCCCAGCTACTCAGGAGGCTGAAAGCCCAGGAGTTTGAGGTTGCTGTGAACTATGATGCTATGACACTTAACTCCAGGGCAACTGAGTGAGACTTTGTCTCCAAAAAAAAAAAAAAAAGCTAGTGGAAACAGAGTCACTCACAAGAGCCCGAAAAAGTAATACCCAGAGAGGTGGTTGAAAACTAGGAGGAATGTGTCTCTCTTGGAGGAGAGTGGTGATGCAAAGAGTATTCAGTTGCTGCCAAAAGGGCAGCTCAGAACAAGATGGGACTTGAGGTACTTTTTAGCCTTTGACTTGCACCCCAGGACTCTTGGGAAGAGTTATCCAGCAAAGTAAATGAAGAGAGGAAGGACTTCATTAGCTGAAAGATATGACTATTCCTGAAAGAATAGGAAGGTGTCAGTAGATGAGAGGAGGGATTCATCAGTACCTTAGATGAGGAATTATCTCCCTTATGAAGGAGGGGAGCATAGAGAGTGCTGTGGGCTCAGGGCATTTTTGAAGCCTCCAAGTTGTGGTTCTGAAATTCTATAGTAGAGATCAATGTTATTTGGGGGATAGAGAGAGGAGGCTACTAGCTGAAGGAACACTGGGTCTTGGATGTAGCTTCTGTCTGCAGAATGTCCTCCCAGCTCTGCCTTGGAAGTTATGTGATTTGTTTTGAGGCCTCAGCCCTCCCTATTTCAACAAATCTTCAGTACTAACTGCTTCTATAAGCTCCCAATGGCCCTGAGCAGGCCTCTTCCAGTGTCTGCCCCTTTCTGAGGGGGTAGCAGTTCAGTGTCAGGAGTCCTGGCTAGGGTGCACATGTGGACATGAGGCTCCAGAGGCTGATCCAGGCACTTGATCCCTGTGGTGATAGCTGAAACTTCTCTAGGGCTGGGAAGCCAAAGTTGTGGTTAAAAACTCAGGCCCTAAAGTCAGACAACCCTGGGAGAGTTGTGACTCTGTTACTTTGATCTTCTTATATAATGGCACAGTACATGGTAGCAGTATGGTGACATAGGAGATGATACACGTGAAGGTGCATTTGACAGAATACTTGATACATAGCTGGGGTAATGCTGTTACCTAATACTTGCATTATTAGAGATGAGGCATATTTCAGGCACTCAGGATGGGGCCTTTCAGATCATCTGTCTCTTCATTTGGATGGTACGTTCAGATCTACCTTGGTGCTTTTCTCAGTAGCTGGGTTTATGAAGAGGGCCTCTTCTCTTTGCTATGGCCAAGGCAGCAGAGATCTGGCTGACTGGAATGACTCTTGTTCTTGTTATCCACAGAAAATCCTTCGAGTTTGAGGATGCATCCAGTCTCCAATCCCTGTACCCCTCTTCTCCCACTGAGAATGGTACTGAGAGCCAACCCAAATTTGGATCCAAAAGCACTTTAGAAGAGAATGCCTATGAAGATATTGTGGGTAAGCAGCAGCTGAGGTGGGTCTTCTTGGGGGCTGCAAAAGAACAGGAATGGGAGGAGACACTCACATACCTCCTTCACTGTGGGCAGACATGGTGCCTCCTTTTGGAACTCCTGCTGGAAATGAATGTCAGAGGAAGCATCTTAGGAAAGACACAGCAGCTAAGTGATTAAAACTTGGCCCTTTGAATGAACTGAAATCCAAAGGGCCTTTGTGAACAAAAGAAGGCAAAAACTACATCATTCCTGACTTTTATTTTTAGAAGCGTTTAGCTATGTGTCCTTAGGCAGATCACTTAACTTTTGTGAAGACTCTTTTTCTCTTATAAAATGATGTGATGATATAACAATGGCAACAATAATATTAGTAATAATACTTCATAAGGTTCTTATTGTTAGGATTAAATGAGATAATAAGACGCCAACAGATTCATTGCCTGTTCCCTGGTCAGAGACAGCTGTCTTCTCTGTGTGTCGTCACATGGCAGAAGGGGTAAGGGAGTTCTCTAGGGTCCTTTTTATTGGGGACACTAATTGCATTTATGAGAGCTCTGCCCTCATGACTTAATTACTTCTCAAAGGCCTCACCTACAAATACTGGCACACTGGGGATTAGGTTTCAATATATAAGTTTGGAGAGACACAAATATTAATTCTATAGCACAAGTTGACAAATGTCATGGATCCTGGCAAAAACACAAGACTCCTGGGTCAGAGACAGTGGACTTTGTTACTCATGGCAGAGTAGACAGAATGAGCCTCATGTCCCACATGTTCCCCGTGTTCACAAGTCACATGGGGTCTAGAGGAGGCCCAGATAGAAGCTGCACACAATATGGGGTCTGTATTCCAGCTGAAGGGTCCAGGATTAGGAAACCCCAGTCTTTTCAAGGGCTGCTAGTAAATCTGCCCCACATTTTCCCCATAAGGAGACATTATCTTTATCATTCTGGTCAGGAAACAAATCTGCCTTTGCCCTGCAGGAAGATAATATCTCTGTTTTCCAAGGCTCTTTGCTATATAAATATCCTTTAAAATACAGTCCAGAAATGTCAGTTCCTCTTGCTCAGAAGAACATTAATGTAAGACTCTGTAGAGAATTGTCTTCCAACAAATGGGAGGGCATGGTGTTGGTAAACTTGAATTGGTTGGGAGCTTTGATTCTACTCAAATAAAGCATGTGTCTCAGTGTAGGTCAGTGAAGAGGAGAGAAGCAGTGTGCCTGTGTGCTTACCTGCTCCCTCTCTCTGTCTCTGTCTTTCTGTCTTATTGAAGTAGAGAACATAGTCTTAGTTAACACATTAGAGAGAAAAGTGGCCCCAGTAGAGAGAACTCTCTAGATTCTCAGAAAACTGGAATCTTATGAAGAAAAGGCCTTACTATTTTCTCATTTGATCTGAACCATCAGTTTCATAATTTTCTCCTTACACCTTGCTAGGCTAGCATCTCTGGGGAGACACCAGTTGTACTCAGCCCCACAGAGATACCCCTTTCCCAGGAACATAGCACATAGTATGTTGCTGTGCAAAACTGGGTCATAGCAGAAAGACTATGGGAGTAAAATCCCTGGAATAGTGTAAGAGTTAGGGGAGGGAGACCTTTCCCTTACCACTAGAGAAAAGATGGCTTTATATTGGGCAGCACTTGTGGCTCAGTGGGTAGGGTGCCAGCCCCATAAACCAGAAGGGTGGTGTGGTTCGAACCCGGCCCCAGCCAAACTGCAACAGAAAATAGCCGGAATAGCCGGGCGTTGTGGTGGGCACCTGTAGTCCCGCTACTTGGGAGGCTGAGGCAAGAGAATTGCCTAAGCCCAGGAATTGGAGGTTGCTGTGACCTGTGACGCCACAGCACTCTACCGAGGGTGACAAAGTAAGACTCTGTCTCTTAAAAAAAAAAAATAAATAAATAAAGACAGTTTTATACCCTCAGGTGCTCCAGAGCTGAAGTCAAGAACTATATGCATCAGAGCCAAAGATCCGGAAGCTAGATGAGCAGTTAAGGAAGAAGCCCCAACTCCAGCGCTTCCCTGTACAGCCCCTATGGCTGCCCCAGCTCTAGCATCTAAAAGGTGGCCACACTGCCTGACATTGTCTTGTCTCCTCATGCAGCATCCCTCAGAGAAAAGAAAGTCTTCTCAACTGAAGGGGATGGGACAACAGGGGGCAGCTCTGTTGCCCCCTCCCCTTCCCCACCTTTTGTAGCAGGGTACATTCCAGTTTCCTCAAAGTGGCGGAGACTATAATATGTCACTGCTGCTCAGGGCCTGGGAGAACCCAGTGTGGCTGCTACAGTGGGCAGAGGGCTATAGCACAGTATTGCCTGTGTCCTTCCGGTACACCAGACACAGGCAACATTGTGGTCCTCATTGTTTTCTGTTCTCTGACAAGGCTTGGGAAGCTTTTCTGTGCTGCTCAGGGATTTCCAACAAAGGTATGTTCTTGCATCAGCTGAACTGAAACAAAAGAAAGGGACTGCCTCATCCATTTTTCCCTGTCTAGAGTTCTATAATCTGGGGCTTTGTTTAGGATTGCTTGGGGCAATGTTGAATTTTGGAGGCACCATTCTGGGCAACCGAGCCATTCCCTGGGTCTCCTTAGGTCTGGTTCGAGAGAAGGGAGACAAGTGTGTCTGGACCTTTGGCTCCCTCACTCATTAGAGAAGATGTTCTTCCTCTGTGGGGCGCTGCATGAGGAGACAAGGAGACACAGGAGTAGCCTGGCTGCCTCTTGGATGACAGAGCTAGACCTGGGGATAAGGGGTACCAGGTGTATTGGGGGCATCTTCCTTAACTACTCACCTGGCTTCTGAATACTTAGAGCACAGGGTAGAGTAAGGGAAGGAGAAAAGAGGGAGGGTGAAAAAAGAGCAGGGGATGTTTAGATTTTGCTTTGGTCTTCTGAAGTAGGGCTGGTTTCATGAGTCATGGTAAGGCTGGTTATGTCTGTACTCCTAGCACTCTGGTGGGAGGATACCTTAAGTTTAAGAGTTCGAGACCAGTCTGAGCAAGAGCGAGACCCCATCTCTACGAAAAATAGAAAAAATTAATTGGGTGTTGTGATGGGCGCCTATAGTTCCAGTACTTGGGAGGCTGAGGGAGGAGGATGGCTTGAGCCCAGTTGTTTGAGAATGCTGTGAGCTATGATGTCATAGCACTCTAGTCTGGGTAACAAAGCGAGAATTTGGGGGATGGGGAAGAAGAGGAGAAGAGAGAGAGAGTCTGTAGTTAGGATAGTTCCTGGGCACGTTTTCTCCTTTGTGTCCCCCACAGTAGGCCAATATGAATTTCTAGGACCTGGCCAGGGCAGCTAGAGGGAAATACAGGGGAGAATATAGAGAATATTCTCTTTCTGTTAGCTTCTGGTCAGTTTATCCCTTTCTCTGTCCCAGAGACAGGTCCACGAATTTGAGATTTTAAAGGTTTCAGAGAGTCTCTTTTGCTGAACTCTGAATGTCAGTTTCACTTTTTGTGTGTGTGTGTGAAACAGTTTTACTTTGTAACCCTCGGTAGAGTGCTATGGCATCATAGCTCACAACCATCTCAAACTCTTGGTCTCAAGTGATCCTCTTACCTCAGCCTCCCAAGTAGCTGGGACTATAGGTACCCACCATAATGCCCGGCTATTATTTAGAGACGGGGTGTTCCTCTTGCTCAGGCTGGTCTCGAACTGCTGAGCTCAGGCAATCCACCCGCCTTGGCCTCCCAGAGTGCTAGGATTACAGGCATGAGCCACTGCACCCGGCCGCCAGTTTTACTTTTTGCCTCAGGTTAATCAATGGCTCTTACTCAGCTCAAGCCCAGCCTATGCTCTGGGAGATTAAGGTTGATTGTGATTCTAGCCAGATTGTCCAGCTCTTGTGCTGCGTTAATTCTACAGGGATGAACAGAGCTGATTTTGGGCATGTAACGTTATAGCTGTAGGGAGACAGAGCACCAGTACTAAAGCTCCATCTTGGGTAATAGTGATTGGAGTCCTAGTCTATTAGAGGCTGTGAGAGAGATTGGAGTCCTGGTCTGTTAGAGACTAACATGTCTTCTGTGAGGAGTGGACTTGAATGAGGGGCCTTGGGGAGTTTTCTGGCCTTCTGCCCATACCAGGCATGATGCCTGGGGAATTGGGGTAGGATGCTCTGAAACAGGCTGAGGTTTATCTTGCTAATTTGCAGGAAAGGGGTTCAAAAAGAAAGTTGCTGTCTTGCTGCTTCCTGGAGCTGTTATTTCTCGCCTGTCCAGTTTGACATCTGCCCCTGGAAGATGCTGCCATTCTACAAAGCCTTATGTTTGCATTCTGAGCCTGACACTTAAAAATGCACCCAAGGAAGCAGCTTGTTAGGGAGTTATGTGGAGTGTCCTCGGCGCCTGACCAAGGATCCTGAGCTGCATTCCTGCACAGATTCCCACTCCCATCAGCTAGCAGGGGCTGAGGGAGAGTTTCCAGGAACTTCAGTGGGGTGCAAGCTGGGGACAGGGCCATCCAGCCTGTATTGCAAAGCCATTTGAGACTCTGCTTTCTCTGGCTTCTTCTCTCACTTGCTCCCAAACTGGGAAACTATAAGGAACAGAGGGCACCTACATGGATGGAGATTGTAACAGGAAATAAAGCAGCAAAGAGGTGCTGGCCCCTAGCTCCTTGGAGGTCCCAATCTGATCTGTTGCCAGAGGAGTTGGACCCTAAACCTGGTCCTTTGCTGTGTGAGAAAGGGGAAAATGCTGAGAACCAGGAGAAACAGCTGGTTGGAACCAAAGGAGAGTTGGGAGGGAAGCTGCAGACCCAGGGCCCTAGCCGTGGGTGGGGTCCAGGAAGCTTAGTATTCTGGAGAAATTCTCAGTGCCTGTGCACATACACATACCCCTTCCCTAACTGGTTCTTCCAGTCGTGTGTGCATATGTGGAGGACATGCATGTGGTTAATGACCAAAGGAGATGTGGGAGGGCCCTGTGGGGCTGGATTCTTCCTTCCATAGGATCAGTGTGATAAGCCTGAGCTCTGGCAATCCCCTTTCAGAGGAGTGCAAAGCGGGAATTCTTCGTGATGCTCTTGCCTCTTATTTCCTCATCAAAGCTGGGAAAGGTTAAGACCTCTGGCTTCCCCAGCTGGACTCAATGAGATGGAGCTGCTCAGGACCAGGCCTTTGGGGACGAGGGGCCTAACTCTTCATCTCTCTCCAAGGGCAGTGTGGACTGTCCTAAGGAAGCTGTGTGGGCAGAAATGCAGGTGAAAGTATGCAGTCTCCAGGCTTCCTGTCTCCCATGCATGTCCCTGCTGAATCTTCCACTCACCCCTAGTTTCTCCATCTCTGGCTTCTTTAGCCCTGTCCTCTGTAGGAATTTCTGAACACCATTCCCAAGCCTGCTTTCTTACCCCTCTCTGAGCCATTGCGTTGATGTCGTATTTGCTCTCAGTAGGGTCCTTTAGAGAATCTAGGACAAGGGTCTGCATGGTCTCTGCACCTTGTCATCCCTGGGCCCCCTCACATCCTGGAGACATGACTAGGACTATCTGGAAACAGCTCCAAAAAGGTGGTCAGAAATGATCTAAATCAGGATATTGGGGGTAGCAGGTGAATTAAGACTGTGAAGGGATCAAGCTGAGGTTAGAAGAGGGCAGGACTTGGGCTGGAGCCAGCAGTCATTTCCTGGAGAAGTGATTAGTGCCTTGGTTACATCAGAGAGGATGTTAAACATTGCTGGAGAAGAAAGGCTGGCATTAGGACTGGGCAGCAGGAGCAGGCCTTTGAGGCCTCCCTGAACTCTAGTTTCAGAGGCAGTGCTGGCCTTGAGAACCTGCTGTTCCTGTGACCCCATGGGTTGTCACCGATGTGCACCAGCACTGTATATCTCTTACCTTTCCTGGGCCTTAGTATCCTACATCTTTTTCTTGGTATGCTGGATTTATATCAGTATCAAAGCTGTGATTGTGGGGAAAGAAGGAAGGAGGGAATGAAGAGAAGAAGGGAAAGAGGGAAGGATGGAGAAAAAAGAGGGTGAGACTTGGACTTGTGTCATGGAACTCAGGAGTCATTAGGAACTTGAGAAAGATCTGTCTTTTGTGATTCTCATTTCCCCCCTCCTCATCTCCCTCCCTCCCTTTATCTATCCATTCTCTTCCAGGGAGCATTTATTAATAGATGGAGACATTTTCAGTGTTAACACTGAGAGGTTGCTAATATCATCTGAAGGATAGAGGCCAGGTTGCCACTAAATATCTTACACGTGGACAGGACAGTCTACCACCACAAGAATTATCCATCCCAAAGTGTCAATACCTTGGGGAAACACTGATCTAAAGGGATTGTGACATATCTTCCTACAGGTTGGAGAATGATGATAAGGACTCTGGCTGGTCATCCAGCCTAAGGCAGTGTGCATTGGATGAGGTTGGAATAAATGTTCTCTCTGCCCCAATGGATAGTGATACTCTGCTCCTGTTTCACGGGATCAGGGAGACTGTGTCCTGGCATTCTTCCATTCTTAATCTCCTCACCACCCCACCCCTGCAGGATATATGGAGGGGCGAGAACAAGAAGTGGAGATGCAATCCCAACTCCCCAAGTGCCTCCCAGCAGAGTAGGCAGGAGAAAACATGCAGGGGATGCCCAGTTTGATTTGGCTTCTTCAGGCTGTGCTCCTGGGCCAGCTCTACTTAGTCAGGGCTCTGGAATGGAGACAAGTCATTTTAATGGCATGACTGTGTTACAGGAAAAGATCTGCTCAATTTCTGGGGACTATGCTTGGAGTTGGGAATCACTTAATCCAGTCCAAAATCCTTTCTTGACCCATCTTTGACTCACAAGTTTACAGAGCTCTATATTGTTCTCACTGCTGTCCATTTAGCTCTAACTGAAATCCTCCACTTACTGCAATCCCTCCAAGCTCTGTGAAGCCATTTCCCAAATTTATTGTGGCTTTTCATGATGGTAATGAGTGGAAGACATGATTTGGGAGAATCCTCAGCTCTGGAAATTGAGGCATCTATAAGCGTACAGGGATTGATTTTTCTTCTGGACTCTACCCAAGATAGCTTGCACTCTCAGCAGCCTTTGTTTCTAGTCCTACAGCTCCGTCTTCTGCTGTTTTCCTGAGGTAGGGGATCTGAGCTCCTCTGGGTGTCAGGCGTCTATAGGACAGGCGTGGGACTGGGTGGTATTACCCAGGTTCAATCCTGCTGCTGAGCAGAGAGACGTTGAAGTGAGCCCTGCTCTACTGTGTGTGCTTATCTTGGCAAAGCCTTAATCTGGACATTGGTTCCTGGGTCCCTACTTCCAAATATTGGAGCTGGGACAAGGAAAAGGAGAGCAGAGAGGGCTGTATTTACTTAAGAGTCCCCATCGGCCTTGTCATTACTGATTTACTGTCAGGATTGAGCCAGGCCTGACTCAGCTCACAGTATTACTGTATTTTAGAAAAGTCTAGGTAAGAGTTGGGGGAGAAGGGGCAGGAGGTATCTCTCAAAGTTTTCAAAGGCAGGAGTAATGTTTTGGACTTTTCTGAGATTTTCTGGTGGTGCCAATACAGTATCCACTGCCAGGGATTTTAAAACTAGTCCTGAGAAGCAAGAACTCCCCCCACCCCTACCCTTTGGCCCAGATTCCTTCAAGCCTTTCACACCTCCCTTGTGTCACAGCAGGAGAGTTTATTTGAAAAGGAGAGTAATGATAGTTCCCTTTTTGCTAAGATCAGCTGTAGTAAAATTCATTGAACAAATAATTACTGAACACTTACTACTTACTAATCACGGATCTGGTCCTGGGATGGCCTCAGTGAATAGACAAAATCTCTGCCCTAAAGGACTTGTTGAGCAGTCTCATAGCCAGAGGGAAGCCTTTAAAGCCTTGCTCTCTAGTGTTCTTAGAGTTCCTCTGTGCCCTCCCCTAGAAGCGAGTCCCCTGGGAGACCTACTAAGAGTTGGGTGAAGGAGCAACTGAGTGACCTCTAAAAGCCTTTCCTACCTTGAACTATGTGTCTCTGGAACTTTAGCAGCAGAGAGACTAGAGCCAAGGAAAGACTTCTGGTGTTGGCTTTGTCCTCTAGCTGGGCACAGGCAGGGGTGGCTTAGCCAGTCTTGTGCAATCTCTGAATTTATAAAGCAGAGGCCAGACAAGGCTGAGCTGAGATGAACGGGGAGTAGGGTGGGGGGGCTCGGCTTCTGGATTTGGAGCCAGGATTTGTTTGCCTCCCCACTGCAGACAGGCAGCTGCATGACTCATGAGCTGAAGGGGCCAGGCAGAAGCCATTCTTTTTGGTTCACAGGAATTCTGCTTGTTTATGTGAGTGTGTGTGTGTGTGTGTGTGTGTCCATGTGTCCATGTGTTTCCTTCTTCCTTTCTCCTGCTTCTTTAACTTTTCCTCCTCTGCAGGAGATCTACCTAAGGAGAATCCATATGAGGATGTGGACTTAAAGAGCCGACGAGCAGGACGAAAATCCCAGCAGCTGTCTGAAAACTCCCTAGACTCTTTGCACAGGATGTGGAGTCCTCAGGACAGAAAGTACAACAACCCACCCACACAGGTAATGCAGCCCCGACAGAGGCCTGGGGTCAGCATGAAGACCACAGTGGGGGCTGTCCTTGCAAGGCTTGTGCCCAGCTTCCACTCAGGCTTAAACCTCACTAGTGCTTGGCAGAGGAGATACTCAGCAAAGAGCTCTGTCCTCAGATACTTCCACTATGTTGAAATCTCTATAGACAATTGGGATGGACTCTGAAGGGCCTCTGTCCTACTTTCTTTTCCTCACTACCTGAGCTCTGATCTGCAAAGCTAACCCAGGAGCTCCTGCAGTCTCCTCTCTTATTATTTTTCTTCCCCTTCTGTGGGAAACAGGAGGACAGGGCCCTGATTAGAGTCTTGGTATTCTGAAACTCTGCTAGAAATTATCTCAGTACTGGTGTTAGGGGGCCAAGTATAGGCCCCAAACCCAGACTTGGAAAGCCAGACAAGTATTTGTGACATGTGGAGCCCCTCCTGCCAGAGGAAATGAGAATAAATCTTTGAAGAATGGATGGAGAGAAGACTGAATGAGAGGAAAGGTGAAAGGTCAAAGGGAACTCTTAGGCTTAAGCTTCTGCTGGCCTTGTCCAGGGTGACAGGAGGCGGGATGATGGGGAGGCTTTCTCTGACCTACCCAGGTAACACTAGCCAGAGAATATGTAAGTGATTTCTTCTGGCTTTGGAATCACTTGATTATTTCTATAGATTTACCCTCTAATGTGCTCTGTTCAAACAGGCTTCCATTGAATTTGTATTGCCAGAATGTTGGGGTGGGAAGAGGAAAGTGGGAGCTGTGGAAGAAGGAGAAGTTGCTGAAGAGTGAGGAGAGGCAGTTCTAGATCCAGACAATGGCGGGAGTCTGCAGGGGTGCCTGCCTTCTCAGCACTGAGCAGGACCCACTGCGAGGAAGGTGCCCTGTGCTGAAAGGTGTTCGTGTAGAGGGAGGCAGCGAGAAGATCAGGGCTGGGAGGAGTCAGTCCAGGACTTCGAGGGAGCATGAGCCAAACTGAGTGTGAGGCCTACCTGGTCCAGCTTTGGGACCAGAGTCAGAGTCCAGTGTCTTTGTGTTGTTCCTGGAAGAAGAGAGCAGGGCCAGGCTGATTGGATCACTCAGCAGAGCAGTGTGGCATGTAGCTTATGGCCTCTGCTAACTGAAACCTTTTGGGACTGGCTCAAGGACTAAGTTAGGGAAGACTGGTTCCATCATCCAGGCTGAGTAATCCTTGTCCCAAAGCTCAGAAGGAGTCCCCCTGAATTCCCACTTTGCCTTCTTTTTGCTGTCAAATGAGAGCACAGGTTTTTTTAGTCTGTTCTTTTTTTTCTGGCAGAAGTAGTAAAGCTTCTTTTGGGAAAGCAAATATCTAATCCAGCCCTGACCTGGCTAATTAGCAGCTGATTTGCAGCTAAGGTCTTAAAAGAGGGATGGAAATTCCAGGTTGGAATTGGGGGGAGCCAAGGATGCCAGCCTGTGCCTTGGTTCTAGCCAAAGCATCTGTGATGAGTTCCTGTCCCATGTCCTCTCCCCATGCCAGCTCTCCCTGAAACCTAGCAGCCAGTCCCTGCGTAGTGGGAATTGGTCAGAAAGGAAGAGCCACCGGCTGCCACGATTACCCAAGAGGCACAGCCATGATGACATGCTACTGCTGGCTCAACTGAGCCTGCCATCTTCACCTTCTAGCCTCAATGAAGACAGCCTCAGCACCACAAGTGAGCTGTTATCCAGCCGCCGGGCCCGCCGCATTCCCAAGGTATCCTCCTTAAAAGGAGCCCGCTGGGGCTGGGCAGGTGGGTGGGCAGCCAGCCCTTCTGTCTCTTTCCTTCCCTAATCTGGGCTGCTTCCTCTATTCCCTTTGAATAAATTCTGAGTCTTTACACTGACCTCTTTTCCATCTTGTTAATTCCCTTTTCTTATCAATAAAGATGCAGTTACTAATTAAATGCTCAGATGTTAGAGGAAGGAAAGGCCCACAGAAGCTCCCCATTAGTGAGTATGGTGTATGAATTTGGGGTCTCTGTATATACATAAACATTTCTAGGCTTTGAAGGACCAAAGACTCAACTACGATTCTTCCTTTCTATACCTCTCAGAATTGAAGATTTTGCAGCAGTGATTTTCATACATGGCAGCCAGGCCCAAATCCTAAGCTCAAAGCTACAGGATTTAGCCAAATGATATTTTTAGCCTGCAGACAATGCTTGGGTATATTGGGAATTTAGCTTCTTCCTGTCAGGGCCCCAGGTTATGGCCCAGAGGGGAAAGGCTAGAAACTTTGTTCCTGTTATTATATCTGAGAAGCTTTTTGTCTCAGTTGGTGCAATGACTCCTGGGACCCAGGAGCTCCCATCCTGTCTAGTTTGATCACAGTTCCTTCCTCTGGGAAGCTAAGTTTAGTGTCCTTGTCTTGGGGCAAGAAACTACTCCTAGGACCAGGGGGATGCAAAGCTACCAGGTGTGGCTGCTGAGTTTCAATGTGGGGTCAGTTCAGTAGGGAATCGGGCCTGGGCCCAGTGGGTGAGGTGCAGAAAGCTTGCACCAGTAAGGATAGGAATGGGCTCTTACTCAGCCTAGCTGGAATTAGGGGCAGCTGGTTACCTCATCTTCCTTACTTTTTTCACCCAGCTTGTCCAAAGAATTAACTCCATCTACAATGCCAAGAGGGGAAAGAAGAAGTTAAAAAAGCTGTCTATGTCCAGCATTGAGACAGCATCACTGAGAGGTAGGCTTTGATGCCTGAGCTGGTTCAGGTGTCTGGGGTCCTTGGGCATTTGGAATGAAGAGAGGCATCAGTTTACCCATCCATGGGCCAGTCACAGTCCTTCTGCCTCCCAGGGGGAGAGAGCTCTGCCAGGAAATGGCCATATAGGAGGGAAAGCCAGAGAGAGAAGAAAGCACTGGGATCAGTTCCTCTAGGCTTTGGGCTATGAGGCCCTGAGTAGGGAGGTGGGTGTGGGAATCTGCTTCTGGCAAAAGGAAAGGCCAGGCTTACTGAGCAATATGGTCTGTTTCCCATTTCAAATCTTGGCCTCTTGGAGGCAAGGCCCTTATGTTCTAGGCCTGTAGGCCTCTGCTGGCTTAGCCACTAACTCAGGCCCTCAGCTTCTCTTGAATCAAGCCTGGATAGGGGTTTGTATATAGATTGGCATCCACAATCTAAGCTCTGGGAGACCCTGGGCCCAGGCCAATCAGCTCCTGTCCACAAATGCCTGACCCTGAGCCCACAGTAGCCCAGACTAAGTACAGATCTAGCCTCTGTGAGAAGAATGGGAGGGGGGCACAGAAGACATTTGTTGTGGGCCAGTGGCTCAGCAAGCATGCACTCCTGCTGTTATTTTTCCAGATGAGAATAGTGAGAGCGAGAGCGACTCTGACGACAGGTTCAAAGGTGAGGCACAGCTCCTGGAGAGAACAGAACCCCTTTCCAGCCGCTGCAGGGAATTAGCCTTTTCTTTCTCTGTATGTGTTTTTCCAGCATCCCAAACTGGCCTGATGTCAAGAGGCAACACACAGGCAATATAGCAGGCCAAAGGGCAGGGAACCTTGTCCATTCTTAACAGATGTGTGAGCTCAGCCGTGCAAGGTTAAATCCAAGTGTCTCCCTTTGCCAAATTTAAGGCTGGTAACCCAGCCTACCTTTCCAAGCCATTGTCCATGGGAACTGCTGCTAGATTTGTTCCGTAAATGTTGTAAGTCTAGAGGGTCAAAGATGAGTTCAAAAGATATAAGTACCTCTTTTGGCAAGAAAAATGTGCCACAGACTGAAGAAATGGGTCCTTTGGAAGCTCTGAGGCCACCCATCTTCCCTGTCCCCGAAGTAGAGACTGCCACCTCCCTGAAAAGTTTCTGGGACCTTCACATTCCAAGGGACTTGGATAAATCTCTGTGCTTTCTTTACTGGGAACACTTGCCTATACCTTCCTGGAAGATAAAAGTATGTGGGAGCTTACTCCCTCTTCCTTTCCTCTACTGGTCCCCCAGGCAGCTGGGCAAGTGCCCTTTGGACTTAGGGACAGGGACAAAGGGCCCAAGTTCAAGAACTCTGATAGAGCCCAAGGACGAAGCTTTTGTGAATGTTGCCATCTTTTGATTCCTTTGGCAGAGGAACAAGGTGGGTGGGTGTCAATGATACATCTTGGGTTTGCCTGGGGTAGGCAGTCTTCCTGGCCCCAGCTTGGCCTACAGAGGCTCCTGGGAGACCAGACCAGCATCTTCCCCTGTGTTAGCGCAGAGTCTTTGTGCAGGTGTTGATACCTCATGCCTACCACTTCTCCCCAAACCTAGCTGGGGGTGGGTGTCAGACTCGGCTCTTGTGCTTAAAGGTGATCCACAAAAAAGGAGGTCAAGCCAAGGGTGGAGGGACTAATGTGAGGCCTGTGAGGGTGCAGGCTGCTATCCCCTGATCTGTGACTGCCCTCAGCCCACACACAGCGTCTAGTCCACATCCAGTCAGTGCTGAAGCGTGCACCCAGCTATCGGACCTTGGAGCTGGAACTGCTTGAGTGGCAGGAGCGGGAGCTTTTTGAGTACTTTGTGGTGGTGTCACTCAAGAAGAAGCCATCCCGTAACATCTACCTCCCTGAAGTCTCCTACCAGTTTCCTAAGGTAAGGAGGGAAGATAGGGCTTCAGAGGTGGTGGGTGTGGGCCAGTGCTTATTCAGAGGAGGAGAACTGAGAGCGCACCTCTCAGTGTGATTAGAATAGAATCCCAAACCATAGAATACCATGTAATTCACCCACTTATGTATACAATTCAGTGGTTTTTAGTATATTCACAGAGTTCTTCAGTGATCACTACAATCAACATTAGAACCTTTTTTGTCACCCTGAAGAGAAACCCTGTACCCACTAGCAGTCATTCCCCATTTCTCTGTACTTTCTCTCTTAGCACTCCTTCTCCGCTGTTGCCAGCCAGCCTGCCTGGCCTTCTTTCTCTTCCTTTAACACTCAAGCCCTTTCTCTCTGCTGTTGCCTCTCCTGGGAATGTTCTTTCTCCAACATTATCCATGGTTGCTAGCTGTCAGTCTTCTGTCTGCTCAAGCAGTATGTCCTTCAGGAGGTCTGTCCATATCCCTAATTGTGCCTCCCCCTGCCCAGTTCTCTGTGTCACATCTCCCTGCTCTTCCCTTTGTTGAACCCATTGAAATTTTGTGGTTGATTATCTCACTCTTCTGACCAGAATGTGCATAGTCAGGCATTGTGTCTATTTTGTTTCCTGTCAATAGTTCATCACACAACACAGTATTAGAAGCCACATAGAAAAATGCTCTGATGACATTTACTGAATGAATGAATGATACCTCAGCTCATAACTCTGGCTCTGTAAGAATTAGTGGGATGAGGGTTGGTAAGAAGCATGCCGGTTGGCAGGATAGCCATTAGGGTTCTCAGGGGAAGAAAAGCTTCTCAGCAACCCCTACCATCCTACCCTCGGGGTCTATGTCATCTCTTGATTACCTCTTCCTATATTTCTCTTCCCTACAGCTGGACCGACCCACCAAACAGATGCGGGAGGCAGAGGAAAGGCTCAAAGCTATTCCCCAATTTTGCTTCCCTGATGCCAAGGACTGGCTCCCTGTGTCAGAGTATAGTAGGTGAGGCCTGGCCTGGCCTGGCTGGTGGGAGGAAGGGGGCATAGCCTACCCCCATGACAGTGGACAGCCTGAATGGCACCTACCCTGGTTGCAGCCTGCTCTTCTACAGCAACCCGGCCCTTCATCTCACCCCTGACATGTGTACCTATTCTTGGGGGCTGTTTCCTGGGACCTTCAATACCTCCCTGATGCCAGACCTCTCCCTGTTCCAGTGAGACCTTTTCTTTCATGCTGACTGGAGAAGATGGCAGCAGACGGTTTGGCTACTGCAGACGTTTATTGGTGAGTAGGACCAGTCTTCAGGGGCTGGCAGGCAGGGGACCGGCCAGAGTGTGTGTACATATGCGCACCTGCACTCCTCTTTATCTTTTTTAGCTTGTGTCAAATCCTATGTTCTGCTCTCTGAGGCCACTTCTCTCCTCCTGCCAACACATATACCTTTTTAGCTTTTCTATACATTTTCTTTGCAATCATTTTCTTTGGGATTATGGGCTCTGATCGCTGATCTCTGGTTGCATAATTGTATTAACTCCAGCAATACATGTATATGCAACAGGATGGATGAAGGACAACCTTCCTCACCTCCATACCTGCCCAGCCTAAAGTGAAGGAGTCCTGCCAGTTATCTGGTACAGCTAGAGATACTAGAGATTTAGCAGAGACAGAGAAGTACCTTCTCTGGAATTCTGGGAGAGATACCTGGAACTTAGGGGAAAGGGATTGGGTTTTGAAAACATAAGCCATTTTGTAGAGAGAAATCCTTTCCCCATCTTCTTTCCCATTAATCCTGGGGAATAGATTGAGGAGAGGCACCGAGAGCCAGGGGTGGGGGGGACCTAGCCCTGTTGCACTCTCCCCTGGGGGGCATTGGGTTATTAACAATGTTTTGGGTTTCTAGGCCTTAGGTGGGAGAATGCCTCACCAAATACCACCTAGAGGTAGATGGGGGGATCCTAGGCAGGGATAACGTATAGCAGGAACTCTAAGGATTCTGGGCTATTCATTTAATCATTCATTCATTCAGAAACAATAGTCATCACTTATCAAAAATCCTGACCTTTCAAGGTCAGGCCACATGGTGATGGCACATAAAGATGAGTTCGATGCAGAGCCTGCTCTCAAGGAACTTTAGTCTGTTAGAGAAGTTTGGACTTTCAACATGGAAGGGAAGGACCAAGAGAATAAACTTTTGTTTAGGACCTGTTATGTTCCAACCTAGATGCTTTAAATATTTTTTTGTTTTGAGACAGAGTCTCACTCTGTTGCTCTGGGTAGAGCACCACCGTGTCATAGCTCACAGCAATCTCAAACTCTTAGGCTCAAGTAAGATCCTCATGCTTTTCAGCCTCCCAAATAGCAGGAATTACAGGCACCCGCTACACCACCAGGCTAATTTTTTCTCTTCTTAGTAGAAATGGGGGTCTTGTTCTTGCTCAGGTCTCAAACTCCTGAGCTCAAGCCATCCTCTTGCCTTGGCCTTCCAAGGTACTAGGATTACAGGCGTAAGCCACCGTGCCTAGCCTAAATATGTTTTTTAAAAAGTTTTCACAATAGCCTATAGCAGCAGTTCTCAACCTGTGGGTTGCGACCCCTTTGTAATAATGAAAATACATCTCGGCATTAGGAAGGTTGAGAACCACTGGCCTATAGGATATTAATTGTTCCTGATCCATAAATTAGGAAATCAAGATTCAGAGGTAAAATGACTTACCCAAGGTCACACAGAGCCAGAATGGACTTCCACATCCTTTATCACCAATCTGGTACTCTTGGGTCACCGGAAAGGACGGTCTAGGGAGAAGGGATGTTTGGATATGGAATGCCCAGTGAGGGGCTAAGAGTATGTGGAACAGTAGATATGTCAGGTGGAGAGCCAGACAGAGGCCAGCATACCCCTGGCTCCCTTGGGACCTCCTGGGCCTGGAGAGGAGTGTTCCACAGACTGCCTTGGCTGGAGCATAGATGGAGCAGAGCTGTTCCTCTGCAGTGGGCCTGCTACCCCCAGGGAAAAGCGTGTTTGTCCTGGCGTGCTCAGAGAGGGCCTGGACTGGGTCCCTGCCAAGGGGGCTGGCACTAGCTCGGCATTCCTGCAGATTGGACACAATGATTCTAACCCAAATCCCACATACTTGATTTAATCACTTGGGGCTTTAGGGGAGGCGGGGGAGAGGGAAAGAGAGAGGAGTGAGTTTCAGGCCTAATATGGACAAAAACAGATTCTGCCTTCTCTTCAGATGTGTGACGTGTGACCAGCAGGTTTGGACACTGAAATAGCCCCATCTGTATTTGCTTAGCAGTCTGCATGAGGGGCCAGCACCTGCTGCTCTGCTCCCTCCCGCTTGGCCTTGTGGGGGCACTCCAGGCCTCTGAGCCCAGGGGCAGCCATAGAGCTCTGCCAGCCCCTTGCTGGAGAATGGACTCTGGCCTCCACATGGGGGCTTCAGGCCTGGGGGGCTCTCAGTATGTGTTGCCTTCTCCAACTGCCGAGCTCTTAAATTTTTTTTTCTTTGTTCTCCTTTACTCCATAGTATACCTCTATTTTGTGTTTTTGTTCCCTTTCTCTTCCTTCCTACTAGAAAGCAGCACGTTTTAGAGGTAAGACAGCAGAAACAGGGGCCAAAGCAGACTCCTGGCTCCATGACTTCTAGATACGTGATCGTAGACAGTGGCTTAATCTTTCTGAACTCAGTTGCCTCATTTATAAGATGGGGATGATAAGTTTTGTGTAAAGTACCGACCCCAGGATGATATAGTAAACATTCAATAAATAGTAGCTCCCTTCTCTTGTTTGTTTTCTGTTTGCTCTCTCAGAATAGGGGTGGATCAAAGAGAGAAAAGAACAACCATAAGAAGGGGGAAAAAAACAACCAAAAAAAAAGGGATGTTTTGCAGAATGTCTCCTGTGGGACAGAAGGTTTCTTGGCTTGCTCCTGAGAATGTACACAAGTCCTAATGACTGCCATATCTGCTAGGGTCTTAGCCTTGGGAATGTGAATCCACAAATCACCCTATAGCCTTTGCCAAACTTCTCTGTCCTCTGCCAGCCCCTGTCTAGTGTCCTGGGAGGAAGAATAAGCCTGTATAGAGCTTGACAGGAGCTGGGCTTCTCAGGCTGGAAGACCCAACATAGGTGGAAGCCTGCCCTAAAGAATAGTGGCCTTTCTTTTGAAGACTCGGCTGAGTAGAGGTTTAGAAGAAGCTTGGAGTCTTCCTCCACTAGAAAGGCAGTTCCTAGTCCTTAGTTCCTAAGGAAAAAGAGCCAGACATGGTAATCATGCATTCTCTCTGTCTGTGTCTCTCTCTTCCTCATCCTGGTCCAGCCAAGTGGGAAAGGGCCCCGGTTGCCAGAGGTATACTGTGTCATCAGCCGCCTTGGCTGCTTCGGCTTGTTTTCCAAGGTAAGAGGCCCTGGCTTGCTTCTCTCCCTCTCCCCCCAGCCAACAGCTCCCATAGGAGTATCTGTAGCCAACTTAGATGAGAAAACCACCTGTGTGCATGAGTGAGTGAGAGAGAACACAAGAGCAAGCTCTCTCACTCCCTTATTATTCCCAATCCTGGCTCCCTGCTGAGCTGATTGGCATTTCTCCAGCTCCTGTGCTAACAGTGTCTACCCTGTCACAGCCCACCCTGGGCCACAGGCAGAGCCAGAGTCCTTGGGGGAATTTAGGAGTTAACAGGGAGCCAGCTGTCGGTGGTATTCCCTTTGCCTGGCTACTCCACTCTTAGGGATGGAAGCAAGGCCAGTTAGGGAACAGAGTAGTCACTAAGTGCCAAGGAAAACAAGAAGGGTGTGAAGATCCTGGCAAGACAGTCCTCCCGTCTGGTTCACCCTGGTCAGATGCCAGATTGCCCTCTTCTCTGCCCAGGAGGCGGGGAAGGGTGGCATCCTGAAACCCTTCCTCTTTGGGCTGCTGGTGGTGAGCACAGGTCCTGGATGAGGTGGAGCGCCGACGTGGGATCTCTGCTGCATTGGTCTATCCCTTCATGAGAAGTCTCATGGAGTCACCTTTCCCAGCCCCAGGGAAGACCATCAAGGTGAAGACATTCCTGCCAGGTGCTGGCAATGAGGTAGGGATCGCTGTTGCCTTTTTTCCGCAGGCTGGGGGCTGGGACTGGAGTAGGTCCTGGCTAGCAAAGATTGTGGTTTCTGGGAGGTACAGAGCACAGCCCCCTCCCTCGACCATGTTCATCCACCTCACCAATAGGGATGGAAAAATGATGGGACTTCAAATGTTGCTCAGTTCTCTGCTCTTCCAAGGGGCCTTCCCCAGACTAAACCCCATTCCACCTGCCTTCCTTTTGTTCATTCATTAAATATTTTCTACAAAGCACATCAGAGATGGTGCAGACCTTGGGCAGAGTCATGAAGTAAAAGAGAGACACAGGTCTGTCCTTGTGGAGTTCACAGCCCAGTGGGAGATAATGATAGTGATTAAATACTTTTGCATATAAATAGATGATTCCTGAATGTGTTAAGAACCAAATGAAAGCACAGGATCCTATGAGAGTGTAACAAGGGGTATGCTTTAGATTAGGGGCCTGGGAAGGCCATCTCTGCCAGAGTGACATTTTTACCAGAGATCTAAGCAGTGAGTAGGAGACAACTAAATGCACTGGGGGGAGAGAGACTGACACAGAAGGATATAGATGGGAGGGGCTCATCCCAGGCAGAGGGAATAGCATATACAGAGGCCCAAGTTGGTAATATGCCAGTGCTGGTCAGGGAACTGAGAAAGGACCAAAACCAGTTGAAAGTGTAGTGGACAGGAATGGATCGGCAGGTGAGGACCTAATCATGATGTGCCTGCTAGGCCAAGTTACAGATTTTGAATTTTATCTAAAGTAGGGTTACAGTAAGATCTGATGTATGTTTAAAAGCTCACTGTGGCTGCTGTGCAGATAGTGGGTTACCATGAAAACAGGGAGATCAGCTAGGATACTGATCAAGAGATGATAGCAGCTTGGATGAAGGTGAGGGAGAAAAGATGGAGAGAAAGAGGTGAATTTGAGATGTATTTTAGAATTTAGTATTTCCTTGGTTGGAAATAGGAAATAAGTTGTGTTGTGCAGACTTTTAAGGCCGACTCTCAGTTTTTCCATGTGAGCAACAGGGTAGATGATGGAGCCATATATACTGAGCTGGGGGTGCCTGAAAGCCGGTGACGAGGGGGAAGATGACACTTTCAATTTTGTGCATGTTAAGTTTGAGGCACCCAAGAGAAGGTACTAAGTAGCAAAAAGTGGGGATGGGGAAGAGAAGAGAGCCCAGGCCTGCATCCCCTTTAGCCCTGAGGAGCGCCACCATACAGGCCCTGCGTGAGAGGAGCCCTGAAGATAGATAAGAAACAGACACCAGGAGAGGGGCATGGCTCAGAAGCTGAGGAAAGGGTATGCCTTGAGAGGGAAGAAGAGGTCAGGATGAGGCTGGCAAGAGGCTTGGCAAGGGCAGGTTTCAGAAGCGGGACAGGAGCCCAGAAGCCAGGGTGGAGTGAGCTGAGAGTGAAGGGGGTGAGGAAGAGGAAACAGGTTGTATAGATAGATGTCTTTGCTTAGGTGTGAAGAGGAGCAGGGAAGAGGCAGCAGTTGAAATTTGGAGCCAGGGAAGAGTCTGTTAAAGGTGGTTGTTCGGATGCTGGTGGGAATGGCCCCCTGAGCAAGAGGGTGAAGATGCAAGAGACAACGGGGATAATCAGAATATCATTGGGAGGCTATGGGTGCTGGGCTCCACAGAGGGATTGGTTCTGTTAGGAGAGAAGGGAAGAGTAGAGGCTGATAGATTTTGAATTCTCACCTGATGGCTTAGATTTGCTTCAAATAGAGAGTCATCCTCTGAGGGACGGATGACTTAGGAGAGGGAAGAAGAAATAAATTAGTTGGAAAAAAAAAAAAAAAGAAAGAAATAGTTGTTCTGCCCAGGTAGGCAGGGCAGAATACCCTTCTTCTGTCCTCACCCAGTCTGGGCTGTGGTTGTTTAGGCTCATTGAGCCCCGATGGGCTTAATCTCCTTGAAAGCAGGGATGAATGAAGGTGCCTAGGGCATAGGAGCAGCCTCTGTGGACTCCTGATCCCTGGGGTCCTGGACTGTGGGTAGTGGGAGTGTGGGCCGGGTGCCGGAGAGCAGGGCCTATTGGATTTCGTACAGGGAGCTTGTAACATATTCCCAGGTGGGGACAGGGACTGTGGCATATGCAACTGTGGTACAGCAATGCTTTAGCACACATTCACTGAGCATTTGGGAAGTGCCCAACGCCATGCTAATCGTCGGGCCTTCTGGGAGCTCACTGTCCATCAGGAAAGGCAGTGTAAACAGATTGTTAGCAACCTGTACCCATTTTGCGGTTTCTGTGGGGCCCGGAAAGATGAATACTGAGCTAGGAGTTACAACTCCTTCACTCACTTGAACCCTGAGGAACAAATAAGATGACTTGGGGTAAAAACCCTTTAAAAGTATTAGCTCTGATACTGTAGCACTGCAAGAGAGGAATTGGTTTCTCACCCTAGTTTTCAGGGGGCCTGCACATCCATGCAGCCCACAGACACTGAGGGACCAAGGATGAGACTGGGCAGTCCCCAGTGACAGCTGCTTTAGTATGGCCTGAGGGTTGGCAGTTCCTCTTGCTGTCACTGCTGAGGTCAGCTGCTACCCTCCACCCCCATGACGGTCCCCGGAGAAGTGGCTCTGTGAGCCATAGAATTGACCTTGGGAGGGAAGAGAGCCAGGCTTGGCCCTGATAAGACAGTCCTGCTTCCTGACAGGGTTATGGAATGGCCAGCCCTTCCTTGTGTTTTCCTTGTGCTTGGCACAAGGATGAAGGAGATAAAGGCCAGGATGGCAGGACAAACACAGACTCGACTCTGGAAGGAAACTCTTGCCAGCAGGAAAGGGAGGGGGCATGGCAGCAAGGACACCAGCATCTCTGCCTTCCACAGATGGCTGAGAATACAGTCTGGGGATGTGGAGATGGTGCTCTTACTATGGCTGGAGAGCAGTGATCAAGTGTGGGATCTGGTCAGCATGGGGCCAAGAACTTTGGGGGAGATGGACAAGAAAATGGGAAGGACCCTGTAGGTGAGGCTGTGTGGTTCCCTCCTGATCATCTTCTGGAGCAGATCCTGATGCATAGTCGTCCTTCTCCTTTCTTCTGGAGCCTTCTCTTTCATAGTCAGCCCTGGGCCCACAGGCTGGGTATCTGAGTGCTATGGTCAGAGGGCCAGAGCTGTGGTCTGTGGGAAGGGGAAACTGGGTCTTGTTGCATAGTGGGCTAGGTTAGAGACAGTTGGAAAGAGAGGACGGGAAGGGAAAACCAGCTTCCAGTTGCTTTGTGTAGCGATTTAAGGTGGTACCACTTTCCTTATTGCTCTCCCATAGGTGTTAGAGCTACGGCGGCCCATGGACTCCCGGCTGGAGCATGTGGACTTTGAATGTCTTTTCACCTGCCTCAGTGTGCGCCAGCTCATCCGCATCTTTGCCTCACTGCTGCTGGAGCGCCGGGTCATTTTTGTGGCTGATAAGCTCAGGTAGGACCCAGCAGGGCAAGGTAGAGGACGGGGAGACATACCTCCTAAGTATTTATGAATCCTGCCGTATTCCAGAGACTGTGGTATCAGCACGTGGGGGGTGTATCTGTGTGTGTGCATGTGTGTGTGGTGAGATAAAGACCAAATGGAAAAGTGAAGGGTTAGCAAGCCAAGGAAGAGAGAATAATTGAGGAGCAGAGTTTGGGAGCACATGGATGACAGCACTCAGAACCCCGTGGAGGACTTGACCTTAGGAAAGAAGGACACTTCTTCCTTTGCGGTAGCCAAGATTGTGCACGTGCAAATATATTTATATGGAGAAAGCTAAGAAATTAAGAAGATTGTTAGCTGTTGGCTGCATTTCTGCTGGAGGGGGAGGTGGGGCCCTGTTTGTGAGATGCTCAGAAGAGCCACAGTGAGGAAGGGGCCGGGGCACCGAATGGGGAAGGCATGAGGAGCACAGCCATCAGTGAGGTTACCCTGGAGAAGGCAGCTGAGTGGAAAGGTAGGGCTGGGTGCTTAGGGAGTTGTGGAGGAGGATGAGTTGAGGGCTTTGAGGGTGGAGGGAGGAGAGTGGTGGCAGGAAGGTAGGCCAGGGAAAAGAGGGTGTCTAGGGCCTGGAGAGGCCATGGAGGGAGGGGAGCCAGTTTAGGAAGAATAGAACAGAGCTGGGTAGACCTCAGGCTTTGATCTGAAATAGTGGGCATTTGTGATTTTTAGAGGTAGAGTTTCCGAGCAAGTCTCCTTGTGGTGATGAAAGGGGTGCAGGTGAAGTTAAAAAAAAAAAAAGTGGCCAGGTGTGGTGGCTCACACTTATAATCCCAGCACTCTAGGAGGTTGGGGTAGGAGGATCACTTGAGGCCAAGAGTTCAAGACCAGCCTGGGCAACATAATTAATTAGTTTTTAAAAAGAATATGTGGGAGGTGAGACAGCCAGGAGAGAATGGGATCTTGGCAACACATTGTGTATTATTTTTGTCAAAGAGTCCATCTCAAGTAATGATTTCTCTAGAGTGGTGGAATTAATTCAGTTATTTAGACATTAATTAAGCTACCTGCTATGTGCCATAGGATACATAAGAAAAATCCTTTCTTTCTGGTTTGTTCCCCAGTGATCCCTGAATCCCAGGGGTGTCTCCTCTGCACATATGATGGGTAGTTAGGAGCAAGAGAAATAGACTCCCAGTTGCCCTTAGATGGGCAGGAACCAAGGCCCCCCCCTCAATCCAGGACAAGGAAGGAAGAGGAAAAACCTGAGCTGCTGACCTTTTCTAAGGATGCCAGGGCTTAGAAATGAAAACTGTCACTTGTGCTCACCACAGCCTCCTTGCTTCTGTCTCCCACAGTTTTAGCTTTTCATGGGCACCTCAGGCCCTTATGAGGGAACCCAGCCCAACAGCTGTAAATAGCCGGGCATGGCAGCTTTAAGAGGCCACTACCTAGCAGCCAGCAAAGCCCCTGACTGCTCATCTGTGGTGCTCTGGCCTGGCCTGACCTCAGTGGCTCCTAATAGAGCCTGGACCCCTGAGTTTTCATTTCTTTTTTTCTTTTTCTTTCTTTCTTTTTTTTTTTTTGAGACAGAGTCTTCTATGACACTCTCGGTAGGGTGCTGTGGTGTCACAGCTCACAGCAACCTCAAACTCTTGGGCTTAAACAATTATCTTGCCTCAGCCTCCCAATTAGCTGGGACCACAGATACCTACCACAACGCCCAGCTATTTTTTTGTTGCAGTTGTCATTGTTGTTTAGCTGGTCCAGGCTGGACTTGAACCTGCCATGTGGCTTGCGCTATAACCACTGTGCTACAGGCGCCAAGCCGAGTTTTCCTTTCTTGAAGGATCAACCCTTCACTCAGCACTGAGCCTCCTCTTTGCCAGCCCCAGCCCAGCCCCTGTGTGGGTATGAATACAGCTGTTATATCCTGTGCGTGGAGCTGCCTTTCACATTCCAGGACCATCTGGGAGGAAACATCCCAGGGTCCTGTTTTTGGCCTGGCTCAGTATTCAAGTTCTACTAATCTTGGGTCATAGAACAGATGTACTCAGAGTCTGCCTCTGGCTGGAAAGGGGAGGGGATGGTCCAGCCAGCTCATGTTCCACTGCTCGTGTTTTATGTTTTCCACAAGTTCTTTGTCCCTTTGGCTTAGTTCTGATGCGGGGTAAAGGGAGGGGTACCCAGGCTCGGTAATCATTAGTGTAGGCATTGTCCAAAACCTTCTGCCCTCTCCTCAACTCCATGCCCATTGGAGGGGATTGTGGAGGTCAGCATCCTGGCCCTGACACAGGCCTTTTCCAGATGACTCTACTGGAGGTGTGGAGAGCTGCCATCCCAGGGGAGGGACTGTCATCCCCAGGACACCTATATCTTTATCTCAAGGCCCAGCAGTATTTTAGGTGTACACAGGGTGGCGGGACAGCCAGGCAAGGCTAACAAGCACATGTGAGCATCCAGAGGTCCTTCTAAAAAAGGGTGCCTTGTTCTGTTAAGGGTGGGACCCATATTCTCTTACTGGTAGGCAACTAGGTGTGAAAGGTAAGAATCCATGCTGGAGTGCTTAGGGTAGAGCACAGGGCTCTTCTGGCTCTTCTGCACAGATACAGAGGGAAAGTTAGGCTTGGAAATGAGCTGGGCCTGGGCCACTGTCTCCTCATCTGTGGTGTAGGCCCCAGGTTCACTCTCCTCCTGACAGGCAGGGTCCTTCTGGCCAGGTGTGTCTCCTATATTTATTGGGGCCCCACGCCAGCCCCCAGTCCACGTGGGGAGTGTGCATGTGCTTCCGCACATTCTAACTCCAGCCTAGGGCTAGTCCTTTTTTTTTTTTTTTTTTGAGACAGAGCCTCAAGCTGTCACCCTGGGTAGAGTGCTGTGGCATCACAGCTCACAGCAACCTCCAACTCCTGGGCTCAAGCGATTCTCCCGTCTCTGCCTCCCAAGTAGCTGGGATTACAGGCGCCCGCCACAATGCCCGGCTATTTTTTTGGTTGTAGCCGTCATCGTTGTTTGGCGGGCCTGGGCTGGATTTGAACCTGCCAGCTCAGGTGTATGTGGCTGGTGCCACAGGTGCCAAGCCAGGGGCTAGTCCTTCTTGTCTTTTATTGGTCATTCACCTCAGGCAGCCAGCTCTGTGGGGCTTCTGGGTAGTGAGAGGGATGGCCCCACTGGGACTTGTGGCTGCTCTGTAGCCTGAGAGTAAAGGTAGCAGCTGGCCACTTCGGCTTGTGAAGAATGCTGCCAGCTGCCCTGCCTTATTTCTCTGCTTTCAAGGCTTCTCAGATTAGCTGTCTTCAGTTAAGGAAAGGAAGGACCAGAAGGCAAGAGGGCAAGAGCAGCACCAGTAATGCTGGGCTGGGAGGCAGCAGAACCGCTGTGTCCCAGCTCTGACAGTTGACCAAACTGACCCTGGGTATCGCCAGCACCAGCTGTGAAATGCAGAATTGATACGATGACCTCTGAGGCCCTGCCGGCTCTTATATGTTATGGATTTGTGGTCAACTCTTGCTCATCCTACCTTGTACCCTCAGCCTGCGTTGATATTCCCACACCAGGTCAGGCCCACCTGTACATCTGGGTGGCCCTTGGGTGTGTGTGAGTGTTGCCTCCTACCTTCATGGCTATTTATAGGTAGAGTCCCCAGAGAGGGTAGCATCAGTGTCCTTGAGGTTCCAACAATGGGAAGGTGGGGACTTCACCAGGCCATTGAGCTCCATTAGCATTTTTGTTGCTCTGGGTGGTTTACTGTCCAAGGATATCCTGAGCCCCTTATAGCTCTAAGGTGCTGGGCCTGGCCTCAGGTGCTCTGTCTCTTTGTCCGCCAATCAGCACCCTCTCCAGCTGTTCCCATGCAGTGGTGGCCTTGCTGTACCCCTTCTCCTGGCAGCATACCTTCATTCCTGTCCTCCCGGCTTCCATGATTGACATCGTCTGCTGTCCCACACCCTTCCTGGTTGGCCTGCTCTCCAGCTCTCTCCCTAAACTGAAGGAGCTGCCAGTGGAGGAGGTGAGCCCCCTGGGAAGCCAGTGGGGGGTTTAGGGGAAAGGAAGAGAGGCAGCTGGGATCTTCTTACTTGTGGCCTCTGGGCCTCTCTACCCAGTTCTCATCCTTTCTCCCTGGGAGGTCTATCCCTTGCTGGAGTTACTTCTGTTATCTGACCTTTGGAACCTGGGAGGTCTGGAGACCTGGCAGAGGTAGTTGTAGGACTCATACCCTGAACCACTACCACTAATGACTCCTTTTCTCAGGCGCTGATGGTGAATCTGGGATCTGACCGATTCATCCGACAGGTGAGAACAGCAAACTGTAGAACTTCGACCTGCCCTGAGGTGGGCCCTTGTTAGGCTCAGGCTCCCAATTACCCGACTGTCATGAATACTAACTCAACCTTCACAGCCTGCTTGTTTTTTTGTGTATGGTTGTGATTTTGTTTTTTGTTTTGTTTTTGTGACAGAGTCTTGCTCTGTTACACCTGGTAGAGTGGAGTAGCGTCATAGTTCACAGCAACCTTCAACTCCTGGGCTCAACCATCCCAAGTAGCTGGGACTATAGGCTGCCATTACCATGCCTAATTTTTTTATGTTTAGTAGAGATAAGGTCTTGCTCATGTTCAGGCTGGTCTTGAACTCCTGGCCTCACTCAGTCCTCTCACTTCAGCTTCCCAGAGTGCTAGGATTATAGGGGCAAGCCACCACACCCAGTCACAGCCTGCTTGTTAAGCTGTCAGGGTTCCTTATGCACAGAATAGAGAGGGGTGGGGAAAACTGACCTCAGCAGGATCTGCCTTTCCAGTTGGCACCATCAGATTCTGGAAGACAGTGTGTGATTTCAAAGAACATGGCCTAGAGGTCCAAAGATTGGATCACTGGATGCTACCATCTTTGAGCCACATAGTCTTGAACAGGCCTCCAAACTTCTCTGAATCAGTCTTCTCATCTCTAGGCAGGGGTGGTAATAATACTTTCCTTGAAATGTTGCCGGGGGCTTACCCAAGTGAAATAGAGTGCTGTGTAATGTACACGTTTGCAATTACCGTCATCAGCTACAAAAAGCCTATGTTTAGTCATAGAAATCCTCCTGGCTCTCTGCAAAGGAGCACAACCCAGTGCCTGCTCCTCTAGGAAAGTACTACCTGTTACTTGCCAGTCACAGAGCTAACGACTCCAGAGTGAGGAGACAGGAATGACAGACAAACCTTGTCTGTGAGACACAGGCTGGGCCACTATCTTCTTGCCCTGAGCCACCTGGAGCAAGGAATTAGGAAGACTTCATCAAGGTGTTGGGGTAGGAACTCCTGATCACAGTGGGCACTGAGTGCCACTGGTTCTACCACTTTTTATCTATATAACCTTGGGCAAGTTTCTTAAGCTTTCTGCGGCTCAGTTTCTCATCTTAAAAGGAGGTTGAGGGGTGGCGCCTATGGCTTAAGGAGTAGGGCGCCGGTCCCATATGCTGGAGGTGGCAGGTTCACACCCAGCCCCGGCCAAAAACCACAAAAAAAAAAAAAAAAAAAAAAGGAGGTTGATAATACTTACCACGGTTATGGGGAGAATTAAATAAGATTAAAGCTCTTAACAGGACTAAGCACACAGTAACTGCTTCAGTCATTGTTGGCTATAATCACTGTGGGGTTTTTTTTTTCTGCAGATGGATGATGAGGATACGTTGTTACCTAGGAAGTTACAGGCAGCTCTGGAGCAGGCTCTAGAGAGGAAGAATGAACTGATCTCCCAGGACTCTGACAGTGACTCCGATGATGGTGAGGAAGGCTGGCCTAGGCAGAATCAGCTCTGCTCTGGGTCTGGGCCCCCCAGGCCAGGACTCTTTCTGTTCACAGACCCTTTCTGGATGATGATGCTCTAGCTATAGAACCTTAGTCTCCCTCTAGCACCTTCTCTACCCCCAGGAAAGTTGGGAAGGAAAACCCAAAGACATGGTAATTACAAAGACTCTTGGTAACAAGAAGCTAATTATTCCCCCCTTTTGGGCTCTGCTTGAAGCCATTGCAGGAGACAGAAGGAACTTGCTCTTCCTGGGAAGCCAGGAAGATCATAGGGTAAGGGATGTGAGGAAAGTAGAGCTCTGGCCTCTGATTTCTGCTTTCATTTATCCAGCAATTATTTGCCAACTTCCATGTTCAGAGCACAGTTTCTGATCTCCGGGAGCTCATGGTCTAGTTACAAACCCGTAAGGATAAGAGATAAAGTTTCAAGAATAGGAGAGGGGTAATGGCCTCAAGTTTCATTGGGAGGGTCAAACTATACCAGCTGGAGATTGGGGAGGGCCTTGCAGGCTTGTGATGATCTGAACCTTGAAGATTTTCTTTTTTCTTTCAGAATGTAATACCCTCAACGGGCTGGTGTCGGAGGTGTTTATCCGGTTCTTTGTGGAGACTGTCGGGCACTACTCCCTCTTCCTGACACAGAGTGAGAAGGGGGAAAGGGCCTTTCAGCGAGAGGCCTTCCGCAAGTCGGTGGCCTCCAAAAGCATCCGCCGTTTTCTTGAGGTTTTTATGGAATCTCAGATGTTTGCTGGCTTCATCCAAGACAGGGAGCTAAGAAAGTGTCGGGCAAAGGGTAAGGCCAGGAGGGCTGTGGGCCCTCTTCTCTAATGATTCTGCCACCAGCAGGGCTACATAACTAGGCGCCATGATGGATGCTCTTGGGCATCAGCTGGGATGCCCCTTTTCTTCTGTTAGAAACTTCCAAGGGAGCTTTCTTCTCCTGTCCCAGTGAATGCCTTTACAAGGTTGTGCATAGGCTAGAGCCATGTGGCTAGAGTGGCACTTATCTCCACCTAAGGGCCACATGCTGGTAGCTGCCTATCCTCTCTTCAGATGCCCTTCTTATTCATAGAAAAGAACCAGACTGAGCACTCTGCAAAGTTCTGAGAACTTAGGGGCTGAGATGTCCCTTAGAATTAAGCCTAGCTATCTAGGTTGGTAGCAGCCCACATTTAAGTCAGGTAGGTATCTCAAGATCTTTCTGTCTAACCTTGGGGTTATTATTTCTTCTATCCACTAATAATTTCCATTTAGTGGAACAGACCTTTTTGGAACAGCATGGTAGAGTGGTCTAGAAGAAGCTAGCGGTGTCCACTCTGGCCAGTTCTGCAATAAGGGGTGGCATCCTTACCATAGTTCAGCTCAGGAATGTGCTTTGGGAGGCAGGGTATTAAGGGTCTTCTTGCTGTTAGCCATGTATGCTTGTGAGATGTCACTGAAGAGTTATGATACAAATTATAATCTCAGATGCTTGGTTTCTCCTTGTATGGCATCTCCTCTTCCTACAGCAACTGTTCTCTTCCCTATTACTGTTTCTCTTCTCATGTAGGCCTGTTTGAGCAGCGAGTAGAGCAGTATTTAGAGGAACTCCCTGAAACTGAACAGAGTGGGATGAATAAGTTTCTCCGAGGTTTGGGTAAGTAGCCTTGTTAGTGATGCCACAGATGTTCAGCAATAAGGGAGGGCTGGAGGAATCTGTGCCCCAGAATAGTCTAAATCACTGCCAATAGGTGTTTATGTTGGGACTATAGACACAACAGGAGGGGATCTCTTGGTGATGGGAAGGTTCCTAGCCAGTGCTCCAAGAGCACTTAATATACTACAGTCATCTTTTGGCATCTGTGGGGAGTTGGTTCAAGGACCACCTGCAGATATCAAAACCCATGGATACTCAAGTCTCTGACATAAAATGGCATATTATTTGCATATTCTCCTGTATACTTCAACTTACCTCTACATTACTTATAATACCTGTTACAATGTAAATAGTTATTATACTGTATTGTTTAGGGAATAATGACAAGAAAAAAAAAGTGTATACATGTTCAGTAAAGATGCAACCATCTATTTCTTTCCCTAAGTATTTTTGATCTGTGGTTGGTTGAATCCATGGAAGCAGAACTCATGGATACACAGGGCCTACTATAGTTACCAAACTGCAGAACAAAGAGAAATCACAAGTTCTCACATAAGTCAGGTCTTTTTGTGTGGACTCCTTCCTGGGTGAATATGAGAGCTGTTAGAACCAGAGAGGTATCTACATCTAGGCCATAGGAAGTCTACAAAAGTAGTGCCAGAGTGCCCTTCCTGCAAAGCTTTACTCCCTTCAAGGTACTCAGGCAGCTAGATCATAGAATCATAGTGTGTCTCAATTTGAAGGGATGTGGAAGCCAAAGGTGGCTTACCCAGAGCCACACGGTTATTAATACCAGTGCCCTAATTAGAATCCTCCAGTGTTTTCACTACCTTGCATCAGATCTATCACAGCCATAATGCAGTCTTTCTAATCCCTTTCCTCACACTGAGAGGGTTAGTGCTGCAAGGACAGGGAATGGAGGTTGAGAGAGATAACATTGAAACATCCTCACTCTTGCCCTTTCTGGCTCACAGGCAACAAAATGAAGTTCCTCCACAAGAAGAATTAAACCTTTTTCTCAGTAGCAGAGTCCAGTGCTTTGCAGAGCCTGGAGCCTGGGGAGAGGGCCCAGCCTGTGACCCCTCTACACTGCTGTGGCTGCTCTGCTCCCGCATACCCCATCCTCCAAGCCAGCCCACCTCTGCCTTCACGATATCCCAGGATACTGTTTGTAAATAATCTGCTGTAAGCTTTCTTAACTGTTTTTGTAACAAGCAAAGAGAATATGGTAAATATTTGTATATTCCCAAGGGGCCGGTTGCTTTCCTGTCCTGCCGGAGCATGGATGAAGTTTTGCTGGGTGCTCGGACTGGCCAACTATGTGCAGCTGACTGTCTCAGCCAAACCACTGATCTTCCCTAGAGGCTTCTGGCCTGCCTGCCTACCTGCGGCCCCTGCTGCCAGTCTCAGGCCCCAGAGAGCAGATGCTGTCTTGTTATATACAGGAGGACTATTTTTTTTTTTATCTTAAGAGTTTCTATTTTTCTCTGGCAGTCCCCCTTCCAGTCCTCTGTTTTTAAAAGGCAAAGGTCATCAGGCCCCATTTGTAGCATGGCATTAGGCTCTTGAGCCTGGTCCTCCTATTCCTCCCACCCCCTGAAATGGTCAGTGAGTGATGGGAAGCCCACCCCCCAGCTCCACCAGTGCTCCCTGGGCCCGGGTCCCAGTCAGTGGTGGCCATGATGCGGTACAGGGCATCCCTTTTTCCCACCATCTACGGGTGTTCTCAATAAAGAGTGTACAGTTGTTTGGGCCCAGAGCCTCGTGTGTTCTTTGGCTTCGTTATCTAGAGTTCTCTTTCCCAGGAATCTGAGACTGGCCAATCAGGAATTAAACATCATCATGCAGGGAATTGAGTTACTTAAGGGGTTAGCTTCAGCATGAGTTGCTGACTTCCCTGAAACTAAGTTCTCTGATCTCAGTTGTATGACTGATTCTAAGAGAAAATACCTAAACATTGTTCTAGTTTAGCTTCCCACTCCAGTAGCCAACTGCTCAGACTCTACTTAAGTATTTCCATAGATGGAAAGAATGTCATCTGCCCTTTGGCTCCATTACTAGGTGAACCTTAACATTTCCTAATCAGTTTGAGGCCCCTGACACATCACAATGTTCTGGTGGAGTGAAGCTAGGCTAATGCCAATCCACAACTTGGTCATACCCTTAATCCATCTCCTATGACTCTTCCATGTCACTTTGTGAATTTTTTTTCCATTAGAAAACCCTAGGTTTTTCATATAGAAAGTTCTGCTACATGGAACAGCAAGGAGTAGGGAATAAGGATGGCTTAGGCTTTCTCCCCACCAAGGGCTTGTTCGAGCAGAGACCTTGAAAACTCCCAGAATGAGCCATTAGATTGCAACTATTTTCTTTTCTTTCTTTTTTTTTTTGTAGAGACAGAATCTCACTTTACCACCCTAGGTAGAGTGCCATGATGTCACAGGACTCACAGCAACCTCCAGCTCTTGGGCTTTCATGATTCTCCTGCCTCAGCCTCCTGAGCAGCTGGGACTACAGGCGCCCGCCACAACGCCTGTTTTGGTTGCAGTTCAGCCGGGGCTGGGTTTGAACCCGCCACCCTCGGTATATGGGGCCGGCGCCCTACTCACTGAGCCACAGGCGCCACCCTTTTTTTTTTTTTTTTTTGAGACAGAGTCTCACTATGTTGCCCTCGGTAGAGGGCGGTGGTGTCACAGCTCACAGCAACCTCTAACTTTTGGGCCTCCCAAGTAGCTGGGACTACAGGCACCTGCACAACACCCAGCTATTTTTTTTATTGCAATTGTCATTGTTGTTCAGCTGGCCTGGGCTGGGTTTGAACCCGCCTGCCTCCATGTATGTGGCTGGCGCTCTAACCACTGAGCTATGGGTGCTGAGCCAACTATTTTCATGGTATTGGGTTTGGGGCTGGCAGGAGTTGAACCTTGTGGTTAAGTTTTTCTGCCTTTCCACCCTAACCAATTTAAACAGGAGATGATCCCATCCTGAGTTTCCTTCCTCCTTCCCTCACATCTCCTTTGAGGCCTGCATAGGTCCTACCCTATCCCTGTCCATGCTTTGGAGCTGCTCTCTGCCTCATAAAGCAAACTGGATTAAAGTGTTGGATCTGATAGGGTTGAGAACCTTTGGGGTCCAGAGATCATGAGAAAGCAGCTCTGAAAACTGTCATAAAATGACATAAAGCAAAGTCATTTTTTCCTCTGAAAAATCCTCCTGCATAGTTGGCTTTGCCATTTGCCAAGAAGAGAAGAGCAGAGATTAATGCCTCATGAGTCTAGGTTTTCAGTTGGGATTGAGAGAGAAGACAGGGATTATAACCAGAAAATTCAGAATGGGATGTTTTTACCTCCAGAACTCATCACTGTTAACTCAGCCTGAGCTTCATGACAGTCATAGAAGTATAATAGATTCCTTAATAATAAAAAACATATAGTTTCCCAAAGGTTCTCCTTCTATCCTCCCTTCATCTCATTTTCCCTCTCTTTTTCATGTGGTTCATAGGTCATCAGATCATAAGATGTACATGCGTCAATTTCTTTCTTGTAAATTTTGACATTTTTAAATATCTCTAAAATATAGTGTATCTGAACCTTTGAGTGAATGCCAAAGTAGTAGGTCTCCTTCCTCCTACTATGGCTGCACCTCTTAATCCCAATTCAGAAAATCAATGCTGGCACATAATGCCTTGGAACAGGCTGCAGGGACTCATGCGGTGACTGCTGTGGCCAAAGCACAGCAGCTTTATGGTGGAGAGGAGAGTGTATGTCTAGTGGGCCAAGAGTTTCTAGAGCTGCTTTCTCATGATCTTTGGACCCAAAAGGTCCTCAATCCTATCAGATCCAACATTCTCTCTTTTTTATAGCAAATACTATATAACTCCCCCCTTTAATACTGAAATGAAATTCATAGATAACAAAACGTATTTAAACATACTTTAATATAAAAGGAGAGAAATAAGAGAATTATTTTGTTATGAAATAACATGCTTAATATATAAATATCCAGGCACAACTGTATTAGAAGACAAAATGAATTCAGATGCATATACCTGTGCACAGAATCACTGTGAATGCAACAGCTACACACACAAACTATGTTGTATTAGCAATGTAGATCCTACTGAGTAGTCATCAGTGGAGTTTTCTGAAATGAACAATTTTTGGTAATGTTCTGAATTAAAGTATGAGCTTCCCCTGATTTATTTATTTTTTTAGAGACAGTTTTACTTTGTCGCCCTCGGTAGAGTGCCATGGCATCACACAGCTCACAGCAACCTCCAACTCCTGGGCTTAGGCGATTCTCTTGCCTCAGCCTCCCGAGTAGCTGGGACTACAGGCGCCCACCAACGCCGGGCTATTTTTTTATTTTTTTTGGTTGCAGTTCAGCCGGGGTCAGGTTTGAACCTGCCACCCTCGGTATATGAGGCCGGCGCCTTACCGACTGAGCCACAGGTGCCGCCCCCAACTAAGCTTTTTAAAGAAAAGTCTAACTTAGAATCTTATTCCATTTACAGATAACTTTTTTTTAATAGAGTCTCTTTTGCCCTAGGTAGAGTGCTGTCAGCAACCTCAAAGGCTTGGGCTAAAAGATCCTCTTGCCTCAGCCTCCCAAGTAGCTGGGAATACAGGTGCCTACCATAACCCAGCTTAATTTTTCTATTTTTAGTAGAAATGGGATTTCACTCTTGCTGAGGCTGGTCTCGAACTCCTAAACTCAAGGGGATCCATCCACCTTGTCCTCACAGTGCTAGAATTACAGGTGTGAGCCACTGCGCCCAGCCAAAAAGGTTTGTTTTGGTTTTCAATTTTCTAGGATTCCAACTATTAGTTAAATCAGGGGAAGCTCGGGCAGCACCTGTGGCTCAGTGAGTAGGGCACCGGCCTCATATACCAAGGGTGGCAGGTTCAAACTCAGCCCTAGCCAAACTGCAACAACAAAAAAAATGGCCAGGCATTGTGGTGGGTGCCTGTAGTCCCAGTCTCACTCTACTCATAAAGTGAGACTCTGTCTCTACAAAAAAAAAAAATAAATAAAAAGCTTAGTTGGCTCACATTATGGTGGCTGAAAAGTTCAAGACTGGGCAGCTGCAGTTTGACAAAGGCCTCAGGCTGCTTCAACTCAGTGGCTTATCCTGGAGGGAGGACACGAATCTATTGCTGAGTGATCTGCCCCAAGACCCAAAGGCCTTCCACTAGGCTGGCCTCCCAAAGCTGCCACACTGGGGATCAAATTTCAACGTGAGTTTGTCAGGGGACAAACCACATCCCAATCACAGCAGGGCCTAAGAAAGTAAGTCTAGGGTGGCGCCTGTGGCTCAGTGAGTAGGGTGCCAGCCCCATATACCAAGGGTGGTGGGTTTAAACCCAGCCCCGGCTGAACTGCAACCAAAAAATAGCCGGGCGTTGTGGCGGCGCCTGTAGCCCCAGCTGCTCGGGAGGCTGAGGCAGGAGAATTGTGAAAGCCCAAGAGCTGGAGGTTGCTGTGAGTCCTGTAACATCATGGCACTCTACCAAGGGTGGTAAAGTGAGACTCTGTCTCTACAAAAAATAAATAAGTCTAGTCATAGTCAGAGCTTGGTTAATTTTTTTTTCTTACTTTAAGACAGAGTCTTACTTTCTCGCCCTTGGTAGATGGTTGAGTGCCTTGGTGTCATAGCTCACAGCAACCTCAAATTCTTGGGCTCAAGCAATTCTATTGCCTCAGCCTCCCAAGTAGCTGGGACTATAGGCTCCGGCCACAGAGCTGGGCTATTTTTGGAGATGGTCTCTCTTGCTCAGGCTGGTCTCAAACCCGTGAGTTCAGGCAATCCACCCATTACAGCCTCCCAGAGTGCTGGGATTACAGGAGTGAGGCACTCCTGTAATTTTTTTAAATTTTTATTAAAATTTTTAAATTTTTATTAAAAATACTCTACATTTCACAAGTGCACATATATCCTATCTTGTGCCTAGAATGACCTACAGGTATACACAAACGGTATGTCAAAGAACAACTTAAATAGTGGAAATCAAAGTAAAATAAAAATTGGAGTATAAAATAGAGGCTAGGAATTAAACATATACCTTAACCTACATTCTTACTAGGGTGATACAAATTTTTTGTATTTATGTACAAATTTTTGTTTCCAGAGCCAGATGATGTGGTGGTAAGCATTTCAAAGCATCATAAACTTGCCTATGGAGGTGGTGTAACTTTAGCCATGAAAACTCTTAACGAGAGGAAACTGCTTCTCAGCATTGGCAAGTTTCTGGTAGCACTTTCAAGTTATTTTGCTCATTTATATCACTTTTTAACATGAAAGTAATATGCATTTGGTTAAACAAGAAACTCGAACTGTACTAAAACACAATCTCCCTCACCTCCCTAAGCCAAGAGGAAATCCCTTTTCTGTTTTATGTTCTTCCAGGACATTTCCATGTATGTACAAGCATTCTTTTCTTAGCCCGAGGTACCCTTGAATGTTGTTGGTGCTCCTTACATTTTAGATTCTCAAAAGGTGTATAAATTTCCATCTTGAAAGTCTATGTGGGGACCACGCCTCCGTTTCTTAACCCACAAGTGAGGTTTGTTGTTTTGAGGCAGGGTCTCGCTGTTACCTGGGCTAGAGTGCAGCGGCATCATCACAGTTCCATTGTAACCTCAAACTCATAGGCTCAAGCAATCCTGCCTCAGCTTGCCTAAGACTAGCACTACAGGTGCACCGCCTCTAAGCCTGCCTAATTTAATAAAAAGATTGTAGAACAAGGTCTCGCCATTGCTCAGGCTGGTCTCAAGCGATCCTCTCGCCCTGGCCTTCCAAAAAGCTAGGATTACAACAGCGGCGCCTGTGGCTCAAAGGAGTAGGGCGCCGGCCCCATATGCCGGAGGTGGCGAGTTCAAACCCAGCCCTGGCCAAAAAAAAGGAAGAAAAAAAAAAAAAAGCTAGGATTACAGGCGTGAGCCGCCGGCCTGCCTGCAAGCAGCGTTTGAAGTGCAGCAACATTGCTCCGATGGGGCCCGCCTCTGCACAGCGACTGAGACTGGAGCTTCGCGGCCCCAGCAGAGAACCCTTAGGTCGGAAACCGGCGAGAGAAAGGCTCAGAGGGTTGTAGATCGTGCTTCCGGCCGAGGGGGGCGGGGACAAGCAAACGTGTCCCGGAACCAGAATCTCACAACCTCCAGGAAGGGCTCTTTAAGGGCGAGCGGAGGCCCGAGCTGTTCAGTGTCCGCAGGCTGTTGAAGTCCGGCAGCGTAGACCGAGGGTTTCGGAGCGCTGCCAGTCTCCAGCTTCTAGAATCCCTATTAGTGCTGGAGGCTTTTGACTGGGAAGTTAATACGTATTTGGTTAAACAAGAAACTTACTGCTCAGGCGGCGCCTGTGGCTCAGTCGGTAAGGCGCCGGCCCCATATACCGAGGATGGCGGGTTCAAACCCGCCCCGGCCAAACTGCAACCAAAAAATAGCCGGGCGTTGTGGCGGGCGCCTGTAGTCCCAGCTACTTGAGAGGCTGAGGCAAGAGAATCGCTTAGGCCCAGGAGTTGGAGGTTGCTGTGAGCTGTGTGAGGCCACGGCACTCTACCGAGGGCGATAAAGTAAGACTCTGTCTCTACAAAAAAAAAAACTTACTGCTCTTAGGATGATTAGCCATTGAGTAGGGATTAACGTCTTTGCATTTATCTCTGACCTGGCTGATTTCGCAGGGGACTGCTTTTACAAATTACGCGGAGACCTTTCCTATAAATCGAGTGATAATGCGCACCTCCAAGGTTTGGATTAAAACGTATTTAAGACATAAATATTAGGCCAGAAATTAAATCCTCAGCAATTCAAGCTTTAAAAAAAATCAGGTGTTAACCTAATGTAGTAGGTGTTCCAATTTACCACAACTTTTAAGATGTTAAGATTGATTGCCAGAGTTGGAGTGCATCTGACAACTCTGCTCCCATTTGAAAACCTCATTGGGGGTCCACAATTTTTTGGCTTACCCGGCGACATTATAGAGTTGTCTTCTGGCACACATTAAATACACAAATACTAACTAAAGATGACGGGCCAAAAGTTCACGCAATTTTTATGATATCCACCACCGCAGACGAGAAAAAGTCCTCATGTAATCTGCATGGGGCCCGTGTGCAGCTTTGATAGGCTATCTCATTAAAAACGTTAGTGACCATGGGCTGAAGCACTGACATTAGAGGAGACTCCTAACTATTCTCAGTCTGCCCCTCACCACACGACAGTCTGTTTTCAGCAACATTGACAACACTGCAAACTGAAATATGAAAGTTTCTAGTCCTATAAAGCCAAGTGGTCAGTCTAGTATACACTCACGCAGAACACATGACTTTGTCAGGTAGCTTTCTGTGATAAGACTGCTACCCTCCAGAAGACCCAGACCATCCACCCAGCTGTTACATAGTTACCCTCACAGCCTTCCATTTGCCTAATCTTTCCAAGTGGGTTTCCTGAAACTCATTATCATTTTGCCATTCCCTCTGCTAGGGTCAGTTTCCCTTGACAATTACATGAAGGTTAATTGACTGCCATCTGCTCTTACAAGTTTAAACGTTGTCACTAAGTCAAAAGGAGTGCGTGTTTTCCATTTTGCCTAATATATACGACCCTCAAGTAGGCATTTTAACATAAATTTAAAGAAACTGGGAACAGTCACATAGTAGCTAGGTAGAAATCAGATTGAGCCCACTCCCAACTACTGACCACCTGCTGCAGATGCTTGGTCTCTGCTTCCTTTTAATTCTTAAAAGGCACTCATGGAGAGCCCTCAGTTTTACCTTTCTCTAGCAGTTGCACATCCCAAGAGTGCATTTAATATTACACAACTATATAAATGCTTTGACTCTTCTTTCCTGTTCTTATCTAAGTCAATGTAAAAGAATCTCCCTTGTGCTTCCAGACATTTGATCCCCAACATCCAAAAGTTGTCCTGACAGATTTGTCTATGTATGACCCCATAGAGACCAAGAAAAACTAGTAGTGCTACCCAGTAGTTTAAGTGTTATCTTAATTACTTCTTTGCCCAGATTCTGGATTGTTACTTTGGTTCAAAGTCTCAGAAAGAGCTATAGAACTGTAGCAATTACAATTAACCCTGAGATACACAAAGATCTTAAGGATTCTATTTGTAAGCAAGCATTGGTCATCAAACCCAAATACCAGTTTCCAGCCTTCAGGATTTCCCAATTTTCTCTGACTGGAAAGAAAACTTACATTTCATGATTAAATCTTTGAAGATCCTGATGCACAGGGACCTATGAATCTCATGACAACTGCTCTCTGGAATCTAGCCCACTTTTAACATATATGGAAGCCCTGTTCCCTTTGAGCCATGTGGAACAGTGGCATTCTCCCACTCACTGTAAAATTCCAAGTGCAACACAAATGGTCCTTTTAATAGGTACTTCAATTATCAGTAGGTATCATTCTCACTTTTGCCTCTAAGTGTTGGTTCTATTTTTACTATGCACATTTTGAGGGTAATCAGCAGGAACCATGCCCTCATATCCTTAGTAAACCTGTTAAGTGGACTCCCAATATGCAGGTAAGGCAGAGATGCCACCAAAGAACCTATACTCAGACCACAAGGAAATAGCATTTAATGAACCTCCCCTCCATTTGGCTTCAAGCCACCAGGACACAAGCCCCTCCAACACCCTTAATCTTCTCTTCAGCTCTTCTGCTGAAGAATTTGGCCTTCACAATGACTGGCTGCTTTGGGAGTTTTCCCTTCCCCAGAACTTTGTAGTAGCCCTAGAAGAAAAAACAAAAGAATTTACAATACTCTACAGCAGGTACCAACTCCCCTGGGTATAAGAAAAGATTCCTGCCAACCCACTTTCTAAAACCCAGGGAGGGAATGTTACTGATCTGGGCACTAACAGGGGCACTGATTGCCCCTGCCAGTGAATCAAGACCAGCAGATTCTCTTCGAGGACTCTAGCACACCAGGACAAGAGTTGTGTCAAGATGTGACTCTAGTCTCGGCAAAGTACAAACTTTCCTCTCCAGCTCAATACCCCCAATAAGGGAAGCAGAAAGAGGGACGGAGGGAGGGGGGTGGGACCTTGGTGTGTGTCACACTTTATGGGGGCAAGACATGATTGCAGGAGGGACTTTACCTAACAATTGCAATCAGTGTAACCTGGCTTATTGTACCCTCAATGAATCCCCAACAATAAAAAAAAATAAAATAAAGAAAAAAAATACCCCTAATAAGTAAAAATGGCCAGCCATATTCCCAGCAATGCTTCAAGTCCTGACCACCAAAATTGCGCAAAAGACACTATGCAGGATGGCTGATGAGAATTTAATGCTTAACTGAAGACTCTCTGGGGTTCTGGCCTTTAAAAATACATCCATATTCATGGGAGACTGACAAGAATGAGAACCACAATTGACATACAAAAAAAAAATGTTCTGAAGGTTTTGGGGGAAGAAATCTCTTCAGATAATGTAGGGCCTTGCGTAACAAGTGAGCATATTAGGACTTTATGAGGAACATGAAGGGCCAGAGCTGCACCTCAACCTAACTAGCTAAAGTTCAAGGCAAGGAATGTAAATTTGTTGCATTGTGGGCAATGACAGTAGGCACATTGGAAAGACATTCAAGCAAAGATGTAATTATTTGTGAAAGGGAAGATAGGAGCAAGCCAGGGAGTGGGGCAGGACAGAATTCCATTTTGATCACAGTGAATAATTTATGCTAATTCTACCAAAATGTGGAATTGTCTGGCATGTAACCTAGTCAGTATAGGATAGAATTCAGGTAGGAAATTAGACTAAGCCAGAGTTTTGTAAAGGCAAGAAACTATATAAAAATCCCCCAAATTCACTCACCGATCGTACTACATCAATGATGGGAGCAACTCCTGTCTTATTTTTGGCAGCATTTACCCGTGTCTGCTCACTGACCAATGTCCACAATTTATCAAGGTTAACGGTTGGGCAGTAGCTCTGGTTCCTCTTTAAGTGGTAATGCCTCATACCAACTTTCCCAAAGTAACCTGGGTGACTGGGAAGAAAAAGCAATCATCCTTATAACCTCACTCTGATTAAGAATCTATGTTTATTATCTTTATAGTTATTTCCCATTACAGTAGAAATTGTTCAGTGGTATAGAACAGCAACTTCCACACAACAGGCACACAATCCATTTGATGAATTAACCTTTAGAAACCAACAAAGACTATCAAGGAGAAAAAGTTAGCCTTATTTCATAGAACCAGTATCAATCATTAAGGAAGGTAAGAATAATATTAAAATCACTTGACAGCATTCTATGAAAAATCCACACATTCCTATAATACAGAGCTTCTAAAGAACCAATTGTATCTTTAACTTGAGGATATAAGTGAGTCTAACAGTTGTGTAGGTCAAGATGAACCCATGTCACTAACCTGGTGACTGACTGTGCCATTAGGGTCACAGCCAGCGAATAAGGTCAGCAGTTACTCTTCGAGGACTCTAGCACACTAAGGCAATAACCAATACCCAAGCGTGACTCTAGCCTCGATGACAGGTTTTCAGTTCACATCAAGTGTTACCTTGGTAAAAATGACTAACAGGCCAAAAGAAGAGGCTACCTTCCAGCCTTTAGAACATTCTAAGCCTGCCCTCTGCCTATACTTCCCAAGCTGTGTCAGTAAAAGCAGTCCAAGGAGACTCACTATTTGTCGAAGTTAATCCTGTGATGATGCATGCCACCAGCATTACCTCGGCCTCCTGGGTGCTTCCTGTGTTTGCCTGCAGAAATAAAAAACTACACTGCTAAGTAGCCCTCTCAAAATTATCTGGCGCAAAAGGTATATCCCCACTCTTTATGTGCCCTTACACTGTTTTCCAGTCTGAATACCTTTCAGTACTACTATTCCTTCAAGACTTTGTTCAAGATTCTTTCAACATCTTTTCAGTGCTCCACCTGACAGCACTCCACTTCTTCAAATAATACTGTACCCCGTTCAATTTTTATCTCTCCAATGACAAAAGGAGCCCCAGGCCAAACAGGAGGGGAAGCTGGCACTTACCGATACGGCCGTGGCCGTGGCTCACGTGGCCCCGAAGCTTCCGGGTCTTCCTCAATCTGGATGGCTGCGTGGAAAAAGGAGCTTAGTGGTAAGGCCTAAGGAAAAACGGGAAGAGGGAGAAGCCTGCCAGCGTGCGGTGGGTCTGTGGGCCAACGAACTGCCTTCCCGCGCCTGCGGCAAAGTTGAAAACAGGCACTAGCCCAGGGCCGCGTAGTCTCATCGCCGTGGCACTCGGGCTCGCATGTCTCAAGAGATCCGAACCCTAAACCAAACACGCGGTCCCAGCCTTCCGCCACGCCTCGGACCCACGCCGGCTACCCTGCCCGGCGGCCGACCCTGCACGGCCTGGAAAATCTGGCCAAGGCAGGGGGTTGGGTTGGCTTGGGGGCAACAGGACTACAGCTCGGAGTCCAGGCCAACATGGGGACAGAGGCAAGAAAAGAATCACCTACCATGTCGGCGGCCGAGACGAAAGAGGAAGGCCTTTGCGAAGTATCGCGAGATATCGAACACGGTGGGAGGAGCAAAAACCTCACTTCCGGCCAGGGACACCGGGTCTCGGGCGGCGTTTCCTCAGTCTCGCGGGTTTTGTGCTTCTGCTGACTGTTTCCTCTTTCTGCTCGTAGTCGTCTCCTCTGTGGTCTCGTCACGCCTGGAGGTGGAGGCGTGGTGCCCGCGAACTCTTACAGATGCAGACGGTCGTGACATGGTTGGAGACTGAAAACTGTTGAGAAATCCGGAGCTTGGGCACCACGAGGCACGCCGCGGAGCCCTAAGAGGGCAGGGCTGTTTCTTGGCGCCTGGGCCGGGGAACCGCTTTGGCCCACCCAAAGGGCCTCTCAGCTCCTTCCAAGATGCCCCAGACCTGGGCGGTCGCACACGCTTCACCTGTCTTTAGTGGTTTGCTCCTGCCGTGTCATAATGGCTGCTCATTTGTCTCTCGTCCTCAGTGAGGAGCCACAAGGCAATATTTAACTCTCGTGTGCCCACCTGGTGCCTCGCTCTGCTCTTTTTGACGTTCGTGGGGTCTCCTGAAATGCCGTCTTCTGGGCCTGTTTGCCGGTACTCATGAGTGGCCACTCTGTCTTTGTCCTTTGCCCTTGTGCTATCTTGGATGTATTCTCGAGTTTGAACAACCTAATAACGCCTTTGGGGCCTATGTGCCTGATTGCTACATGGTTCTTTTTTTTTTTTTTTTTTTTTAATTTGGCCAGGGCTGGGTTTGAACCCGCCACCTCCGGCATGTGGGACCGGCGCCCTACCCGCTGAGCCACAGGCGCCGCCCTGCTACATGGTTCTTTTAATCTATCCCCAGCAAATACTTTTTCCAAACGCAACATTGAGGTGTTCTTCACAATCTACTTTAACACGATTGTGACCCTTTCTTCTCCTGGACCAGATTCAAGCCTCTCTTCTGTAAAACTTCTCTCTATTTAGAGAAGTATATATAGTAAGTATAGTTCTGTTTCTGTGAAACTTCTCTATATAGAGAGAAGTATATATAGTAAGTATAGTTGCTCACTTACCCACCTTTACCACACAACCTACTACATAGCTCTTATATATTACTGATGTATATTTGTCTTCCCAACCAAACCCGATTCTTTATGGGCTCAAGGATCGTTCATTCATGCATTCCTTGAATTCATGCAGTTCTTGGCATATGTTCAACTTTCTTCACTAAGTGGAAGAGGCATCTCTGCTGTCTTAAGTTGCTCTTTCAAAACCAGTGTTCTCCACTCAATTCTGTGTTTGTATTTTTCTCTGCCTTGCTCCCTTTAGCTAAAACATATTTTGTCTAAAGTATCCTGAATTCTCAGTCTCTACTACCCATCCTCTTTCCTTTACAGCTAAGCTTTCCAAAAGAGTAGTCTACAAATCCTGACCATTTGCACTGCAGTCTAGTTCCCAGTCCCACACTTCAGTGGAATTGCTCTTAGTAATGCCATCAATAAGCATTCAGTTGCTGAACTGAATGGACTCTTACCATTCTTTATACCACTTGTTCTTTCTGTTATACTTTAATTCTTTGCCGCCTTTAACTAGAGAAACTTTGCCTTTCTCCGCAGTCTTTTCACATTCTTCTACTGTTTACATCAGTGTTTTCCAAGCTTTTTTTTATCTTATAGTACATTTGAATCTATAGTTAAACTTCCGTGGCACACTTAAATTATGTTGATCAAGAAAAAGTAAAAAAAAGAATTACTGTGCTTTGAACTTTTTTTTTGAGACAGTCTCATTATGTCACCCTCTGTAGAGTGCTTTGGCATCACAGCTCACAGCAACCTTAAACTCTTGGGCCTCAGCCTCCCAAATAGCTGGGACTACAGGCGCCTGCCACAATGCCGGGCTATTTTGTTTTTTTGTAGTTGTCATTGTTGCTTAGCAGGCCTGGGCCGGGTTCAAACCCACCATCCCTGGTGTATGTGGCTGGCACCCTAACCCCTGAGCTACAGGCACCAAGCCTGAACTTCTTTTGAAAATAATTTAATTAGGCTCAGCGCCTGTGGCTCAAGCGGCTAAGGCATCAGCCACATACACCTGAGCTGGCGGGTTCGAATCCAGCCCGGGGGCCCGACAGACAACAATGAAGGCTGCAACCAAAAAATAGTCGGGCGTTGTGGTGGGCGCCTGTAGTCCCAACTACTTGGGAGGCAGAGGCAGTAGAATTGCTTGAGCCCAGGAGTTGGAGGTTGCTGTGAGCGGTGATGCCACAGCACTCTACCCAGGGCGACAGCTTGAGGCTCTGTCTCAAAAAAAAAAAAAATAATTTAATTAATAATGATCCATAAATTTTTGTGACACACCTAAGATCTTCTCAGGGCACACCAGTTGAAAATCACTGATTTAGGGCAGCACCTGTGGCTCAAGGAGTAGGCACTGGCCCCATATACTGGGGGTGGTGGGTTCAAGCCCGGCCCCTGGCTAAAAGTGCAAAAAAAAAGAAAGAAAGAAAGAAATCACTGATTTAGATATTGAAGTTTCCCAGCCTTGTGTTCCTCTTATCTTTTCACAGTACATGGTCTTCTTGGGTGGCTTAAGTTCAAATCTATTGCTGAGCTCCATATCCGTGTGGTCACTTAATTACTGGTTAGTAACTTTTGAACATTTGATAGACAAACACCCAAAGACTCAAACTCTCCTGTTCACTCTTGCCTTCTTTATTCTATAGGTTGGTGTGTGGTACTGTTGTCCACATAGATAATGAAAATTGTCCCCAAGTCTTTTAACATACTGTCACCATATCCTTTTATTTATCTCTCAAATCTGCTTTTTTCGACCCCTGTCTTTATTCAGGTTCTCATCATGACTTTTCTGGAGATTTCAATACCCTCCTGTGATCACTTTGCCTGCATTCTAATCCTCCTAGAGTCTATCCTTTGTGCTTCCACCATGTTAGTATTCGCAAAACGTGACTTTCATTCTTTTACTTATTTGGTCAAAAAGTTCAGTAGCTTCTGTTAGCAACAGAATACAGCCCACCTGCCTTTCCAGCCTTACCTCACCTTCTCCCCTACTTTCTAATGCAGCCGTACTTGGTACATTCCTTCTCCATTTTTGTCTTTGCTTATAACATTTCTCTTGCCTGGAGTGCCCATTCTCTTCCTGACCAGGTATCTTGAATATTCCTCAATCTTTTTTTTTTTTTTTTAATAGGTATGGCGTGCCCATCCTCTTCCTGACCAGGTATTTTGAATATTCCTCAGTCCTTTTTTTTTTTTTTTTCTTACTCAGGCTGGTCTTGAACTCTTGAGCCTCAGCCTCCCAAAGTGCTAGAATTACAGGCGTGAGCTATGTGCCTGGCATATTCCTCAATCTTAAGGTCTGTCTTATATTCTGATTCTTCCCAGAACACTGTAGTTCACACTAATAACAGCCAACATTTTCAGCGCACCTTGCAGTTTACAAAATGCATCTGCCTGAGAGTTCAGTAGTACCAATCTCATTTATGCATGAGAAAACTGAAGCACAGAGGAGTTGAGTGACTTGCCAGAGGCTCTATAGCTGGTAGGATCCAGAGCCTGGGCCTAGCCTGTAGTCTTGTCTCTCCAGATCTCCTTTTATCTCAGTGGCCACTCCCTCTCTGACCTCGCAGCATTGTGGTCTTCATCACTCCTCCAACTTTACTCACATAGTGCATATGACCAGCAGAAAAGGGAGGGGGGGAGGCAAAGTCTAAGACAAGATCATCTTCTATTTGACATCAAAACTGACTAGGAAATGCATAAGAGATGAGCTGAGTTACTAGAACCTACCCTTGAAAAGAGGATCTATAAATGGAGGTAAGCTGGGGAGAGCCTTGGAAATGGAAGGTAACCACCAGGTATATTGTAATTGGGGCCTGGAGTGAGGACAAAGACTGTGTAAGGGATGGAGCGTAGGGTTCAACACTCCTGGATAATTTGCCAGGTTCTGTGGTTATAGAGGAGCTGCATCTTGTCCCTCAGGCCACCAGAAGACCTCCCTGATGTTGGGTTCTGGGCTCACCTAATATTCTTCTCATTAATGGTTTGATTTCCAGGATAGAGAAAGTGCCCTGGATAGTTGCCTGACTCTGCTCTGGTTTTCTAGCCAGCTCCCTCCCTTCAAAAGTCAATCATGTGACTTAAACATACAGCTCATGTGGGGTATGTTCAGTGTGGATCAGTTTCCCGAGGTCAATGAGCTCTGAGAGAGCAAAGCTGAGTTCTGTATCTGCAAAGATGAGTAGCAACCAGATGTTTAGCATTAGGTGATGTGTCCCTCCACAGTGGCACATGGGGCTTGACCTTGGACATGACCTCTGAAGGATGTCCTTCTCTGTGACATCTCTTCTGAAGTAGAGCATGGCCTTGTGACATCTCAGGCATCTGTGCTCCCTCAGAAAGTCAAGGCCTCAGAAAATCCCTGGGAAATGCATGAGAGGGAGATGATGCCAGGCAGTAACTTGGGAAAGCACCTAAATGAGGTACTGACTTTTATGCTACCTCAAGCCTCCAGGTGGCCTTGGGAACACACCACCACCCTGAAGAGGACCCTGGTGGTACCTCTCCCTTTCTTCTCTAGGTTCCTGAGTTCCTCATGAGTCCTTTAGACAACAACATTATGGGTGGATTCAGCCCCATTTACTTGCTCTTTGTCTATAGACACAGACATTTGGAAATAGTATGCTGCTTTCCTTTTTCAGGTAGAAGACCATTAACTCAAAATGAGAAGAGCCAGGGTTTTTGCTCTTTTCTAAGTGAGAATTAGGGAGAAATACAAATTTGAATTTCTAAATATATTTAAATAAATAATTTATTTCAGATAAATATTTAAATAAATAATTTATAATTTATTAAATAATTTATTATTTTTATTAAATTTATTTTTATTTTTAAAATAATTTATTTCACATAAATATTTAAATAATTTATTTCAGAAAGAATTGAAAAAGTACATGTTATTGAAAAGACAGTGCAATATTAAAAGGAAATTCTAAAACAAATTTAAGTATAGACACTTCAACTCATTCTACCCTATAATGCCGTTTTTATTTCTGAGTATCACCTTTCAGCTCTCGTCTCCATGGAGACATAGTTGATGATCATAGTATCCTTTTGTATTTTGTTTTTATTTTATTTTATTTATTTATTTATACATACAAGTCTCTGTTGCCTGGGTAGTATGCCATGGCGTCATAGCTCATAGTAACCTCAAAATTTTGGGTTTAAGCTGTCCTTTTGCCTACAGCATGATACCTAGATAGCTTTTTTATTTTTTTATTTTATTTTTTTTTTTTTAATTTTTTTTTTTTGTAGAGACAGAGTCTCACTGTACCGCCCTCAGGTAGAGTGCCATGGCGTCACACGGCTCACAGCAACCTCTTTACTCTTGGGCTTACGCGATTCTCTTGCCTCAGCCTCCCGAGCAGCTGGGACTACAGGCGCCCACCACAACGCCCGGCTATTTTTTTTTTTTTTTTTAGTTGCAGTTTGGTGGGGGCTGGGTTTGAACCCTGCACCCTCAGCATATGGGGCTGGCGCCCTACTCACTGAGCCACAGACGCCGCCCAGCTTTTTTATTTTTAGTAGAGACAGGGTCTCACTTTTATTGAGGCTGGTCTCTAACTCCTGACTTAAGCAAGTTATCCTAGCTTCCCAGAGTGCTAGGATTATAGGCATGAACCACCATGCCTGGTCTGTATTTTGCTTTAAATTTTTTTTTTTGGAGACAGAGTCTCAAGCTGTTCCCCTGGGTAGAGTGCCATGGCCTCAGCTCACAGCAATGTCTAACTCCTGGGCTTAGGTGATTCTCTTGCCTCAGCCTCCCAAGTAGCTGGGACTATAGGTGCCCTCCACAACGCCCAGCTACTTTTTGCTGTAGTTTGGCCGGAGCCGCCACCCTCAGTATATGGGGCCAGCGTCCTACCCACTGAGCCACAGGCACCACCTTCTGGCTATATTTTGTTGTTGTTGTTGTTCTTCTTCTTTAGCAGGCCCAGGCGGGGTTCGAACCCAGCAGCCCCAGTGGACATGGCTGGTGCTCTAACCACTGAGCATGGGTGCCCCCTCTTACTGTAATTTCTTAACCCATTTTCTTATGTAATTTGTTTTCAGTTTTTTAGTCTTACTGTATTCTTTGCTGTTAGAGACAGTGATGCAGTGGACACTTGTTGATATAGTTTTTTCTTCTGAATAACTGTCTAGGATAAATTTTCATGAGTGAGATTGCTGGATTATAGACTTTGAACATTATCATTCATTATATGTTACTATTTTTTTCCCCAAATGACTTGTATCAGTTTATGAACCAGCAATATGTACGGTTTCAATTTCATTTCAAGTTCCCCACATTTGGGCTTTTTACATTTGCTTTTATCAGTAGTTTTTGATATACGGCAGTTAGGGAGAAATCCATAGAATCACAGGGTTTATGTCAGTACAAAGTAAAAATAATCTAATTTGGAGTTTAGGGAATTTTAGGAGTCTTTCTTTCCTGTGTTTGATAGATTTTTTTAAAATACCATTGTACTACATGCAAATTGTATTCCTTCAAGCTTTGTTGGAAGCTAGGATGGAAAACCCTGTTGCCATTAAATTCAGAAAAAATAAATCTGAAGAGAGGAATTCCAGCATCTTTGAGAGCAGTTATTCAGTAACAGATAGATACAAGAGGTACTTAAAGAACACAGAAACTTGGGTTCATTTCCTAGTTCTTTTTTCAGTAGGTGAATTATACTGAACAGAGAGCATATTCTCTTTGAATCTCAATTTTCTTATTGGCTGGGTATGTGGTGGCTTACTTTTATAATCCTAGCACTCTGGGAGGCCAAGGTGCGTGTATTGCTTGAGCTCATGAGTTCAAGACCAGCCTGAGCAAGAGTGAGACTTCGTCTCTACTGAAAATGAAAAAATTAGCTGCATGTTGTGGCAGACGCCTGTAGTCCTAGCTGCTTGGGAGGCTGAGGTAAGAGGATTGCTTGAGCCCCAGAGTTTGAGTTTGCTATGAACTATGATGCCACAGCACTCTGGCCTAGAGCAGCAGAATGAGACTCTGTCTCAAAAATTTTTTTTGTTTTTTTGTCTATATGATGAAAAAATAATGAGATTCATTCATTCATTTTACAAATATTTATTAAGTGCATACTATTGATACCAGAATTTCATCTTCAGTAGGTTCTTGGTCTGGGTGATTTGAAGAATAAATCCGTGGACCACAGATCAGTGGTAAGACAGGATTTATTTACAGAAAAGAATACAAAAACACCAAAGCTCCTGGCAGGGAGAGAAAACCCAAGTTGGGAGAGAAAAGCTCCCTCTCTCTGTCTCTGTCCCTCCCCTGGCACTTTGTCTAGGGGTATATATATAGTTGTGTGGGGCCTTCGGTAGTTACATTTAGCAGGGCTTGATAGTTAACATGTAGTGTGTCTAGGACCCGCTGTAGTTACATTTAGCATATCTGGGACCCTCAGTGGTTACATTTAGTGTGTCTGGGACCCAAATGAATGGCTACAATCCCTTTCATTCCCAGACCTAGGAAATTTACCTGAAATTGACCGGGCCTAGAAAATGGGGGTTCCCTGTACTGCTGTAAGTGCAAGGGGTGGGAAACCTAAGGTGCTGTTGTCTCCTAGCAGTTGTCTGTCCCCTCGGGCTACTGGAGCCTCCTGTGGGGTGGCGTCCCCCTGCCTACCCTCCAGCCCTCTGGTTCCTCTGCTCCCTGACACCCCACCAACACCACCAAGGTGGAGGCAGCCATCTGCCCCCCTAACTCCACTGAGCTGGCTGGGATGCCACTTGTCCTGTATCACTATGTTTCAACACTATACATATGTGCCAGGCATGTTAGGGGCAGACAAAATTTGAACCGGAAAGAGAAAGTCCTGCTCTAGGACTGTAAACAAGCAAACCAATAACTTGTCACATACAATACAGTCTAGCAAAGAGCAGGTGCTCTCTTATTACCTATTACTTTGTTTATTACCTAGTGTTTCTCCCTTGACTTTTCTCTCCCTAAAATGAGCTTTAATTTGATGATAATTTGTTCTGTTCTACCTATGTAAACAGTCTTTGAAATTCTTATTTGCAGTGTGATATGGAATGAATTGTTCCATCATTCCTTAGCAAGGTTAAAGAAATCCAGTAAAGTGCAGTGTATGGTGACTCAGGAGGATTGCTTGCAGTGAGTTATAATCATGCGACTGTACTCCAGCCTGGGCAACAGAGCGAAACTCTGTCTCTAAAAGTAATAGAAAGAAAAAAAAATCCTAAGATCCCAAATTCCCTCAGATTCAGATGTGGTAAAATGTGAAAAGGGATGGTTTGTGGCTATATGTGAGGGTTTCTGCCCTTCCATACTTTAGTTGATGTTTCATTTAGTCCAAATTCCTCTGTGACATAAAACAGTCAGGGCTAGGCTCTGTGGCTCACGTCTGTAATCCTAGTACTTTGGGAGGCAGAAGTAGGAAGATCACTTGAACCTAGGAGTTCAAGGTCACAGTGAGCTATGATTATGCTGCTAGTCTGGAAGACAGTGTGAGACCCTATTTCTAAAAAAATTTTTTAAAAGATTAAAAAAAAAGATCATAAGCTGCTGGTATATGTTATATGACTCATGGTGTTTTCGTACAACTAAAAATTTAATTAGTTGTCAGCATTTTTTTTTGTTTTGGTAGTTTTTGGCTGGGGCTGGGTTTGAACCTGCCACCTCCGGCATATGGAGCTGGCGCCCTACTCCTTTGAGCCACAGGCGCCACCTTAGTTGTCAGCATTTTTAAAACGATTTTTAATTTCAGAATATTATGGTGGTACACGTTTTGGTTACATAATTTTCATTTGTAAATTTTAAGTCAAAGTTGTAAGTGTTCCCCTCACCCAGAAAGTGTATCATGTACCCATTAGGTGTGAATTTACCCATCCCCTCCTCCTTTCTCCCATTACTTGATTTCCACTGAGTTTTACTTCCATGCGTGCACATAAGTATTGACCAACTAGTTCCAATTTAGTATTGGCTACATGTGGTGTTTGTTTTTCCATTCTTACAATATTTTACTTAGAACAGTGATCTCCAGTTCCATCCAGGTTGTTACAAAAGATACTAGATTAGCATTTTAAAAATATTAGCAGCATTTTAAAATTTAAATTTAAAATTTAAATAAAAATCTGAATTTATTGTATTAAATCATAGCTATGTACATTAATGCAATCATGGGGTACAATGTGCTGGTTTTATATACAATTTGAAATGTTTTCATCAAAATGGTTAACATAGCCTTCATGGCTTTTTCTTAGTTATTGTGTTAAGACATTTATATTCTACACCTAGTAAATTTCACATGTACCCTTGTAAGATGCACTGTAGGTGTGGTCCTACCAATTACTCTCCCTCTACCCATCCTCTGCTCGCTCCAGCAGCACATATACTAAAACTGGAATGAGAGAGAGATTAAAGATGGCGGCCGAGTAACAGCTTCCCTGCAACTGGGAACAGCGAGTCTGGGGAGACAAGACTCCAGGCGTCTCTGGCCGGTGGGATCTGCCTATAATCATCCCTTTGAGGATACAGGGAGCCAGCAAGAGACTTCTAGACCCCAAGAGGAGGACAAAAACAGTGGAAAACTGGCAAGTGGTTGCGTGTGTTCAATCGACCTAATCACGCCGGCAACCGTAAGTACAAGCAGCAGTGAGATTGCAAACCGGAAAGGCCTTACCTGTGAACTGTTTCGGTGTTCTTGGACTTGACACTTAGTTGAACTGCCTTGGGGAGAGCTTGAGCAGGAGTGTGGAGAACTTTGGGCATTGTCTGGGGCATCAGACTGAGCCACTGAGCTGGGCGCAGGAAGCCATGTGAAAGAACTGCCCCAGCAAGCTCCGCCCTCAGGGTCTCAGAGCAAGGATTGGGCGGATCAAAGTAACCTACTGACTGAGCAGGCTAAAGGCGGGGACTGAGCTGCCTTACAGCCTTAATACTTAGGGGCAGAGTGAGATGGTTTTGGCACACTGGAGCCTTGGGCTGCTGCCCTGGGTGGAGTGCTGTGATGTCACAGCTCGTAGCAACCTCAAACTCCTGGGCTTGGCGCCGCCCAGACCTCCATAAGAGTTGTGCAGTGATCCCCAACCGGTGACCCGCACCCACCGGGCCTCCACATTCCCTGACCAGGAACTGCGGGAGCCACACAACCCTGCGTCCTCCCTCCTGTGTCCTCACAGCTTCCACACAAGCCCGTTCATCTGGATAGGGACTCTGGTAGCTGCGTGCCCTTTGGAGCCCTCCCTGCTCCTGCTCAGAGCTCTTTTCCTGGCCAGAGATTGCTGGAGCCTTGGGCTCTATGTGCCAAAGTCACTGGGCGCCTGGCACTCCCAGAACCGTGATCACCACCCCCAGCCCTATTGCTGGATCCGGGTGTGTCACAAACCAGAGCTGCTTCCACAACCAGAATTCCCTAGCTAGAGCAGCCCCAGAGGAACTACACAGGATCACTCCTTACAAAGATCCAGCAACAATAGAGTGATCCCGCTGGGGTCTAATCTTGGAGAGACACCTCCCCAACTCTGAGGACAGCCAGAGTCAATGGTGACAAACAATCATGAGGCGAAATCAACAGAAAAACTCTGGCAATATGAATAATCAGAGTAGATCAACTCCCTCAAGGATCAATGGGGCAGACACAGCACAAGATCCCATACACAAACAAATAGCTGAGATGTCAGAAATCGAATTCAGAATCTGGATAGCAAATAAGATCAAAATAGAATTCCAAGCAGTAACCCAAAAGATATCTCAAGAATTCAACGAATTCAAAGACCAAATGACCAAAAATTTTGACACACTGAGACAAGAAGTTGCAGCCCTCAAAGATCTGAGAAACACAGTAGAATCCCTCAGTAACAGAATGGAACAAACAGAAGAAAGGATTTCTGGCATTGAAGACAAAGCTTTCGAACGCTCCCAAACCCTCAAAGAAGAAGAGAAATGGAGAGCAAAAACAGACCACTCTCTCAGAGAGCTCTCGGATAATTTGAAGAAAACCAATATTCGTCTTATAGGGATCCCAGAAAGTGATGAAGTGGCTCCACAAGGCACAGAGTCTCTTCTCCATGAGATTATGAAGGAGAACTTTCCAGACATGCCAAGAGATTCCAAAATTCAGATAGCAGACAGTTTCAGAACTCCAGCACGACTCAACCCAAATAAGCCATCCCCCAGACACATCATAATCAATTTCACTAAAGTTCATATGAAGGAGAAAATTCTGAAAGCTGCCAGACGAAAGAAAACCATTACCTACAAGGGGAAGAATATCAGAATAACTGCAGATCTCTCTGCTGAAACCTCTCAAGCTAGAAGAGGATGGTCATCGACTTTTAATCTCCTAAAACAAAATAACTTTCAACCCAGGGTCCTGTACCCAGCTAAACTGAGTTTCATTTATGATGGAGAAATTAAATACTTCAACAACATTCACATGTTGAAGAAATTTGCCACAACTAAACCACCTCTCCAGGACATTCTTACACCTATCCTCCATAAAGACCAGCATAATTCTCCACCACAAAAGTAAACCCACCCAAAAAATTTTTGATCAAATTCCAACTTCCACAGTCGCAAAAGGATTAAAAATGTCCACTGGTCTCTCGAAAGGCTTATCAATACTCTCAATTAATGTGAATGGTTTAAATTGTCCTCTAAAGAGGCATAGATTAGCAGACTGGATACAAAAACTCAAGCCAGATATCTGCTGCATCCAAGAATCACATCTTACATTGAAAGACAGATATAGACTCAAAGTGAAGGGATGGTCATCTATATTCCAGGCAAATGGAGAGCAGAAAAAAGCAGGCATTGCAATCCTGTTCGCAGACGCAATAGGCTTTAAACCAACCAAAATAATTAAGGATAAGGATGGACGCTTCATATTTGTTAAAGGTAGTATGCAATATGATGAGATCTCAATTATTAATATTTATGCACCCAACCACAACGCACCTCAATTTATAAGAGAAACTCTAACAGACATGAGCAGCTCAATTTCCTCCACTTCCATAGTAGTTGGAGATTTTAACACTCCTTTAGCAGTCCTGGATAGATCCTCCAAAAAGAAGTTAAGCAAAGAAATTTTAGATTTAAACTCAACCATTCAACATCTGGACTTAACAGACATCTACAGAACATTTCATCCCCCAAAAACTGAATACATATTCTTCTCATCAGCCCACGGAACATACTCCAAAATCGACCACATCCTAGGCCACAAATCTAACCTCAGCAAATTTAAAAAAATAGAAATTATTCCTTGCATCTTCTCAGACCATCATGGAATAAAAGTTGAACTAAATAGGGGCGGCGCCTGTGGCTCAGTCAGTAGGGTGCCAGCCCCATATACTAAGGGTGGTGGGTTCAAACCCGGCCCCGGCCAAACTGCAACCAAAAAATAGCCGGGCGTTGTGGCGGGCGCCTGTAGTCCCAGCTACTCAGGAGGCTGAGGCAGGAGAATTGCTTAGGCCCAGGAATTGGAGGTTGCTGTGAGCTGTGTGAGGCCACGGCACTCTACCGAGAGCCATAAAGTGAGACTCTGTCTTTACAAAAAAAATTGAAAAAAAAAAAAAAAGTTGAACTAAATAACAACAGTAACCTGCATACCCATACAAAAACATGGAAGCTAAACAGCCTTATGCTGAAGGATAGATGGGTTATAGACGAGATTAAGAAGGAAATCACCAAATTTTTGGAACTAAACAACAATCAAGACATGAATTACCAGAACCTCTGGGATACTACAAAGGCAGTCCTAAGAGGGAAATTTATAGCAGTGCAAGCCTTCCTCAAGAAAACGGAAAGAGAGGAAGTCAATAACTTAATGGAACATCTCAAGCAACTGGAGAAAGAAGAACACTTCAACCCCAAACGCAACAGAAGAAAAGAAATAACCAAAATCAGAGCAAAATTAAATGAAATTGAAAACGAAAGAACTATACAACAGATCAATAAATCCAAAAGCTGGTTTTTTGAAAAGATCAATAAAATAGATAAACCTTTGGCCAACCTGACCAGGAAAAAAAAGAGTAAAATCTCTAATTTCATCAATCAGAAATGGTAATGATGAAATAACAACAGAACCCTCAGAAATTCAAAAAATCCTTAACGAATACTACAAGAAACTCTACTCTCACAAATATGAAAATCTGAAAGAAATCGACCAATACCTGGAAGCACGCCACCTACCAATACTTAGCCAGAATGAAGTGGAAATGTTGAACAGGCCTATATCAAGTTCTAAAATAGCATCAACTATACAAAATCTCCCTCAAAAGAAAAGCCCAGGACCAGATGGCTTTACGTCAGAATTCTACCAAACATTTAAAGAAGAACTAGTACCTATACTACTAAACCTCTTCCAAAATATAGAAAAAGAAGGAATATTACCCAGCACATTCTATGAAGCAAACATCACCTTGATCCCCAAACCAGGGAAAGACCCAACAAGAAAAGAAAATTATAGACCACTATCACTAATGAATATAGATGCTAAAATACTCAATAAAATTCTAACAAACAGAATTCAACAACACATCAAAAAAATTATACACCATGACCAAGTGGGATTTATACCAGGGTCTTAAGGCTGGTTCAATATACGTAAATCTATAAATGTAATACAACACATAAACAAACTTAAAAATAAAGACCATATGATTCTTTCAATTGATGCAGAAAAAGCTTTTGGTAATATCCAGCATCCCTTCATGATCAGAACACTTAAGAAAATTGGTATAGAAGGGACATTTCTTAAACTAATAGAGGCCATCTACAGCAAACCCACAGCCAATATTGTATTGAATGGAGTTAAATTGAAATCATTTCCACTTAGATCAGGAACCAGGCAAGGTTGCCCATTGTCTCCATTGTTCTTTAACATTGTAATGGAAGTTTTAGCCATTGCAATTAGGGAAGAAAAGGCGATCAAGGGTATCCACATAGGGTCAGAAGAGATCAAACTTTCACTCTTCGCAGATGATATAATCGTATATCTGGAAAACACTAGGGATTCTACTACAAAACTTTTAGAAGTGATCAAGGAATATAGCAATGTCTCAGGCTACAAAATCAACACCCATAAATCTGTAGCCTTTATATATACCAACAATAACCAAGCCGAAAAAACAGTCATGGACTCTATTCCTTTCACAGTAGTGCCAAAGAAGATGAAATATTTGGGAGTATACCTAACAAAGGACGTGAAAGATCTCTACAAAGAGAACTATGAAACTCTAAGAAAAGAAATAGCCAAAGATGTTAACAGATGGAAAAACATACCATGCTCATGGCTGGGAAGAATCAACATTGTTAAAATGTCCATAGTGCCCAAAGCAATGTATAACTTTAATGCAATTCCTATTAAAGCTCCATTATCATACTTTAAATATCTTGAAAAAAATAATACTTCGTTTTATATGGAATCAGAAAAAAACCTCAAATAGGCAAAATATTACTGAACAATAAAAACAAAGCAGGGGAATCACGCTACCAGACCTGAAACTGTACTATAAATCCATAGTGATCAAAACAGCATGGTACTGGCACAAAAGCAGAGAAGTAGATGTCTGGAACAGAATAGAGAACCAAGAGATGGATCCAGCTACTTACCGTTATTTGATCTTTGACAAGCCAATTAAAAACATTCAGTGGGGAAAAGATTCCCTATTTAACAAATGGTGCTGGGTAAACTGGCTGGCAACCTGTAGAAGATTGAAACTGGACCCACACCTTTCACCATTAACTAAGATAGACTCTCACTGGATAAAAGATTTAAATTTAAGACATGAAACTATAAAAATACTTGAAGAAAGTGCAGGGAAAACTCTTGAAGGAATCGGCCTGGATGAATATTTTATGAGGAGGACTCCCCAGGCAATTGAAGCAGTATCAAAAATACAATACACTACTGGGGGGTGACGCCTGTGGCTCAGTCGGTAAGGCGCTGGCCCCATATACCGAGGGTGGTGGGTTCAAACCCAGCCCCGGCTGAACTGCAACCAAAAAGTAGCCGGGCATTGTGGCAGGTGCCTGTAGTCCCAGCTACTCGGGAGGCTGAGGCAAGAGAATCGCTTAAGCCCAGGAGTTGGAGGTTGCTGTGAGCTATATGATGCCATGCACTCTACCAAGGGTAGAAAGTGAAACTCTGTCTCTACAAAAAAAAAAAAAAAAATACACTACTGGGACCTGATCAAACTAAAAAGCTTCTGCATAGCCAAGGACATAGTAAGTAGAGTAGTAAAGTAAGTAAAGCAAGCAGACAATCCTCAGAATGGGAGAAAATATTTGCAGGTTATACCTCTGATAAAGGTCTAATAACCAGAATCCACAGAGAACTCAAACGTATTAGCAAGAAAAGAACGCGTGATCCCATCTCAGGGTGGGCAAGGGACTTGAAGAGAAACTTCTCTAAAGAAGACAGACGCACGATCTACAAACACATGAAAAAAAGCTCATCATCCTTAATCATCAGAGAAATGCAAATCAAAACTACTTTGAGATATCACCTAACCCCAGTAAGAGTAGCCCACATAACAAAATCCCAAAACCAGAGATGTTGGCGTGATGTGGAGAAAAGGGCACACTTCTACACTGCTGGTGGGAATGCACACTAATACGTTCCTTCTGGAAGGATGTTTGGAGAATACTTAGAGACCTAAAAATAGACCTGCTATTCGATCCTATAATTCCTTTACTAGGTTTATACCCAGAAGACCAAAAGTCACAATGTAACAAAGACATCTGTACCAGAATGTTTATTGCAGCCCTATTCATAATTGCTAAGTCATTGAAGAAGCCCAAGTGCCCATCCACCCACGAATGGACTAGCAAATTGTGGTACATGTATACCATGGAATACTATGCAGCCTTAAAGAAAGATGGAGACTTTACCTCTTTCATGTTTACATGGATGGAGCTGGAACATATTCTTCTTAGCAAAGTATCTCAGGAATGGAAGAAAAAGTATCCAATGTACTCAGCCCTACTATGAAGCTAAATTATAGCTTTCACATGAAGACTATAACCCAACTATAGCACAAGACTATGGGGAAAGGGCCAAGGAAGGGGAAGGGAGGGGGGAGGTTTTGGTGGAGGGAGGGTAATGGGTGGGGCCATATCTATGGTGCATCTTAGAATGGATACAGGCGATTGCACTAATGTACACAGCTATGATTTAACAATAAAAAAATAAAATTAAAATTAAAATAAAATGTAGCGGGTGCCTGTAGTCCCAGCTACTCGGGAGGCTGAGGCAAGAGAATCGCGTAAGCCCAAGAGCTAGAGGTTGCTGTGAGCCGTGTGACGCCACGGCACTCTACGCGAGGGCGGTACAGTGAGACTCTGTCTCTACAAAAAAAAAAAATTAAAATAAAAATAGCCAGGCATTATGGCAGGTGCCTGTAGTCCTAAGTGCTCGAGAGTCTGAGGCAAGAGAATCACTTGAGCCCAGGAGTTTGAAGTGGCTGTGAGCTAGACGACATGGCACTCTACCAAGGGTGACAAAGTGAGACTCTGTCTACCACCCCCCCCAAAAAAAAAAACTGGAACGATACAGAGGAGATTAGCATGACCCCTGCGCAAGGATGACACACAAATTCGTGAAGCAATCCATCTTTTTGAAAAAATACAAGAAAAAAAACTTAGATTTGGAAACACTGGACTCACATTCTTTTAAGTAGAGCATTTCACTTATAGAGACTGCTGTGCCCTTGGTGGCATTTGAATTTACTACTCTGACTTAAGTATAGTCTTCCATACTCTACCTCCTTCACGCTTCTACATTTCAGGAGACACAAAGAAAAAGGATGAACTAAACTATGGTGAAAAGCAGCCAGAGAAAAGGGGTAGAAATAGGGTCATTTGCCCTTTCCCTTTGTTCTCTGAAAAGAAACTCATTGCTTATAAGTACCTTTTATTTAAGTTTTTATCCTCTTGCAGTTACGTCAATTGCTGTTTTTTTTTTTAATATTTCAGAATACTATTTAATGGGGTTCAATGTTTTCATTACATGAATACCTTGTACACATATATTGCTAAGTCAGAGCTTTTGGTGTACCCATTAACAGAATAGTGCTCATTGTACTCAATAAGTAAGTTTTTATCCCATCCCTACCCTTCTTCCCTCCTCCCTTCTTGGTTTCTCACATCCTTTATTTCACTTTGCGTTCATGGGTATCCAAGCCACTTATTAGTTCCCAGTTATTAGAACACATTGTGTTTGGTTTTCCATTCCTGAAGCACTCAACTTAGGCCAATAATCTCCATCCTCATTGCTGCAAACAATTGCTCTTCTGAGACAGAAACAAAACGCCTATTTTTCTGTGTTCTTGCTCTACGTAGTGCTCACTGGTGGTAGAAACCATGCCACCTTTCTGAATCCCCAGGATCATTGTTATGCAACATCTAAAGCAGCAGTTTTCAAACTGTGGTCTATAAATACTATGAGGGTCCCTGAGACACTTTAAAGAGGTTCACAAAATCAAAACAGTTTTCACTAGGTTGACATTTGCACTGATGGTGCCAAAGCAGTGGTGTGTAAAACTGCTATTGGTTTGGGCACTGAACTGGTTGACATAAGTCATCGTTTACTTCACCACTAATCATTTGCCGTTTTTTAAAAAAGGAGGTAATTTAACTTGATAATGTCCATAACGAAGCAGCAAAAATTTTATTAAATCTCAGTTCTCGAATACATTTTTTAATATTCTGGGTGAAGAAATTGGAAATGTGCACAAAGTACTTCTGCTACATGTCAAAGTGAGAAACTGTACTTGTGCTATTGAGTTGTAAGCTAAACTAGCCTTTTTATTTTTTCATGGAACACCTGCTTTACATGAAAGAACCACCGACAAACTGGTTATTCAACCTTAGAAATTTGGCAGATATTTTCTCAAAGTGTCAGGATTTGTTGCCAATGACAAAATTTAAGCTTTCAAGAAAAAATTAGAATTCGGTAAACTCTTAGGGAATTTGACAGCTTCTCAATACTTAAAGAATTTTCTAATGAAATTAGCAGTGATACTGAAGAGCATCATTTTTTTGTTATTCTATAATGAAACGTGTCACTATTTGGAACATCTCTGTAAGTAATTGAATCAATATTTTCTAGATGGCCAATGCTTGGTATTATAAAATTATACCTGGCTTTAAAAGTAGTTCAAAGTACAAGATAGGTAAATGGATTTTAATGAAACAGAGGAAGAAAAGTTCATTAATATAGTTTCAGATTCTAACGTATAATTAACATTTAAGAAACTACCACTTGTTGAATTTTGGTGTGATATTGAAGAATATCCCTAATTATCTGATAAGGTTATTAAGATATTCCTATTTTTCCAACTGTATATGTGAGGCTGGATTTTCTTCATATATTGTAAACTAAACAGTGTATAACAGATTGACTAGGGAGGTATGGGAATCCAGCTTTCTTCTATTAAGCCAGACATTAGAAAGATTTCTAAATATGAAAAAAAAGGGATTCTTTTCATTAAATTAATTTTTTTGGAAAATAGTTATTTTTCCCAAAAGTATGTCATTCATGTTAACATGTAGCAGGTTTATTATTTTCTAAGTTTTTAATATTTATTTATTTATTTTGAGACAGTCTCACTCTTTTGCCTGGGCTAGAATTCTGTGGCATCAGCCTAGCTCACAGCAACCTCAAACTCCTAGGTTCAAGCAGTCGTCCTGCCTCAGCCTCCCGAGTAGCAGGAACTACAGGCGTCTGCCATAACACCTGGCTAATTTTTTTCTGTTTTTCATAGAGATGTGATCTTACTCTTGCTCGAGCTGTTCTTGAACTTCTGAGTTCAGGTGATCCTTCTACTTTGGCTTCCTGGAGTGCTAGGATTATAGGCATGAGCCACCACACTTAGCCTATATGTTTTCACTTTTAATTTCTAATGTGGCAAATAGCAATAGACATAACCTACATAAAATCTCTTTGAGGTCTTCAATAACTACAAAATGTAAGGGATTCCAAGACCAAAAGTTTGAGAACCACTGGTCTAATGAAAGAAATTCAGCCGTATTTAAACCTTCTAGTAGAGAATACCCTCACCTCTATTGGGACTACTTCTATAGCTTCTTTCTGCCAAAATAATTGCCCTTGGTGCCTCAGAAGAAATTAAAGGTGAAAGTCCTATCCATTGCTTCATGTAGTGGCACCTTTCTAGGCCCTAAGCAGCCTGGCCTCTCCCAGCCCCATCACCCTTCCTTCTTTAGTAGGCCTAGCTCCCCGAAGACTTCAGACGAGAAGTGAAATTCTTTTTTCAAACTTACATAATTACAGAGCTCTAAATTTGAATTAAATTATTTTTATTTTCTTTTTCTTTCTTTCTTTTTTTTTTTTTTTTGAGACAGAGTCTCACTATGTCACCCTTGGTAGAGTGCCGTAGGATCATAGCTCACAGCAACCTCAAAGTCTTGGGCTTAAGTGATTCTCTTGCTTCAGCCTCCCAAGTAGCTGGGACTACAGGAGTCTGCCACGACACCTGGCTATTTTTTGTTGTAGTTGTCATTGTTGTTTAGCAGGCCTGGGCTGGGCTTGAACCCACCAGCTTTGGTGTATGTGGCTGGCACCTTACTCACTGAGCTATGAGCGCTGAGCCTATTTTGTTTCTTAAATAAGTACAAGCATAAGTCAGGCATTGTGGCAGGTGCCTGTAGTTCCAGCTTCTTGGGAGGCTGAGGCAAGAAAATTGCTTAAGCCCAGGAGTTTGAGGTTTCTGTGACCTATGACGTTACAGCATTCTACAGAGGGCGATAAGTAAGACTCTTGTCTCAAAAAAAGAAAAGTACAAATTTAAAACTAGGTACAACTTTTGCTTTGAGCTCTAATGCAATTACAAAACATTCTCATTTTGTGCCACAATGTCATTTAGGCTTCACATGATAGGAATGCATTTATGTTTTTGTGTGTGTGTGTGTGTGTTTGTTTGAAACAGAGTCTCACTTTGTCGCCCTTGGTAGAGTGCTGTGGTGTCATAGTTCACCACAACCTCCAACTCTTGGGCTCAAGCAATTCTCTTGCGTCAGCCTCCCAAGTAGGTTGGACTCAGGTGGCCACAACGCCAGCTGTTTTTTTAGAGGCAGGGTCTCGCTCTTGCTCAGGCTGCTCTCAAACTTGTGAGCTCAGTCAGTCCAGCCGCCTTGGCCTCCTAGAGTGCCAGTATTATAGGCATGAGCCACCACACCCAGCCTCATGGCCAGCTATTTTTAGAGACAAGGTCTTGCACTGGCTCAGGCTGGTTTCAAACCTGTGAGCTCAGGCAATCCAACTGCCTTGGCCTCCCAGAGTGCTAGGATTATAGGTGTGAGCTACTGCACCCGGGCCCTGCATTATTTATGTTTTAAGCCTGCCCCTCTCTCTGCTTTAACTTAAGATAAGTAATACTGCCTGGTGTGAACTAGATCCTGAACTCTGAACACTGCCTCTAAAATCTTGTTGTGATGGATACGTAGACGATCCATTTAGAGCGTGGTAGTGTGGGTTTGTAGTACCAGCTACTCAGGAGGCCAAGGCAGGAGGATTACTTGGGCCCAGTAGTCTGAGTCCAGCCCAGGCAACATAGTGATCCCTGTCTCACAAAAACATAAACTCTTCTCATAATGAAGTACTAATTTTTAAAATTACTGGGGAGAATTCATGAAAATACATGTGTAAACCTCAGCTTGAGAACATTTCAGTCATTAAGAGTGTGAAGTTTGGAATCAGACTGCCCTGGATTTGAATTTGAATTCTGTCATTTACCATCTACCTTTTGCATGACCCAACCTCTCTGAGCCTCAGTTTCCTCAACCTGTCCCTCATGTTTTCATTTAATTTGTAAAATTAACATAATCTCTATTTCCAAGGATGGTTATAAAGATTAAAATAAAGTATTATATATAAAGCATCCATTATAAACTTGGCACTTAATAAATTTCCTTCCCTTTTTCAAAAGCAAAACTTTCATTAAGCTTGTCTTCCAGTAAGGAGAGGCATCGGTCTAGGATACTTTTGAGGGCAAAAAACTTTATAAGAAAAACACAACCTAGAAGATACCTCCAGGCTTTGTTTTCCATGGTAGAGATGTGTTAGTATCTTTTTTGGGCCCAAGTGAGCAGTCAGGCTGAGGCATGAGCTTCCGATTCTAGGGAGGGACATGCCTAGGCTTCTGAGGCCTTGTTTTCTCTGAGGTTTCTCTAGCCTATCCAGGAACTTCTACCTCAAAGAAATAAATCACTCTTCTTTGTACTTCATTTATAGAGAATGGAGCTTGCTCATTCTACACACTGCTTCATGCTTGAGGTTATCAGTGGAAAAAACCCCAGCATTGGCACAGACATGGGCATAGACAGGGACATGAGCTTTATGGGCCTGCCACTAACTGACCAGAAACACTGTTAGGAGTGGAGAGATGGAGGCTGTGGTACTTACCTGCTCATTGTGCCATTGGTACCTGTCAAGTGTGGGTTCTTGGATGCTGCCCTGCCAGCATTTGGTCTGTAAGGACTGCTTCCAGGGCTCGATCCAGGAGCTAGGGCAGAATGCCAAGGCTCCCGGGACTGTCCCAGATGGTAAGCACAAAGGCATCACAGATTCACCTCCTTCAACATAATAGTCTTTTCCTGTATCACAGGAAGTGAATTTCAGGCAGAGAAAGAATCAGAATTTAAACACCCAAGGGACACTCACGGCTGAAAGCAATTCTTTGGGGAATCCGTAAGACAAAGCAAATCCTCTTGGTGCCTAATATATCTGTTGTGTAAGCTGGAATTTTTCATGTTCTTGTCCTTAAATTGGTGGTAGGCTAAGAAACCTGGGAATGTTTTTTTTTTTTCCCCCTCTGGGAAGGTTTTGATTCAAGGTTTAGCTCACTCCCCGGATGGAGAGGATGTGTACTGGCTCACTAAAACTCCATGGCAGTTGGAGAATGGCTGGCCTCCTAGGGTTGGTCAGGAACAAATTTTGAACAGAATCACACTGACTAGTGAACCATTCACTATTTAAGCTGCTGCCCAGCAGGGAGGAGCCTGTGTCTTGCTACTGAATGTCAGGTTTCCTAGGAAACAGTCCTATTGAGAACTGTGAAGTCCTTGGAGACAGGAACTGGGTCCCTTCATTTCAGTGTTTTAGCACGGGGCATGCAATAGTGGTGCAGTGAGTGTCCGCTGAATGTAATCATGCAATGACAAAGTCAGATAAAAGCTGGCAACACTTAGGAACATCATCATTGATCTTTTCGGTTTATTTTCTTCTCTGAAATAGTTCCAAAGTGATTTGTAGCACAGATCTAAGCCCTCTTTCAGGTGTTATAGCATTGCAAGTTGAATGGGCTTTCACTAGTCTAGGAATCAGTGAACATACGGCAAAAAGCCTCTTTAGTAGAAACTAAGGGATTTTGCCTTGGGCTCTTTGCCAGTCCTTGAAGGGAAGGTGGTGGAAGAATCATGGCAGTCAGTCGAATGGGAAATAAAATAAAGATGCCTTGGGGACTGAGTGTGGTAACAGAACCTTAGGAGGTTGTGTTGGAAGTCAAGTAGTAAGCAGAGACCAGTACTTCTGTTGGAATATGTGATTACAAGTTAGGGGCTGCTGCAGCACTGGCTCTAGGGCAGCGGTTCTCAGCCTGTGGGTCGCGACCCCTTTATAACAATGAAAATACATCCTGCCTATCAGATATTTACGTTACCATTCATAATAGTAGCAAAATTACAGTTATGAAGTAGCAATGAAAATAATTTTATGGTTAGGGACCACCACAAAATGAGGAACTGTATTAAAGGGTCATGGCATTAGAGGCTTTAGGAAGGTTGAGAACCACTGCTCTAGGGGGCATCATGAATCCACTGAGTATATGCCCAACTTTCATAAAAGCTAACAGAGAAACAGTGTGCTTTTTTGTGAGTGGCCTTGGCCAGGCCATATCTATGACAGACTACAAGATCAGTCTAGCAGATTGGGAGAAGTTTGTCATGTGGAGATCATCACAGAGAAAGAGGACCAAGGAAACCCACAGAAAGTCTGCATATCAACATCAAAGTAGCAGAAGCAGACCTGAAAAGTTGTAAGAGTGCCATATACATATTTCCTGCAGTATTTGACAGTTTGCATCACTGTCACTTGGAATAACTTTAGTTCTAAATCTAAACCTCAACAGCCACCTCTTAAGTCATCTGGAGGGACAACTATGATCAAAAGACTTCTGGTATCCTACAACTGAGCTGATTTAGGTCCATCCCATTTGGCAGCAGCAATAAATGGTAGGTAGCACCTTGCTAATGGGTTTATTTAAAACCTGCTATTCTTACATATTTTGGACAACTTTCATAGAAATTGCTGCATACACATATCCTACTGCATATTATGCTACGCTTCTCTGTATGCTAATTTCTTGGGGAGCTAATCCTTGTCATTAAATACCATAAGGACAGGGCTTTAGAATATACTATTGTGAGATTGTATCCTTGAAATTGTGAAATCACTTTTTTATACGTTTAGTAAAGCCAAGGGCAAATAGTGGTCTTCAATGAAAAAGGGGAGATAATCCATATTGCTACTGAGTAGTAAGATACTCTAGTTATTGGAGACTGAAAAGTCAGAAGGCATTGAAAAGTAAGGGGAACATGTAAGCGTAAAAGGGCTATCAGTCTTTTATAATTTTATTTGCAAAACGACTGCTTTATTCTACCTTTCAGTGAGGAAATAGATGTAAAGGTGTGATTAAGAGCAAACACATCAGGCTGGATTACGGCGCCAGCCACATAACACCAAGGCTGGTGGGTTTGAACCCAGCCCGGGCCAGCTAAACAATGACAACTGCAACAAAAAATAGCTGGGAGTTGTGGCTACTCCCAGCTACTTGGGAGGTTGAGGCAAGAGAATTGCTTGAGCCCAAGAGTTTGAGGTTGTTGTGAGCTGTGAAAAACACCCCGGCACTGTACCGAGGGTGACTTAGTGAAACTCTGTCTCAAAAAAAACACACACATCAGCTAGGCTCTGTGACCTATGGCAAGTTATTTGCACTTCTGAGCCTCAGTTAGCTTTTGTGATGAATGACAAAATACATATAGCACTTGCCTCAATATTACTGTGAGATTAAATTAAATGATAACATTTGTGCTTAGTATTGTGCCTACCACTTGGAAAATTCTATTAATGGTTATTATTATTTTATTTTATTTTTTATTGTTGGGGATTCATTGAGGGTACAATAAGCCAGGTTACACTGATTGCAATTGTTAGGTAAAGTCCCTCTTGCAATCATGTCTTAATGGTTATTATTAAGGAAATAGATACTCAGAAAAATCAACTACTAGGGCATAGCAATTCAAACACAATTCATTCATTTGCAAGTTATACAGTAATAGTATGAGATGATAAATGAAAGTAAGGTGCTACAGGCTTCACAGGGTAGCTCATACCTATAATCCTGTTGTTTGGGGAGACCAAGATAGGAGGCTTGCTTGAGGCTAGGAGTTCAAAACTACCTGAGCAACAGAGCAAGACTTAATCTCTACAAAAAAAAAAAAGACTACTTGGGAGGCTGAGGCAAGAGAATCGCTTAAGCCCAGGAGTTTGAGGTTGCTGTGAGCTGTGTCGCCACAGCATCTACCAAGGGTAACATAGTGAGACTGTCTCAAAATAAAAAAAAGAAAGAAAGAAAAATTGTTGAACATTGATTTCCCATTCTAGCAAGCAAGCAGCTAGAGCTAAAAAATAAAATCAGGTGCTATAGTATTCCAAAGTATCCTCTGATTTACCCTGAAAAGATTATGTTTCATAGTTACAATGTGGGAAATGTTAAATGAATGTCAGTTATTCAGAGGTTCCTGATGATTTATAAACAAATTAAAAATAAATTTTGCTTTGTAGTTTATACATTTTGCCTCATTCCAATCTATTAACACTGTGAAGTAAGAAGTATGAAAACCCTTTTGGTAAGTGGTCAGGGTCCCCTGCTCCCTGGCTCCAGATCTTATTTTCTTTTCTCTACTTCTTCCGTGTCTTTTTACTTTTCTTAGTTCTAAACAATTAGAAAAACACATGTTGAAATATAATTTTACATTGCCACGTACTTGGCTAATAATTACTCACCTTATATGTATGTCTATTTTAAATAAAGTAGGAAGGTGGGGGGGAAAAGAATGGGCTTTAGATCTGGATTTTGAGCCCTCTAAACCTGTGGGCAAGCTACCAGATCTCTTGAAGTCTGCTGAGTCTGGAGTATAGAAAAAATATGGTCTATTTTGATTTTTTATATTTATGATTTTTAAACATAACTTAAAACCTTAGTTTTTCCTTAAACTTTTAAATTTTGACTTATAAATCTTATTCTATTTGTAAGTGGAGTAAATTTTAACAATGACTTTCATAGGAACTGATTAATATTAGTACTTACAAATTTTGTTAATATTTGCCTTTATAAATATATTTGATTTTTAAGTACTTCAGTTACCTAGCAAATAGACATTCTTTATTACTTAAAAAAGTTTTAACTTCTACCTTTAGGCTATTGTGAATAATGCTGCTATGAATATGAGTGTACTAAGTTAAATTTATAAATATAGTGAATCTTAACTATGTCATAAAATTTCCAGCACTATTGGATTAATAACTAGAATATAGAAAGAACTCCTACAAACACAACTCAAATATAAAAAACAACCTTATATAAAAATGGGCAAAGAAAAAAAATTAAAATGGGCAAAGGACTTGAATAGGCATTTCTCAAAAGAAGATAAGCAAATAGCCAATAGGCACATGAAAAAATGCTTGACATTTCTAATCATTAGAGAAGTGCACATTAAAACCACATGTGACATACTACCTCACATCCCCATTACGATGACTATCAAACAAAACCGTCAGAAAATAACAGGCTATGGAAAGAATATGGGGAAATTAGAATCATTTTGCATTATTGGATAGAACAGAAAATAGTACAGCCACTGGAAAACAATATGGTGGTTCCTCAAAATATGAAAATAGAATTGCCATATGATCCAGCAATTCTAATTCTGGGTATGTATTCAAAAAATTTAAAGCAGGCTCAAAGAGATCTATACACGCATGTTCATAGTAGCATTATTCAAAATAGCCAAAAGGTAGAGGCAATCATAAGGGACTGTCAGCAGAGAAATGGAGGGAAAAAAATATGTGGTATATGCATATAATAGAATATTATTATTCAGCTGTAGTAAGGCTGACACAGCATTTCCATCACAGCATGAATGAACCTTAAAGACATTATGCTAAATGAACTAAGCCAATCAGTCACAAAAGGACAAGTACTGTATAGATTCTGGTTACATAAGTTACTTAGAGTAGTCAAATTTATAAGAGACAGTAGAATAGTGGTTGCCAGCAGCTGAGAAGAATGGGAAGTTGCTATTTAATAGGTACAGGGATGTCCAACCTTTTGGCTTCTCTGCACCATGTTGGAAGAACAAAGAGTTGTCTTAGGCCACACAATAAAAACACAAACACTAATGACAGCTGTTAAGCAAAATAAAAGGTCTGAATAATTTCCATGATATCACAGATAAGCAAAAAGTTCTTGCATAATCTGCATGCGGCATGTAGGCCACAGGTTGGACATACTTGGATAGAGTTTCAGTTTTGTCCTTTTTTTGAGGTAGAGTCTCACTCGGTTGCCCTGGTTAGCTCACAGGAACCTGAAATTCTTGTGCTTAAGAGATCTTGCCTCAGCCTCCCAAGTAGCTGGGATTACAGGCACCGCCACAACACAGCTAAGTTTTGTCCATTTTCTTTTCTTTTCTTTTTTTTTTTTTTGCAGTTTTTTGGCTGGGGCTGGGTTTGAACCCACCACCTCCAGCATATGGGGCTGGTGCCTTACTCTGTTGAGCCACAGGTGACGCCTGAGTTTTGTCCATTTTCAATGGAGTTGTTTTTATGTTGTTGACTTTTGGAATTCTTTATGTATTCTGGATATCAATCCCTTATCAGATAAATGATTTGCAAATATTTTCTCCCATTCTGTGGTTTGCTTTTTGATTCTGTTGATAGTGTTCTTTGATGCATACGAGTTTTTAATTTTAATGAGGTCAAACTTACCTATTTTTTCTTTTGTTGCCTGTGCTTTTGGTGTCATACCAAAGAAATCATTGCCAAATCCAATGCCAGGAAGCTCTTCCTCTATGTTTCTTTTAAGAGTTTTATAGTTGATCTGGTGTGGTGCCTCATGCCTGTAATCCTAGCACTGTGGGAGCTGAGGTGAGTGATTGCTTGAGCTTATGAGTTCAAGACCAGCCTGAGCAAAAATAAGACCCCCATCTCTACTAAAAATAAAACCACTATCCAGGCATAGTGGTACATGCCTGTAGTCCCAGCTACAGAGGCAAGAGGATTGCTCGAGCCCAAGAGTTTGAGGTTGCTGTGAGCTGTGATAGAGCCATGGCACTATCCAGAACAACAGAGTAAGACTCTGTCAAAAAAAAGAGTCTCATAGTTTTAGCACTTATGTTTAGGTCTCTAATCTCACTTAAGATTTTTAATGTGAACTAATTATGCATATCTCAGGGTTTTGTTTGATTCTGATGTCAGAGTATTAAATTCATATTTATGACAGTTATTAGAATTATGGTATTTGTTGCCAAGTTATTGTAAGTGCAGTGAAGAATAAAACCTAAGCTTTGGTGTTAATGTATCTGGACATCTGAGTGTCAGTTCTGATCTGCCTGACACCTAATAGTTTTATAACTTGGACAAGTTATTTCATCTCTCTGAGTATTTTTGCTGATAAAATGGGGATAATGATAGTAGTTATAACTCATAAGATTGTTATGAACGTTAAATGAGAATGTGTAGTATATAAAGCATTCTGTTCTATACCTATGATGAGACACTAAGAAATGTAAAAAAGTGCTGTTATTTAGAACTTGTAAATGGAACCATGCTTGATTTGGAACCGATAAGGCAATTTTGTATATGTATAGGCATCTTGTCTTTTTTTTTTTTTTTTTTTTTTGCAGTTTTTGGCCGGGGCTGGGTTTGAACCTGCCACCTCTGGCATATGGGGCCAGCGCCCTACCCCTTTGAGCCACAGGTGCCACCCGGCATCTTGTCTTTTTTAGTAAATCCTATGATCTGGCTACAATGTTGTTACCTTCCACATTTGCATTTATGAGTGAAGAATGGAATCTTTCTCTTTATTCATTGGAGTTATTAGGACTGTACCTATGGTATGTGTTGGTTTGTGTGTTTCTCTTTTCCACAGGTATTTACTGACTACTAAATATATATATAGCATTTAGGGTACAGAGATAAAAAGAGAGGGCACTTGACTTCAAGGAGCTCATATTTTAATGAACAACAGAGAAGTAAACAGATGATAATAATACAGTGCAGAGAAGATTGTTTTATGTTCAAGCAAAAGAGTAATAACTCTGGGAGAGTCTCCATGCCCTAAGACTGGCAGATATCAATTGTTCACTGAGTATTTTCTGAAGGCCCGAAAGAAAGGCTCCCAAATGAGCTGTCTGGTGAAAGGCAGAGCTATTACCTATCTCTTTTAGTCTAATGAGATATCCAATACCTGAACTTAGTTTTCTGGTCAATAGCTTGAAAAACCATGCTTTTATGGGTGTTTTGGAAAGAGCTGTTAGTATTGCTCCTTTACCCAGCAAAGTAGGAACCCAGACTTTCTAGCATGTTTATCTTCTTTTCTGCCAGTCTGAGGTTTTTAAAAGTAAAATATGGGACCAGGCAGAAGGATAGCATATGAGATGGATAGAGGGTGAGGAATAAATAGGTCCCTAGCATTAATGCCTCCAGCCAGATGGGGCCACACTGCCTAGAGTATAAGTCTGTTTCCATAAATCTATTTCTCCTGGTTGCTGGGCAGAGCCAAGCAGTTGCTGGGTTGAATGGAAGAGAAGCTGTGCCTGGCCTTAAGGTCTGTCCAGCTGGTTTTCAACTCTGATCTTTCAGTGGAGTCTTCCCAAACTTGTATCGATGCTCTGGGCTTGGAACTGTGGGGATGGTGTGAGGAGGCATCTTCTCATTCAATAGGACTATGATTTTTATTTCTGCAGTCCCACAGTGTGATACAAGAAAGGGGCGTAAGTGAATATTTATTGAATAATGACTTAATCAGTGAATTCACAAAGATCTCCTATGGTTCTTGCCTGGAAGAAGACTTTTTTCACTTATGACACTGCTTCTTTCCATTCTTTAAGTTAGAGGTACAAAACACATTTACTATGCGCTTACTGGTTGGTAGACATTCTACTGGGTGCTTGTGTCTGTATTATCTTTTCTAAACTAAACTTCACAACTGCTCTGTAAGGCAGGTATTATTATTCCCACTTTATAGATGAAAAACCTGGGGAGTGGGAGATTTATAGACGAAGGTCTAACAACAACTAAGTGTCAGGTCAGGTCAAATTCAGGTTCAACTGCCTTCAAAGTTTATTATCTATGTTGTAGCACTTTGCTCAGTAGTGAATTCACACTCACCTAGGGTACTGAACTGATGGGAAGATTTCATGGAGAATCTTTGAGGAAAGAGCAAGCAAACCTGAGCCATCAAATACAAATCTTTAGGTGGGGCGGCGCCTGTGGCTCAGCGGGTAGGGCGCCGGTCCCATATGCCGGAGGTGGCAGGTTCAAACCCAGCCCCGGCCAAATTAAAAAAAAAAAAAAAAAAAAAAAAAAAACAAATCTTTAGGGTGGCTCAAGGAGTAGGGCTCCAGTCCCATATGCCAGAGGTGGCGGGTTCAAACCCAGCCCTGGCCTAAAACCAAAAAAACAAAAATACAAATCTTTATTTATTTATCTATTTTTGAGACAGAGTCTTCAGCTGTTTGCCCTGGGTAGAGTGCCATGGTGTCATAGCTCACAACAACTTCCAACTCTTGGGCTCAAGTGATTCTCTTGCCTCAGTTTTTCTATTTTTAGTAGAGATGGGGGTCTTGCTTTTTGCTCAGGTTGGTCTCAAACCCATGAGCTCAAGCAATCATCTGCCTTGGCCTCCCAGAGTGCTAGGGTTATGGGCATGAGCCACCACGCCCAGCCCCAAATCTTTATTTAAAAAATGCTTAAATTGACACATAAAATTACATATATTTATAGTATACAACATGATGTTTTGAAGTATAAGTACATTATGGAATGACTAAATCTAGACAGGGCATCACCTCGTATGGTTATCATTTGTGTGTTTTTTTTACATCCATTCTCTTAGCATCTCTCAAGAATATATTATTAACCATAGTCATCATGCTGTGCAGTGGCTCTCTTAAACTACTCCTCTTATCTAACTGAAATTTTGTATTCTTTTGACCAACATCTCCCCAAACAGGCTACCCCCAACCACTTAGCCCCTGTTAACTACCCCTCTGCTCTGCTTCTATGAGATCAACCTTTTTAGATTCCACATGAGTGAGAACATATGGTATTTGTCTTTCTGTACACAGATTATTTCACTTAACATAATGTGCTTCAGGTATATTCATGTTGTCACTAATGACAGGATTTCCTTTTTTAATGGCTAAATAGTATTTCTTTATGCACATATACCACATTATCTTTATCCATTCATTCATGATGGACGCTTAGGTTGATTTTATATTTTAGCTATTGTAAATAATGCTGCAGTGAACATGGGCATGCAGATGTCTCTCTGATATGCTGATTTCATTTCTTTTGGTTATATAGCAGGCCCCTTATTTGAGGTTTTGATTTCAAGTTTTCAGTGATCTGAACCATGGTCCAAAAATATTAAGACAACTTTGAGAAAGAGAGAGGGACCACATTCATGTAACATTCATTATCATACAGGGTGGCCATAAAGTTTGTGTGCAATTTAAAATAGATAACTATATGTATAAATTTCACATGAACTTTATGGCCACACTGTATATTGTTATAACTTTTATTTTTTATGTTATTGTTGTTAATCTCTTACTGTGCCTAATTTGTAAATTAAGCTTTATCATAGGTATGTATGTATAGGAAAAAACATAATACATATACAGTTCAGTACTATCCATGGTTTCAGGCATCTGCTGAGGGTAAAGATGGGCAACTGTATACCTAGTAATAGGATTGCTGGACCAAGTACAAATTTTTAATTTGTGCAGCCACAGCCGAGTTGAGATTTTTTCCAACAACTAGGAAAATGGGTCTGCATTACATCTTAAACTCTGAAGAGACTAGCTGGGAAAGATCTTCAAAAGTTAGTAATGGGGACCAGAGTAAAGTTAGTAGTGTGCTAATTACCCAACGACTTGTCCATGCAGTGGAAAGCTGGAACTGCAGACCACGCAGAAATGCTGGGTATTGGAAATGGACTCAGCCCATGAGAATATGTGCTTGGGGCTCTTTGTTTTTAAGCCTAATTGAAAATGGTTCTGGGTCAAATTCCATCTGGAAAGTTGGCCATTGATTACCAAAGTGATACTTTAAATAAATGTGGCAAGCTTTGACAGGAGCTAGCATCCCTGAAACTGACACCATGTGCTGGCTATATGGTCAAGATTCTTAGGGGGTTGTGATTAAATAGAGGGCAATTAATCGGGTATATTTTTATCCATGTGAATAAAAGGAACATTATTTTTTCTCTTCACATCACCTATGACAGACAAATCATGGCTGGAAGACTTTGATTCTGAAATGCCAACTCCAGAATCTACTTGTTTAGTATCTTTTTTTACTTTCAAAGAGGGGATGCTATTGAGATGTGGGAAAAACCCTGCTCTGGAAATCAAAGCCCCCGGAGTTTGTCAGACTCCCTGGCACTAATTGCGCAACCCTAAGCCCTTTTTGGTTTTCAAGGGTGTAGTAATAAGCTCTAAGAATGCCGAAGAACCACCATATTCCCATGCTTCCTGAAGCTAGTGAAAGGTGACAGCATATACCTTGAACGCTGCTAATGCTAAAAGGGGGAGCAATCACTGTCCCTCAGTGGGCGGACCTTGGGGCTTTAGGAAGATCCAAAGAGAGAGAACTGATGCAAGATGCTACAACCTTAGAGTCAGAGAGGGAAATTACTCTTATCTTAATGAGCAGCTCAGTTGGAGGGGCTCTGATGGTCTTGGGTGAGAATGAGAGGCAGGGTCAGGGGGTGAGATCTCAGCTATAGGAGCCTGGGAAGCAGGTGACTGCTCTTGGTTTTTTCCAGGTGCTGACCACTGCCCAACCTTGTGGGGTCTGTTGTGGGCAGTAACCTAACTAAGTCTTCTAGGCAGGGGGCAGGCTGCTGAGCTGGGCTGAGCTGGGTGTGCAGCAGGTGCAGAAGCTAGAAGCTCCAGAGCCTTATCAGTGGGGTGGCTTTTTAGTTCATGAACAGCTTCCATACCTTAATTGGCTCTCTAGGGCCCTGGGAGTAGCACTGGGACCTCGGAGCAGTACCTGTTACTGGGAGAGCAGTTCCCCAGGTAATGGAAAGGAGGAAGGCTGTGTTTTGAGGGAATGTGCTAGCTGTTACCAGTACTACTTAGAAGGCTATAACTAGAACAGATTTGCTGAAGAGGGAGTTCAAAATGTCTGTGATTGATGGATGAGGTCTTGGAGGGGACTCTTTTCTGCTGAACTCTCTCATTCAAGAAGGACCAGTCATGATTGAGTGCTGTGGAGCCCAAAGAGCAGGAGAAAACCCTTAGAGTTAATCTCCAAACCCTCACTGCATCTATAGGGCAACAGGAATCCAGAAAGGGCTAAGATCTTGCTGAAGTCTACATAATTGGTTACTTAGAGATCCAGGAAAAAAATCTAGCACCCTTGCCTAACAGTCTTTAACTTGCCTGGGCGTGAGGGCCAGTAGAAACTGCTGACCTAGAGTAGGATATTGCCCTTGGTCCCCCACTGTCTCCATTTCCAGAGCCAATTGGAAATGGGCTCAGTGGCTTTGCATAGAGTGTGTTAGTATATCTGTTTTTGTATTGATTCTTAAGATTTGGAGTGAGAAGAGATAGAGGTGCTACTGGGTCAGTGAGGGTTAATCAAATGAGATGAGCATGTACTCATCTGTACCTTAGTTTTTTGTTTTTGTTTTTGTTTTGAGACAGAGTCTCGCTTTGTTGCCCTGGGTAGAGTACTGTAGCATCATAGCTCGCAGCAACCTCAAACTCTTGGGCTCAAGCAATCCCCTTACGTCAGGCCTCCCAAGTATCTGGGAATACAAGTGCCCACCACAACGCCCAGCTACTTCTAGAGACGAGGTCTCGCTCTTGCTCAGGCTGGTCTGGAATTCCTGAGCTCAGGCCATCCACCTGCCTTGGCCTCGGAATGTTGCGTACTGGCATGAGAGAGGGTTCTTTCTCCACTGGTTCGAGGAGGGAAGAGTTAACCGGAGTGGAAAGGTGGGAAATGAAGAAATACAAAGCCGTAAAAGACAGGGAGAGGCAAAGAAAGGAGCCGAAAGCTAGGCTGGTGTTGGGAGGGCTGACACAGCTGATGACTCCAACTAGCCACTGAACCATGGAAATAACTTTATTTATATAGTAACTTAACAAGATTGTATAAATAATACATGAGGGAGAGATCAACCTTAAAGAGGAAACATTGTGCTGGCCGATAACAAGAAAAATATGCATGGGCTATGTGACTTTTGGCAGGTGAAAACAATGTTGTCAAGGAAGGAGAGGTGATTGGGGGTCACTCCCTGAGCAGTAACCAGGCTGTGGGGGCCCTGCCAGCCACAGCCCGTTCCCCACAACAGAGTGCTAGGGTTACAGGCATGAGCCACCTTGCCCGGTACCTTATGCATTCCACTGTGAGTACTTTTCTTGGCACAGAAAGTCTGTTTCACAGCCAGATGGTTCCTGGGAGCATGGTCTCTGAGATACGTGGACCGTGTATTCATTTCTAGCCTCAGCTATTCACCTAGATTCTGACTCTTGGCTCACAGCTGCTACCTGGCTCTGCCCCTACGGTCCTTGGATAACCCTGCCTGACTTCAATTTGTTCTTTATTCTTTCTATAGTGATATTTTTCTTACCTGACTTTTCTTGTTGACGCTGTGGTTATTCTCCCAAATCCTTTAGCCTTGATCCTGATCAATCCCTCTAATACTGGGCCTGTGCTTCTAGCTTCCTAAAGGTTCCTAGTTGCTTAAAGTTTGGAACAGAACGTGCCCTACAAGGCTTTTCCCAGTCTGGTCCCAAACTAATTTTGTAGGCTTATCTTCTGCCATTTTCCTACATATTCTAGCCTTACCAGTCTTCCCTCACACTTTGACATGTACAATTCTCTGTTTATGATGTTTCTGAAAATCCTTTTCTTGTTTGTAACATGCTACCTGAATGTGAAGGTCCAGCTCAGTTGTGACCTGCCTATAAGAACTAGAGTTCATAGGGATGGGAGTGGGCTTGGGAATAAGCAGAAGCCCCATAATCAGAATCTTACCCCAAAGCGTGAGGCTAGAGCAATTTAAGGAGCTTTAGGCGAGAATTGGGCAAACTTTTCTGTACAGGGCTAGATAGTAAAGATCTTTGGTTTTGTGTGCCATACAGTCTCTGTTACAATCACTCACATTTACCATTGAAGGATAAGAGCAACCATAGACAACATGGAAATGAATGGACATGACTCTGTTCTTCTTCTACAAAGAAAGACGGGAAGTGGTTTTCTGACCCCTGTGTTAGGCTCCATCTGGGGAAACTGGGTGGGTTTGTATCTGTGGGTGATGCCAAGTAGGAATAGCTGTGCAGAAACAAGGTCAGATCAGAAAAATATGGAAGAGAATCTCAGGGAATAGTGTTAGGATGATGAGTAGAGGAGAGGGCAGGACAAAGGCTGAGAAGAGGAGCAAGCTAATTTTGGCTGGAATATGGGAAGCTCAAAGGAGAGATGTGGGAACTCTGGTCAGAAAGGAAATTTAGGGCCAAATTATGAAGTATCTTGATTAATTTGTGCTCTTCTTTGGACAGTAGGGAGCCATTTAAGGTTTTAGTCAGTGGAATATGGTCAAATCTGTGTTTTAAAAACACATTCTGGGTCAGTGAGGTCTATGGAGGAAACAGGTCTGGTTACAGGAAGACCTGCTAGGCTATTGCAATTGTCCAGGCCATTAGTTCCTGATTGCTGGTCCTTGAACCAGTGCTGCTCTGGCTACCTAAGAATTATTTGGGAAACTTGCTAAAAATGCTAAAAATACAGATTTCTGGTCCCACACCCACATCCAGTGGAATTGCTATTCCATTCAGGATCTTTAGAATCCTCCAGATTTGGGAATCACTGGTTTGGGCAAGGCAGGCTGAGGCCTGATGTTAAGATTGTATAGGCCAGGCATGATGGCTCGTGCTGGTAATCCTAACTCTCTGGGAGGCTGAGGTGGGAGACTGTTGGAGCTCAGAAGTTGGAGATGAGCTTGAGCAAGAGCGAGACCGTAAGTGTGGGAGTGGGCACCTATAGTTCTAGCTACTCAGGAGGCTGAGGCAGGAAGATTGCTTGAATCCAGGAGTTTGAGGTTGCAGTAAACTATGGTGACATCACTGCACCATAACCTGGGTGACAGAGTAAGATCCTCTTACAGATTAAAAAAAAAAAAAGGTATGGATGTCACAGAAAGGAGGACATAGGTAAAATGAGATTTGGCAATGGTTCTTTTTCCTTATGGCAGCCCAGTCACTTGATTTCTTGTTCTTCATGCACCATCACTTCCCCTAACATCTTAATTTGGTCATGTCCTGTCAGTTCTCTTTGAAATGACTCTTCTGTCCCTTTTTTCCTTTCTTTTTTTTTTTTTTAAATATTTTCTTTCTTTTTTTTTTTTTTTGTAGAGACAGTGTCTCACTTTATGGCCCTCAGTAGAGTGCCATGGCCTCACACAGCTCACAGCAACCTCCAACTCCTGGGCTTAAGCGATTCTCTTGCCTCAGGCTCCCGAGTAGCTGGGACTACAGGCGCCCGCCACAACACCTGGCTATTTTTTGGTTGCAGTTCGGCCGGGGCCGGGCTTGAACCCGCCACCCTCGGTATATGGGGCCGGCGCCTTACCGACTGAGCCACAGGCGCCGCCCTTCTGTCCCTTTTTTCTATTTCTAATCTCATTCTGGATTCCACTAATGCTCTGGACAAGCCTCTTCCCTGACCTCTCTGTGTCCAGTCCATCAAGTCAATCATTAAACCAACTCAATTATTCTCCAGAACCCTTTTGGGTTGCCTTTTAGGATAAAGGTTAAACTCTTCACCTTAGCATTTGGGGCCCTTCAGATGCTTACTTTCCTGCCAGTCTTTCCCAGCTCATCCACAGCTACGCCCCCTCATCTGGTTGTTCTGTGCTTTTAAAATTATGTTATGCTTGTAGTCTTGACCCATCCCAATGTCTTTCCTCCAATTCAACCCTGTTTTTTCTTCCCCTTTTTCCCCCCTGCTTGTGTGCAACTCTATCCCCCGGGGGGCAGAGTTAGCTGCCGAGGGACATCTCCCAGGACCTTTGTGCATCATGTGTGTCTCCTCTGTCTGAAGTCCTAATCCTCTGCCTGTGACGGACAGTTGGTCACTATGGCAACTGACTGTGACGTCACAGGATAAGGACTTCAGGTGAAGTGGCAGGAGCAGGTGAGTGTGTAAGAGACAGATATTAATGTCTGTTGAAGGCCCTCCCCAAACACTCTCCTTCAATGCCGGGGGCATGGGAGGCATATCTCAGGCTCCTGCTGTTTTTTTAAATGATGCGGTGAGAATGTGTGCCTGGCATCTGCGCGCTGCAGCAGTGTGGGGCTGACAGAGTGTGTCAACTTGAGCTCTGGCTGTGCAGGCACCGCTGCTGCGTGAGCCTGTTACTCCATTCTGGATTGCTATTTTGATACCCAGATTGCATCATTCTTCCTACGTATAAACAGGGGGTCCCCAGAGCCCTGCAGCTACTCACTTCTCCACCAACACTGTTGTTCTGATGAGCTCTATTTAAATGAGCTGCCGGATCGGGGCAGGTTCCAGCCACACATGAGCACTGTCATTTTGGGGAACATGGAGGGCTGAAGGATTTTTGGATCGAGTCCTTAAAAAGCTGAGAATGATGGCCTCCCGAGCTGTGCAGAGAGCGACAGAGCTAGTTCCTGAAAGTTGAAAATCTCGTTTTCTTCCTTCTGAACTGCTATTCCAAGGCACCCAGAGGATTAGTAAGGAGATGCAGCTAGGAAGAGAGTCGCCTCTTTGAGGTCTCCCACTTGCTGTTCAGTTTGGGAAAATTGCTGCAGAGTCTTCAAGATAAACAGGAACAGGAGGAGTCAACCAAGCCCTTTCTTACAGGAGTATCTCAGGTGAGCTTGAGCTAGAGAAATGCAGCCCTGGCTGAGGATGCATCAGAGAAGGGAGAAAAGGATCGAGGCTGCTCTCCCTACCCTGCCCAGTACCCACTCCCTGAGCCTTAGGCCCTGCGGTCTGGCTTGCTGCAGCATGGCGGGTGGGTGCTCCTGGGTGCTTGCTAAGCACCGTCCTCTGGGACCTGTGGTGTTCTCACCTGTTGCTCCTATGACTTTTCTTCCAGGTGGTGTTCTAATCACAGGCAATAGAGCCATGGGTAAACCTGATGGCAAGAAGCCGCAGTCACCTTAGGAGTGACTTGGATCAAAATCTGTCTTTCTAGCAGGGGTTGGGTAACTGGGAAGTGGGTGCAGTATGTTTCTGGAAGGTGGTGCTGCTCTCAGTTATGGGCTAGAGAAAGACTATCTGGTGGGGGCCTTAGATGATGGTTCAGTATACTGGGACTGCCTAGGGATGGGAGGGCAGGAATTGTTAAGTGTGGATAACCAACCTGCCAGGGAATACAATTAGTGTTTTTTCTCCTTGCTTAGTGCCTGACGGAGACATAGGGAGGTAGAGTGTTTTACTTGTGGCTACAGAGGTAATCAGGGACTGCTCAGTGGTTCAAGGTATCACCTGTGTTTTACAAGGGCTGTGTGATTTTTACCTAAGTCCTTTCCTCTCTCAGGGCCTCTGTGTTACCATCTTTAGGGTATGCAGTTGGCTAGAGGACCAGTGAAAGTTTGTCCAGCTTTGGTTCTACAGGTGAGAACTGGCAGAGGAGCACCAGGTTGCTTCAGAGGACACCAATGTTCTTCTGGGATTAGAGCTTGGACTTTAGCTGCAAATTTCATAAGGTCCTGGACAAAGTCTGTGGAATGAAGGGTTTCCTAACCCTCAGAGGGTTGCTTAGCACTGGGCTCAGGCTTATGTAGAGCAGTAGTTCTCAAAATCTGATTGGGGTGTATACATCGTGGCCTGAACTGACTCAATACCAGCTTTCTGAGACCTCTTTGAGATTTTTCTTCTGCCCTAATCCCCTGGAGCCCAGGTTGCCTTGGCTCTGCTGTTCATATCTGAAGGGTAGACTATCCAGCATAGGTCCCCCTAAACAAGGAGATCTAGGCCCCAGCTGCAGTTATTGTAATGCCAAACCGTTCCCCTAAGCCTGCTTCTGGGTCCTTCAGTTGAGATGGGGCCCTGGGGAGGCAAAATGTGTCCTCCAATTCTACACCAACCCCCAGAGTACCTGGGTATCAGGTCACTGTCTGTCTGGTGGGAATCTGCCCTTTTCTCACTTAGAAGAGAAATATATCATGGCTGTATTCAGAGTCTTTCAGAACTTCTTGGAGCCTCTTTTTTTTTTTTAATTTTTTTATTGTAAAATCATAGCTGTGTACATTAGTGCAATCAAGGGGTACAATGTGCGGGTTAGGAGCCTCTTTTAAAAACCAAGCCACCCTGCTTTTCTCAGTTGCATGGTATAGGGTGAGCTATCAGGTTGAGCCACAGGGAAAGGGGTGCTCTTTCTAAGGTACTGATGTTCAAATTCGGTGGTATGTGGTAATCACCTGGGGAATTTTATTTTTTGGACACGGTCTTGCTATGTTGCCCAGGTTGGAGTGTAGTGACTATTCACAGGTTTGATCATGTTGCATGATAGCTTTGAACTCCTGGGCTCAAGCAGTCCTCCCGCCTTAGGCTCCCAAGTGGCTGAGATTATAGGCATGTGCCACTGTACCTGGATACCTGGGCAATTTTAAAAATACTGATTGTAATCTAGTAAATAAAACTCTCATTTAATTGGTATGGATGGAAACTGGATATCAGGATACTTAAAACATCTTACAATTTAAATTTGTAGCAGATTTTGAGAACTACTGCTCTACAGAATGAAACTGCCTCCAGATTTATTTTCTCCTGGCAGGAAAACTCTATCGCACTGCCTTTTTCTCAAGAGATCATATTTCTTAACACTTTATTCCTAGCTTCTCTTTCCCAATGCCTAGGTCATTATAGAATCTGATCATTATTATGAAATATTTTGTTTATAATCAGATTATGTAGTTAAAAAAATGAGCTTCTTTATTTACAGTTGAATTACAGAGGAGTACAGCATAGTGGAAAGGACATGGGTTTTAGAGGCACACAGACTTGGGTTCCAACTGTAGTTCTGCCCGTCTTTTATGGTCTTTGATGGGTGACAACTTCTTGGACCTCAATCTCTCCAACTGTAAAATAGGGACAATACCTAACTCTGAGAGATACTTTGATGATTAAATGAGCTAACACATATAAAGTCCCTGGTTCAGAGGCTAGTGGTAAACAGATGTAAATTTGTCCCACACTTCTTTTGGACCAGAAGCATTTGCTCTTGTGACAGGTGGACTGAATGTCCTCAGTTTTCAGAGCTGCTCTTCTAGGTCCCTAGGCTCCCAGGAGCACCACTGGTGCCTGTGACTTCCTCATTTTGGAAACAGAAGCCCCTCCTCCTCTGAGGATAATCATGTGGACTTGGAGTCATGGCTATATATTTCTCAGAATTAATGTTTCTATATGTGAAATAAAAATGCAAGGCTGTTGCTTAAATAATTCAAATAGGAAAAAAAAGCACTAAATCTAAACAAATTTATGTATAATGTGATTTAAATGTGTCTTAATAATTAAATTAGTATTAAATATTGTAAGTAGATGTTTGGTTGTTTTATATACCATATATCCACAGCTCTAAGAGCTGATGTTGTCTAAAATAAAACTTTGGTATCCTCATTGAAAAATGGAGAATCCTCTTAAAAAAAAAAAAGCTCAAGATTGACACTGTTTGATGGAGGGGTAGGGACCTTCTCAGGGAAGGGAAGAATTTCTGGACAGAGGTGTTTTGACACAAAGAGAACTCATGTCCTCTGTGTCCTCTCTGGGACCTGTAGCCTCCCTAGGATGGCTACCACTGTGATGATTCCTCATCTTTGCTCTCTGCTGCAGTAGCCCCTCTTCAGAGGAATCTTTTAAATTCATCCCAGCCCTCCTCCCACCCAGCTGCTTTTCTTACAAGGATGATAACTAGGTTGCCCTTTGGCTATCTGTTCCTTCCCATCTTGTCCAGGGAAATATTTATGAAGCCTGATTGCTATAGTCAGAGTAAAAGGATTGGTAGATAATCCACATTTCCTTGCTATTCCTACTCTCCTTGTTTTAATGATGTAGAAAGTAAGGTTCAATGGAAGGGGTCACTCATCCAAGATTACACAGATAGTACCAGTCTTGGCTCTGGAATGCACATTTCCTAATTCACAGCCTTTCCTAAGCACTGCACCTCTGCTTTTTCTTTTCTTTCTTTCTTTTCTTTTTTTTTTTTTTGTTTTGTTTTTTTAAATCATCTTGGGCTGGCTTTTTCCTGTCACCCAGAAGACTTCCAGATGGCCTCTTACTACTTTCTCTTCTCACTGGCTGTGGGTGCAAGATGTACTCATGGAACACAGAAGCCCAAAAGAAATACCATTAAGTCCTCATACGATGTTGTCAGTACATTGTAGAAACTATGACTGTAAGTGAAATGACATGCGTTGTTAATAACACTGATGAGAAAAAAATTGGTTTCTTTTTATGTCATTTCACTTGAAGTTGCAGTTTCTAAGAACCTATTGATGATGTGAAGGACTTACTCTGTTATTGTCTGATATGCTTAAAATCAGACAATATTCTTTAATACCAAAGGTGGATTACTTTGTATGCAGATGTGTGAACAGATAGTTAAAATGCAATGTGATATTTCTTATACTAGAAATATATTTACAATGTTGTGGGAACTTAGGAGAGGGACTGATTAACTTATCCTGGGGGAAATTTGCCCTGCTTCTCAAAGGTGGAACATTTGGACAGGTTTGAAGGGATGAATAGGAGTTTGTATGAAAAGGACAGGAACAATAAAACATTATTTCAGGAATAGAGAACAGCATTTTCATAGACATAGAGTCATGCAAAGGTTTGGTATATTCAAGAGATAGCAGAGATATTGGCAAAGACATAGGATGTGGGGCATATGAGCTAGAGATGAGAATAAAGAAGGGTAAAGCCAAATTCAAAGGACACTGAATGCCAAGCTGAAGATTTTGGCTTTAAGGCCAAGGGAGATAGAGGATGTATGATGAGATCTTACCTGAACTATTCAGTTTTTTCTCTCTTTTCATTCTGCTAATAAGGCTATGTTTCATTAAATTTGGACTTTTGGTATAAGGGAGTTGGAAGCTGTGTGTAAATCAGCTTTGTTGTTGTTGTTGTTGTTTGGTAAGACAGAGTCTGACTGTGTCGCCCTCAGTAGAGTGCTGTGGCGTCACAGCTCACAAAACCCTCAAACTATTGGGCTTAAGTGATTCTCTTGCCTCAGCCTCTCAAGTAGCTGGGATTACAGGCGCCTGCCACAACGTCTGGGTATTTTTTTATTGTTGTTGTTGCAATTGTCATTGTTTAGCAGTCCTGGGCCGGGCTCAAACCCACCAGCCTCAATGTATGTGGCTGGCACCCTAACCACTGAGCTACAGGTACTGAGCCTAAAGCAGCATTTTTATGAGGAAGGTCTCCCCAGGGCAAGCCAAGTAAAAGTGAGGGACAGGCAGCACCTGTGGCTTAGTGGGTAGGGTGCCAGCCCCATATACGGAGTGTGGCGGGTTTGAACCTGGCCCTGGCCAGCTAAAACAGTAGCGGCAACTGCAACAAAAAATAGCTGGGCCTTGTGGTGGATGCCTATAGTCCCAGCTACTTGGGAGGCTGAGGCAAGAGAATTGCTTAAGCCCAAGGGTTGGAGGTTGCTGTGAGCTGTGATGCCACAGCACTCCACCAAGGCTGACAGAGTAAGACTCTGTCTCAAAAAAAATAAATAAATAAAAATAAAGAAGTGAGGGACAATAACTTTTATTCACCTGGATGATGTCATTTGTGAAGAGCCTCTTTGTTCACTTCTGGCCACTATTCTTTTGTTTGTTTGTTTGTTTTGTTTAGCAGGCCCTGGCTAGGTTCAAACCTGCCTGTCCGGTGTACTCTAACCATTGAGCTATGAGCTCCCAGCCTGGCCATTATTCTTGTCATTAACACCCATGGCTCTATGAAGACTGATAGAGTTTTTCTTTTTTTGCTCAAGAGAGTGGAGTGGAAAGAGTATTTTATTATTATTATTATTATTTGAGAGACAGTTGCCGAGGCTGGAGTGCAGAGGCTTGATCATAATTCACTGTGACCTCAAACTTCTGGGCTCAAGCAATTCTCCCACTTTCCTCCCAAGAAGCTGGGGCTATAGGCACACACCACCACTCCGGGATAATTCTTAAATTTTTTGTGGAGGTAGGGTCTTGCTGTGTTGCCCAGGTTGGTCTCCAACCCCTGGCCTCAAGTGAGCCTCCTGGTTGGCCTGAAAAAGTTCTGGGATTATAGGCCACCTGGCCTTAAACCATTATTTTAAACCATTTTGTGGATTTTGATTTTTCTAGGTATATCAGTTAGCTTTTGCTGCATAATAAGCCACCCCCAAACATAGTAGTTAAAACAACTAAACTTTATTTAGCTTATTCTATAGGTTGGCAGGTTAGGCTGGGATTCCTATGGTGGTTTTGGTTTGGGCTGGGCTGGCCAATCTTTCTTGTGTTCAGTACTGTCTGTGTTCAACTGGTGGTTAGTTGAGGCTAGCTGGTTTATGATGGTTTCAGGTGAGATGCCTGAGACAACTGATGCCTCTCTCTGCATGCTCTCTCCTCTCTCAGCACTGAATCCCTGGTTAGATTTTTCACGTGACAGTCTTAGAGTTCTAAGAGCAAGAGCAGAATTATATTTTATAACTACTTGTCTAGACTTGGAACTTGCTGATGTCACTTTTGCTGCATTCTGTTGGCCAAAGCAAGTCACAGGCCAGCTTAGATTCAAAGGGTAGAGACTCCTGCTGGTGGTATTGCAAAAGTATGGTTATAGAGAGGGGAAGAATTTGTGGTCTTTTTTTTTTTTTTCAATCAACTACTCAGACTATCTAACTTTTATCACCAGGAAGAGTTGATAATTGAGGTTATTGCCTTACCGTGAATGAGTCTTGAGAAATCTTTTGACTTCAAAGTCTGAATTCATAGAGAACCGTGTGCTTATGTCATTTAATCTTCACAACAACTCTTATTTTCCCTTTCCATTTTACATAAGAAGAAACTGGGGCAGAGAGGAATTAAGTGAAATTGAATTACTTGCTCATTAGGTGACCTGTCATTGGGTGGCAAATATGGTATTTCGACTTAACATCTGTCGCCTGCAAGTCTAGAGCAACTGCCATTGTATCATTCTTCTCTATTTTGATGAGGTAAGGCAGAAAAATTGTGGTGCTACTGCTGCATTCACTGCCATAGTGGACTCCTTTCTAGGTCTTCCTCAACCGTGGATGCAGGTACCTTGCTCTACTGAAGAGGCTCATTTCTTTGTTCCCAGTGGGGTGACTGCTACTGGGGTGGGCCTGAAGAGTCACAGTAGTTTCCAAGATGGCAATCTCATGACACTGATAAAGTTCAGAGGCCCACCATGCTGAGGAATGTGCAGAGAATGTTGCATTTCTCCAGGGAGAGGGAATAGGTGTTCATAGGTGAAACACACATATATAAGGTTTACCCAACAGGGACCAGATGGAGATAGCCCAGCCATAGACCTCTGAGCCCTGGGGACAGAATGATTGGTATTGGCTGTGACAAGAGGAAAATACCTCCTAGATGAATAGGCAGGGGGGCCTTGCCTTTCTAGGAGATTTTCCTTTATCCTGCCCCATTGTAACTTAAATGACTGGAGCCATGCCCTGGCTAAACTAACTCTCTGAATCTTGGCCAGTGATGGGAGCTGGGCTTTCAGGGATTTGGAATGAGGAATGGGAATAGCAGGAATGCCCTAATTATCAGAACCAAAGCAGGGTTTGGCTTCTAGTAGCATTATTTATGGGGATGGGGAAAAGATAGGGCCAGGTAAATAAAAAGATGTAAGGAGACCAGATTGTAGAGCAGGCACCTAATAGGATGGTCATGTTCAGGGCACCTATGTGGTAAATGTAGGCTATGACTTCACACGTAGCTCATTTTGGCATGAGTGGGTGTTGCTATTTAGTGTATTACAAAGCTTTGTGTCTAGGCCTCATATATAATCTGCTGTGTTGCTCTAACTATTGTCTTTCTTTCCCCTGCAGAACTTACCTCCCGTCCTGGATGTAAGCGAGTATATCTTTCTAGGGATGTAAATGAACATTTTTTAATGCAGTGCACTCCTACTGGGCAACCCAAGATGGCCAGGGTAAGTCAGAACAAGGAAAGAAGCAGTTGATCCTTTTCAGAAACTGTGAGTCCTTTGTACATCAGTCTGTCTATTCATTCATCACTCTGACTTGTTATTCTTTTATCAATTTTCCCAATCATCAATCATCCCTCCATCCATCCTTCTATCTAGAAGAAAATAAAAATGTTTGAGTTGTGGAATACAAAGAGTGGGTTTTCTATTAAGTGAAAATTATAGGTTGTCTTTTTTTTTTTTAATGTTAATACTTTGAGTAGAAGGTGAATGTTATTATCTTAAAGTACATGAAGAATCACTGAGTGTTTCTAGGTATTTTTCTCTTTTTTACAGTTCTTACTGAAAAATACCAGTACTGGGGTATTGGTATATTGGCTTTTATTTCCTTTTCTATATCCCCCTGAGTTGAAATTCACACACTAGCCTGGATTAAATGGGCACGTTAATCTTGCCTGTATTTAACAACTATAAAACTTTTTGTTAAATTTTATATCATTTACTGACTGGTACCCCTTCTGTCCCTTTCTCCACTAAGGTAGCTTTTCACTACCTTGTATGCATTCACTAATTTACTTACTTGTTCCTGAATCTAAGCCTTATTGAATGTCTGACTTGTGCCAGGCTCTGGGCTGGGTTCTAGGGAAACAGATTCATGTACTCTACCTTCAGGAAGTTGGTAGTTTAATTAGTAAAATTTCCAGAATCCACATCATGTTAGAAGCCTGTATGATTCAGGCACACACAGGCCAAGTTATTCCAAATTTTATTTCCTCATTATGTTTTATATCAGCCCTGGCTAGGTATTTGCTGACCAAATAAATGAACATTTGGACTAAGAGAAACCTAGGTACTCTCAGATCAGGCAGGTGTGGAAACACAGCTGTGAAAGTTAGTTTGTACTTGCTCTTTCTTAACTATATTTGATCATCTTTCTGTGTACTCCCACATCTGGGGCTTTCTTCTCTCCGAAGACATGTTGAATTTTCTGCTGTTGCCTGTACTTTCCCTCCATTATAACAATTTCCTCCCTTGTCTGCCTGATGAACCTACTTGTCATTCAGTATCCAACTCAAATGTTACCTCTGTGTGAAAACTTTCCTGGCCACTCCTAAGCTGAGTTCCTGGAAACCTCCCTTGGCTTTCTTAGTACTTGTTACATCCTTTTATCATAACATTACCCATTTAATAGGTACCATCCTTTCCAGGCTGTGCATATATTTTTACTTATTTATTTTGAGACAGAGTCTTACTCTGTTGCCCTGGGTAGTGTGCTATGGCATCATAACTCACAGCAGCCTCAAACTGGGCTTGAGCAGTCCTCTTGCCTTAGCCTCCTGAATATCTGGGACTACAGGCATCTGCCACAATGCCTGGCTAGTTTTTCTACTTTTTAGTAGAGACAGGGTCTCACTCTTGCTCAAATTGGTCTTGGACTCCTGACCTCAAGCAATCCGCCCACCTTGACCTCTCCGGGTGCTAGGATTACAGACATGAGCCACTGTACCTCGCTCAAGCTATGCATATCTTGAGGTCAGATCCTTGGGTTATTCATCTGGGTAGCCTCAGTTTCAGCACTGGACTTAATATGAACAGCCCCCAAGGCAACCACTGTCCTTTTAGTCACAAAGGACTTTCTTTACAAGCCCTCACGTATGGCAGCTCCTTAGAATAGACTATACTCCAGAATACTGCAGGAACAGACATACAGGACTGCAGTCCTTAGAGCATTTGTTACTTGTAGAGGCAGGTCCAAATGAGGATGTTATCAGTAATTCCAGAACTCTCTGCTTCCAGAACTGCTCTGAGTGCAAAGAGAAAAGGGCAGCACACATCCTCTGCACCTACTGCAACCGCTGGCTGTGTAGCTCTTGCACAGAGGAGCACCGGCATGGCCCTGCCTCTGGGAGCCTGCTGTTTTCCCGGGCCCAAAAGGGATCTCCAGGTATCAATTACCCCTCTCCCCACCTACTCCCATGCCATAAAGCAATGCTAAACCCTAAAATCCCTGGAGAATAGCTCTTTGAGCTTGTTTCCTTGCTGGGGGAGAAGATAGAGGTGGTCTCAGAGACTTTCTTAAAGGAAGGAAGTCTCCTTCAGAATCAAAGGGGTGACTCACTCTAGTGTCTCTCTTTTGGGGGTGGGGTAGGTGAGTGTGGGTGAGATGGTGCAGGGAGGAATAGTCTTGAATTATCATGGAAGCTAGCTGAGTTCCCTACTTTTCACCTCTATTTAGAGCAATCATATCTCACTTCTACTTGGTTACATGATTAACTTGACAGTCTGGATCAGAGCTTATCCATTTGTCCATTCAGCACCATTTATATTAAATGATAGTCTTCTTAAAAGTCTTTTCCCAAGGCCCTTGAATTGTGGGAGGGGTTTTACATCGTCAGACCTACAGGAACCAGAGTTCATGATTCATTAGATCCAACCTGGAGCCTGGAAAGACTGAATAGCCAGTTTTAGCCTCGTAATAATAGAACCCTGATTAATGAAGAAGTTTAGGTTAATTTTTAAGAATTCATTCACATGCAGCAGTAGCAAGTACCTTCCTCAGCTTCTGGCAGGTGGAGGGATGCTGGGGCTTGACAGAGTGCTATTTCTAGACAGCTGGGCAAATCCAGCGAGGCTAAGCCTGAATTTCTCCTTGTGGCCCTGGTTAGGCATATCCTTTTTGCATATCCTCACCTAAGCTCTGTATTTCTGTGATGTTCATTGAAGACCAAGAGCTGCTCAGCAAAACTTAACTGAGAAGTTGACCTGAGCAAGAGAAGCCCATTTTCTTCATCTTCTCTGGCAGGGGCAAATGGTGGTTCTGGGGACTTCACCTTGTATTGTCCTCTACATACGCAAGAAGTACTCAAGCTGTTCTGCGAGACCTGTGACGTGCTCACATGCCATAGCTGCCTAATGGTGGAACACAAAGAACACAGGTGGGGCCGGAAGGCTGCCTAGAAGGGGGCTTGGGAGGGCTCTGGATTCCTTACTTGTGAGAGCTCTGGGATCAAAATCCTGAGCATCAAAATCCTCTTCTTGCCCAAGCCAACCTGCATTGAAGTTTTTCTCTGTTCTTGTTGTAGGGCTTCTCTGGAAAAGTCCTAATGGGGCAGGAACCTGCAGTGCTTTTGACTTTCCTGGATGTAATCACAGCCTTCATGGTCCTGGCTGAGACAGTGCACTGTGGGGACTCTGATTGGCTGGGATGTTTAGAATAGGAATCAGCCCTCCTTAGCTTTTTCTTTTCCTCATTCCCTAGGTGCAGACACGTTGAAGAAGTTTTGCAAAACCAGAGGATGCTTCTGGAAAGTGTGACAACACAGGTGGCACATAAGAAATCCAGTTTACAGACATCTGCAAAGCAAATTGAGGACAGGTAGCACAGGCCAGTGCTGGAAATGCTCTGTTCTCTCACATCCTGTGTTCCAATACCAGGCTATCCAGTGTAGTCTATGAGGAAGACATGTGATTAAGCAATGTGGGCATATATCCTAGGAGGCATATGCCCTGGTGTTAGAGATCTCAGGGACAGTAAGGGGTCTTTGGATCATCACCTTGTGACTGAGGCCAAGCTAGGTCAGGATGATCAGAGTCTGGGCCAAAGAATAAACTTATGGACTGCCTAGAAGTAGGTGCTTGAGAAAAAGTGTGTACAGAGTAGGTACTAGGGAACAGAGTGCTGTTTATTATGAGAGAATAACAAGTCAGTGGCAATCTGCCCTTTACTACACTTTTAACAATGTTTTCTATACTAATCTACAAATGATATAATGATATAACATAGGAAGAGGAATTAGTAGGTACTGAGAGCTCATCATGTGTCAGGCACTGGGTCAGGCATCATACATGCATTATTTTGTTCAATTCTTATAATTTTTTCAGCCAGGGATTATCTCCCATTTTACCGATGAGGAAATTGAGGTTCAGAGAGGTTATGTGACTTACCTGAGATAACAAGCTAGTCAGTGAATGATCTGGGCTTGGAAGGTTGGTTTATAGTGACTTCAAAGCCTATGCTCTTTTTTTTTTTTTTTTTTTGCAGTTTTTGGCTGGGGCTGGGTTTGAACCCACCACCTCCAGCATATGGGGCCCGTGCCCTACTCCTTTGAGCCAGCCCATGCTCTTTTTAAAAATGACTTCACTGAGTTATAACTCACATACCATAGAATCACCCTTTTAAAATGTACAATTCATTGGCTTTTAGTATTTTCACAGAATTGTACAACCATACATAATCATTGTCTACTTTTAGAACATTTTTATCACCCTCAAAAGAAACCCCATGTACATTATTAGCCACTCCCCTTTCTCCCCACAATACCTTCTACTCCTACGAAACCACCAGTCTGCTTTCTGTCTCTGCCCATGCTCTTTTTGTTTCATGTCACTATTTATTGAAGTATCCTCCCTTTTAAGACAGAAAATTATATAACTCATACCCATAGTCTTTCTCTTGGTCTTACTTCCAGTGCTGTGCCAACCAGGTGAGCTACTGGGTTTACCTAAAGAAAACCAAGTTCACCTTTGGGCCATTTGCCCTCTTAAATCAAGTAGGCTTGGTTTCGAGTGGGTGGGGTGGTGGAGGAAGGTTCTCTTTTTATTTGGTGTCTGGTGGGGTGTGATCTTAATAGGCAGCCTCCAAGTTTGGCTCTTGTGTCTCTCAGCGGTTATAGACCATAAGGGAAGGACTCACCATATTTTGTCCCATCATGTTTGCAGGATTTTTGAAGTGAAGCATCAGCATAGGAAGGTGGAAAACCAGATCAAAATGGCCAAGATGGTTCTGATGAATGAGCTGAACAAACAGGCCAATGGGCTCATAGAAGAGCTGGAGGTATATGTGGACAGATGGATCAGATGAATGGGCTCTATGCTCTCACTGGGTCATAAGCCAGTGAGAGCCAGGCACATATTAAACTAGTCCCAGGGTGCAGAATATCCTGGGCTAGAATCCAGATATGTAGTTTCCATAGCTCTTTGCTCCACCCTGTATCTTAAAATGCCCCATCTAATTTGGGAGGGTAGCTCATTAAGGGCTGGAAAATCAGTTCTCACTCTCATCATGCTATGTCTCAGGCAGTTACCATCCTGGACTGTGCAGGGTAATAGTCTAGGAAGAGACTCATAGAACAATCCATCTTCTTCATCAAGTAATACTCAAATCATGTAGACATTCATTCATTTCCTCATTCATTTATTACCCATTTTATATTTATTTGTGATATAGACTCTCCCACCATCTCTATTTACATTCTTCTGTCTGCCAGTATCCCATGGCAGCACCCTAACCTGATGTCCTCTCAGGGGTGTAGTCTTGTCTGATTCCATTAGTGCTCACACTGACATACATAGGCCACCCCACTTCCCAAGCAGTAGGACAATAGTCCAAGAACAGAATCAGGGACTCTGTCTTCTCTCTATATATCTAGGGAATTACTAATGAGAGAAAGCGGAAGCTGGAACAGCAGTTACAGAGCATCATGGTTCTCAACCGTCAGTTTGAGCATGTGCAGAATTTCATCAATTGGGCTGTCTGCAGCAAAACCAGCATCCCTTTTCTTTTCAGCAAAGAGCTGGTAAGAGGAACCTCCAATTCCTTAGCCCTTCCCTTTGCTTATAGGGGCAATGAGGCTGTCTTTAGAAATGCTTTTTGTTGTTGTTCTGTAAGAAAGTAGCTCCATCCATCCTTCAAATTCAATTATTTGTTTCTGCTTTAGGTTAGTAAATAAGTACCATCTTTCACCGAACCCCAATAGCACAAAGGACCCAGGTGCTGAGACAATCCTATCTTGCCCCATGTAACTCAGCTGGGAAAGTCTGTAGTTTTTTTTCTTAGGTCACGGATTCAGGTATTATTTGGACATGAACACCATGCTGGAAGTTCCATAGAGAGTTACTGGGGTCTAAATGGGAAACTAAGAGAAGGGAGGAATTGAAGATACTGTTGAAGTATTAGGCTGAGGAGGATGTTGATGCCGAGGAAAAGGAGCAGGAGAGCTCTTCTGGGCCTGCCTGTTTCCAGAACATGGATTTAATGCACCACAAGTTTGAGCTGGAGGAAATGCAGGACTTAGAGCTTCTCCTTCAGGCTCAACAGCCCAGCTTGCAGTTGAGTCAGAGCAAATCTCCTCAGCCTCTTCAGCAAACTTTTATGGGGCAGATCAACTACAGAAGGAGCAAGAATTTTGAGAGAAGCTGATGGAGTTTATATTTGGATACATTGAATCTAAGATATCTGTAGGGAATCCAAAAGGAGATTTCCAAAAGCTGTTTTGAGATATGGGTCTGGAAGTATGAGGAAAAGTCAAGGTGGAATGTAGAGATGTATGAGTCCCTGAGATATCAGTGGTGTCACTTGATGAGTGTGTGGAAGAAGGAGCAAATCTAGAATCCAGGGAATACCATCATCTTCAGCTAGAAGATGAGTGAAGGAGAGTGAGAACAGTGGTCTGAGGTTGAAGGAGAAATAGAATGTGGTGCACAGAAATTAACAGGGAGTTTCAAGTTTTAAGTGCTCAACATTGTCAGTGCTACAGAGGTAAAAGGATCACTAGTGAAGTGAAGCCTTGAGATCTGGGAATCAGGTGAACTTTTGAAAGAAGTTTTAGCAACAGAGAAGGTTCAAAAGCCAGATTGAGGAGAATGAGAATGAGAGTTGAGGAGCCAGAGACAGAAGTGAAAAGAAGGGAAATAAGTAAGCATCTTGAGAAGGAGACAGAGTTGGAGAAGACAATTTTTTAGGTAGGTAGGATCGAGAGTGAACTGGTTGACTTGTAGACAGAAGGATGCTCCCTTCCTCTGAGATGGGAGAACAGGACAGGGGCAATATAATGTACTTAAGTTTAAAGGTAGGAAAGATACAGGTTTGGTGCAGTTTGTCCTTTGTCTTCTCTTTTTTCTCTGTGAAGTAGGAGGGGGTAATGAAAGGGTTAAATATTGATAAGTGGGACCAGAGTGAAGATTGTAAATAGTCATTGAGGACAGTAGAAGAGGACAGTGACAAGGAAGAGGGCTGAGAGTTGCTGCTGAAATTATAATTACTGAAATATCCCTAAATAACATGACTTTGGGACGGCTAGATTGACCTAAGGTTAGGAATTGGTGATGGGAAGGGAATTATTACTAGTGATATTATTACTGAAAATGATGGGAAACTGAGAGACCTTATAGCCTGAAAGACCTGGGCTTGAAGAGTTCATTGGAGTTGAAGAACATACTCTGAAAGAATTATGATTAGGCTATGGGTCACTGAAGTTTAAGGGTCTCATAGGTAAAATGGTTCTAGATGTTGAATAGGGTCAAAGTATGGTAACTGAACTGAAAATAGAGGTGAAGGTGATTTTTCTTTTTTTTTTTTTTTTGAGGCAGAGTCTCACTCCGTTGCCTGTACTAGAGTGCCATGGCATCAACTTATTTCACACCAACTTCAAACTCTTGGGCTCCTCCTGGATAGCTGGACTACAGATGCCCAGCACAATGCATGGCTAATTTTTCTATTTTTAGTAGAGACAGGGTCTTATTCTTGCTCACACTGGTCTTGAACTCCTGAGCTCAAGCGATCCTCTGCCTCGCTCTCCCAGAGTGCTAGAATTACAGGTGTAAGCTACCACAGCCTGCTGGGTGAAGGTGATTGACATTAAAGAGATCAAGGAAGTGAGAGGCTAAGATGTTGCTTGGGACATTAGTTAACTAGAGGAGGGCAGGGTAAGTTGGACCCTTGCCAAAATAGATTAAAGTGAGTGATGGGAATAGATGAAAGAGATGAGCAGGGGAAGAGGAAAATTGAGTAGGATGGAAGGGTGTTTACATATAGATGGAAGGATAGTAATGGGAGCTCAGAGAATGTCTGCTCTCTGTCGGCTTTTAAATTGAAGTGATGGTAGAATGGATGGAGCTGCCAGGCAGTGAGGGAGAATTACAGATCACTTAAGGACTGGAAGAGATAAGAATGTAGGGGTTCCAGAATCCTTTATAAGAGGAAGCAGATCTACTGGGAGGATGGGAACATACTAAGGTACAAGGGAACGAGAATATGGGGGAGGACCAGAGGCTAAAGAGCTCTGACTTTGAGCTTTTCAATTTGTCCAAAGAGTGAGGGAAAGGAAATTGCATCCAGGCACAAGATGCACGAGTAAATGACCTTTGGTGCTATTGTCAGATTGTGTTTCAGATGCAGAGATTGCTGGAGACAAGTTGTAATACAGATCCTGGCTCCCCTTGGAGTATCAGATTCACCTGGGAACCTAACTTCTGGACCAAGCAACTGGCTTCCCTTGGTGAGCCAGGGCCCACCCTGTGGGCTTTGACCTAATTGCTAGGAATGAATATGGAGCATATGCTTAGCTTACTGGGTAAAAGTAAGCTAAGAAATATGCTTTAGGTCAGCATATGTCCAAGAAAAGGCACACTCTGAGGCTGCCAATGGTCATTGAGTCATTCAGCAAACCTTTTTTTGTGGGGACTGGGGAGAGTAGGGAAGTTAAATAACAATGGCAATATAAGACTTTGTGTTAGGACCAGTTGAAATGAGTCTAAACATTCTGCACAAATGTATCTATTACCTTAATTTCATTGCTGAAGAGGAGATAACACAGTGGCCCTGCTCTTCAGAATGCAGACAGATATGCGTCTCTGGAGCTATACAGGGTATATGGGCACAAGCAGAGGTATCTCAGCTGCAGTAAAATCATGTGCACATGTGTATGTGTGCATGTGTTGTGTGTGTGTGTGTGTGTGTGTTATACACACATCTGTCAGAATTGAGATGTAAGCAGATAATTCATGACTTTATGCTTTTTTCTTCCCTGCTGCAATAATTTGCTGGCATTCAGTCTTAGGCAGACTATGGACAACCTGAAGTTGTGACTGTATTGACAGACTAATGAATTTGTTAAATTGATGGTCAACTGCTGCCCTCATTTAAGACTGTTACTATCCTTGAAGGTGTTTTGAACTTGGCAAAGTGATCACTGGTGTTTAGGTTTATTTTTTGCTTCCCTCCCCCTGCTATTTGTTTGTTTGTTTTGTTTTGTTTTTTTGAGACATAGTCTCACTCTGTCTCAGGGGTAGAGTGCTATGACCTCATAGCTCACTGCAACCTCAAACTCTTGGGCTCGAGTGATCCTTCTGCCTTAGCCTCCCGAGCAGCTGGGACTATAGGCCCCTGCCATAATGCCTGGCTAGTTTTTCTATTTTTTAGTAGAGATGGGGTCTCACTCTTGCTTAGGCTGGTCTTGAGCTCCTGAGCCCAAGCATTCCACCTGTCTCAGCCTCTTAGAGTGCTAGGATTACAGGAATGAGCCATCATGCCTGGCCTCCCTCTCCCCCTTTGATATACTTCAGCAGACCTTTGGTGGCCATCTGCTCTGGCACTAAAAGACCAAAGGTGGTGCTCGCTTCGGCAGCACATATACTAAAATTGGAACGATACAGAGAAGATTAGCATGGCCCCTGCGCAAGGATGACATGCAAATTCGTGAAGCGTTCCATATTTAAAAAAAAAAAAAAGACCAAAGGTGAGTAAAACATGCTCCTTGCCCTTGAGGTGCTCAGTCTTCCTCTAAGCAAGCTTCATCAAAACAGTGAAATGAGGAGGCTGTTAGACTGAGTTAGCAGGGGATCTACTCATGTACAGGGGACCCAGAGAGCATAGAAGGCAGTGCTGGTGCCTGGCACTAACCTGTGATTAGGGTTTCCCTACTCTTCCTCCACCTTATTTGTTCAACACACAACGCCCCACAACTGTATCTGCAGACTTGCTTCTTGGTCCCAAGAATGACTCTCCACCCTTTGCTACTTTCTAGCACACTCCTTCCCCACCACCAATGTTGATTCTTTTTCTCAGAGCTTGTTCTTTTCTATTAAAAAAAAAGGGGGGGGGAGGGAGGGGAGGGAAGGGAGGGAGGGCGGAGGTGGGTAGAGGGAAGGGGATTGGTGGGATTATACCAGCGGTGCATCTTACAAGGGTATATGTGAAACTTGGTAAACGGTCTGTGAAGCTAGTGAATGATGGCCCATGATCATATTAATGTACACAGCTATGATTTAATAAAAAAAAAAAAAAAAGGAGTAGTACAGAAACAGAGTCAGGCTAAGCATCTGGTAGATGTTAGGCTAGTTTCTCAAATATACTGAGCCCCAGAGCAGATCCACACAGGTGGAATCATTATAGACTGAGTCTTGGCCATCAGGGCTTGAATTTTATAATGCCTGTGTCCTTTGGTCCCAGGAGAAGGAAGCAGCATTTTGAAAAACTCTATTCTGAATTTCCAGGCTGTATAACAACGGAAGGTGGACAACTATCTTGGGCAGATACTCCTGCTTATGGAGGCTTACAGGGGCCATCATCCTTTTATCAAAGCCACCAATCTCCAGTGGCTCAGCAAGAGGCTCTTAGCCACCCCTCACATAAGTTCCAGTCTCCAACACTATGCTCCACATCTGTGTGCTGCTCCCACTGCTCCCCTGTGTCACCTTCCTTTAAAGGCCAGGTTCCACCACCCAGCATACACCCAGCCCACAGCTTTAGGCAGCCCTCTGAGATGGTGCCCCAACAGCTGGGCCCACTGCAGTGCTCCACCCTGCTGCCCAGGGAGAAAGAGCTGGCCTGTAGTCCTCATCCACCAAAGCTACTACAGCCCTGGCTGGAAACCCAGCCCCCTGTGGAGCAGGAGAGCACATCCCAGCGGCTGGGGCAGCAGCTGACTTCCCAGCCTGTGTGCATCGTCCCACCACAGGATGTTCAGCAAGGACCCCATGCCCAGCCCACCTTACAGACACCCTCTATCCAAGTCCAGTTTGGCCACCAGCAGAAGCTAAAGCTCAGTCACTTTCAGCCGCAGCCACAGCAGCAGCTGCCACCTCCACCACTCCCACCACCTCCTCCCCCACAGCAGCCACCCCCACCTCTGCCTGCATCCCAGCATCTGGCTTCTAGTCAGCAGGAGAGCTCTTCTGGGCCTGCCTGTTCCCAGAACATGGATATAATGCACCACAAGTTTGAGCTGGAGGAAATGCAGAAGGACTTAGAGCTTCTCCTTCAGGCTCAACAGCCCAGCCTGCAGTTGAGTCAGACCAAATCTCCTCAGCATCTTCAGCAAACTATTGTGGGGCAGATCAACTACATCGTGAGGCAGCCAGCACCTGTCCAGTCCCAGAGCCAGGAAGAGACACCGCAGGTAAGTCTCAGAGTGGCTTGGGGCACATATTCTGCCCATCCTAGGATTGTTCAGGAAACAGCATCTTCAGTCACAAAGTGGCACAGGAATACAGTCTCTTCATCTTAGGGTGGCTTTTGCTCAGCCCTCACATTTCAAAACTACCCTGGACTCAACTTCCCATCTCAGGAAAGCTCTAGAGAACATAATAGCTAGTCCCACCACGGATCTAGGCTCAGTACTTTTCAGAGTCGCCTGGTTTAGCCCTGCCTTCTTGGATGATACTAGGGACCTTGTCCATAGATGTTGCTTTCTGAGCGATGCTGGACTCCTGCCAGTGCCAGCATAGAGGGGAGGCTATCTCTTATACGTTTTTTGTGTCGGCCTGGGTAGAGCACAGTGGCATCATCACTTACTTCCTGCCTCAGCCTCTTGAGTAATTGGGACTACAGGTGCAGGCCGAGATGCCCCACTAATTTTTCTATTTTTAGTAGATACAGGGTCTCACTCTTGTTCAGGCTGATCTCAAAATCCTGACCTCAAGTGATATTGGTCTTCCAGAGTGCTAGAATTATAGGTATGAGCCATTCTGCCTGGCCTGCTATCTCTTATCTTTGTAACCTTCCCAGCTTGCACCTGGAAACATATAAATCCCAGATAGGGGAAAGGGCAGAGCTTAAGGAGTCATGTGAAGGTATGTGTTAGATGCTACTGGGCAACACTTTTATTACACTGCACAGATACAGACTTAAACTTCATTTCACATCTATTAAGCTAGGTGTGTTCTGTATGCACTGTATCATTGATCCTACCAACAATGCGGTTTAGTAGGCATTACTATTTCTGATTTGTAGGTACAGAAGTGGGGATTAGAAAGTGTAGGTAGTTTGCCCATAGATTCTACAATATTGAGATGTAGAGCTAGTGCTTAGATCCAGATCTGACTTTTCTATAATGCTGTAGAAGAGGGATTATTCTCTTCTTAGGGGTATATTGAATGCTGCTCTTTTTTCTTATCAAAAAGACAATCAAAGGGCAGTTTGTACCTCCGGGATCTTTGCTGCATCCCACATCTTTCTTAGCTCCTGCTTTTCTTTGTTTCCAGAACCTCCTGTTCTAGCCTCTTCTCTATGTCTTTTCTCATTTTTTTTCTGTAGTGCTATCTCCTTTAATTCTCTGATCACATTTATATCTTCAAAGGAGCTCTGTAAAATTTTATTACAAAATGTAAGTCCTCACATTGTGCTTCAGCACTAACAACTTCAGATCTTCAGATATCTTCTCCTGAGGCTCCGTTCCTTTGAGAATATATAGAATATTCCCGTCATGGCAGAAAAGGACTTAAGGGTCTAGGGTTCATAGAGGACCACAAGCTAAAATGAATATGACAGAATTAGCTCAGAATTCTCAGTCTGGGTTCTATCCTGGCTTTCATGTTAGGATTTAGTCTTAGGAGAGTTTAGATAAAGAATATTTTCTTTCTGAAAAGTTTTTGAGCAATTCACACGTGTAGGTGGTGACAATGGGCAGAGTAGATACCAGTTTTTGCTGTTGCTGCTGTTACTACTCTCTGCATAAGAAAATCAAGTTGGTATTTTCTTCTCCAGGCTACAGATGAGCCCCCAGCATCTGAGTGCCCAAAGCCAGCTCTCCCTTTGGATAAGAATACTGCTGCTGCCTTGCCCCAAGTATCTGGGGAAGAACCCCCTCCCAATGTCCCTCCAGTGGACAGCACCATCCAGCACTCCTCTCCGAATGTGGTGAGAAAGGTACTAATGGATCCTGTTTTCCCTGACCACATGGGACCCCCTGCCAGCCAAGACACCAGGCACCTGGATGAGGATGATAGGGTGGGGGGAGATATGTCCCTGTTCCATCCCTGGATGCTACACAGCCCTGACTCATGCCTCCTGTCTTAATGGGTCAGCAAAATACATCCTCCTCAACCCCCATTCCTATTCCCATGTACACATTTAAAATGGGGCCAACTGTGCTTCATTTGAAAGGGGAAGAAAGCCAATTTACTGAACACTTGCTCTGTGCTTGGAACTCTGTATGGTGCTTCATAAACATTAACTCCCTTAATCTTCCCAACACTTGTGCGAGGTGAGCATCCATTTTGAATAGCTTAGGAAACTGAAGTCCAGAGCCCTATATCTAGTAGAAGAGAGAGCTGAGAGATCTGTTATAGAGTCCAAAGCCTGAACTTTTCCCTCTGTATTGAATATGGGGAATGTATTTTTGGTGGCCCCCAAACCCAAAGTTGGTTGGCTTTAGAATTTGAATCAATTGAATTTATGGGTGAGTGGTCTGCAGGGATGTTCAACAGAGGTAAATGAGCATCGTAGGTGCTCAGATCTCTTAAAGATAAGATATTAGAGTCTGTCCTGTGTATCCACCTACCAGCTTACTGAAAGTATTTATTTACCCTGGAAATAACCCAGAACTCCACCACTCCTTAGTTGTCTAGTTCCACTTCTGCCCTTCTAGCTGGAGCTTTAGTATTATGTCATGCCCTCTATCTACTGCTTCTCATGTCCTTTGGCCCTATTTACTCTATTGCCTTCTCTGCTCTGGTGTCCTCTGTCCTGCTGGTGCCTTCACTCAAACCTGGACTTGAAGCTCTGTCAGATATTCTGTTCCCCCCTCAGCCTATACCCTTAGCCCTACAATATCCCTCTGGCCCTGAAGCCCCAGCTATGCTAGTTGTTCAGTGTACCTAAATCTTGCTACACCCAGAAGAAGTACCATTGCCACATATATCTTAGTCAGTTTCACTGACATTTGAGGAGAATTTGCAAAGGGACAGGATAGCAAAAGTGAAATGTTAATTTGGAAATTCCTGATGATTCTTGAAGCTTTGCTTTGTGCCTGTCCTATCCTATCCTGTTAAATGGTTAGGTCTAGAGGCCTTAGAGGCACCATAAATGGCCCTTTGTGGCTTGTAGTTGTTTCCTTTCTTATATTTGCACCAACTACCTCTCTGTCCATCAGCTTATTTATTCATTCAATATTGAAATATATATATTAATCTTTCAATGTGTGGCACACATTCTGCTAAGTGCCAAGCACACCTTGGTGGATAAGATAGTCCCACACTGGAGCTTATAGTCTAGTAGAATAGATAGTTAAATAAGCAACAACAGTAAATTGTGATAAAGTCTGTGATAGTCATTGGAGGGTACCCAGTGTAGCACCTAACTCTGGGAAAGGGGGCTGTTGACAGACTTCCTAAGGGACATGATTTTAAGCTGAGATTTGAAGCAGGAGAAATTGGGCTAATGAGGAGGAGGAAGGAAGAGAATAAATAGAGGGAATGGCAACTACGAAGGTCCAGAAGTAAGAGAAGCCCTGAGGTACTTAGGGGGCTTCAGATCATTTGACTCGTAGGAACATAAGATCCATTGAGCAATGGGAGTGATTGAAACCAGAGAGGTTGGAAGGCCCAGTCAATTATGTTCTGGAGCTGGGAGTCAATCTTCCAGGCTGTGAGAGATGAAGATTTCCATCTAGTAGGGACATGGTTTGATTAATTTGAATGGCCACTTTAGCTGTTGGAAGGGATACCAGAATGGTATGAAGGAGAAATAGGAGGTTGAGTAATGATAGGCATGAAGAAGAGACAAGGAGTTCAAGAGATAATTAGATCACAGGATTTTTGGCCTCAGTGCCTGACTGAGGTGAGGCAGAGAAGGGCCTTTTCCTTAACACCCAAATCAGTCTTGCCCATAGAATGAGAGCATGTGAAAAAGAGCATATATGGGCTTGGCACCTGTAGCTCAGCGGCTAGGGCACCAGCCACATACACCGGAGCTGGTGGGTTCAAACCCAGCCTAGACCTACCAAACAACAATGACAACTACAACAAAAAATAGGCAGGCGCTTGTAGTTCCAGCTACTTGGAAGGCCGAGGCAAGAGACTTGCTTAAGCCCAAGACTTGAAGTTGCTGTGAGCTGTGACGCCATGCCACTCTACCGAGGGCTACATAGTAAGACTCTTATCTCAAAAAAGAAAAAAGAAAAGAAAAGGAAAAAAGCATATATGGGGGGAAGAAGTTAAGTTTTGAATTATTGATGTTCTTCTGTGAACATACATTAGAAGATGATTAGAAGGCAGCTACCATAGTAGTTTAGAAGGAAGTGTGAGAATTGCCAGTGCTCAAGTGGCAGGGGAAACCATGCAGAAAATGCTGTTGCTCATTCTATCAGGCTCAGTTATGTTCCTATGTACAGTACAGAAGAAAGGTGGTGAGTCACATACAAGCATGGATTCTGTACTGCCTGTGTGAGGGGCCTGCAGGGCTCTCACACCAAGGGGAATGTTGCCACCTCTATGGCTGCAGCATTGTTGGTGAAGGTCCTAGGAACTTCTCATTTTGAGCTGCTCCTGGCCCTTATTAACTAGGACTCATGCAGAGGTTTGGAGGGGCAGATAGCTTGGCATTTTTCACATTTTTCATAGGGTTTTTTATGGCTTGGGCTCCCATTGAAAGGACCCTTAAGATTGTCATCCTGGCTTAGAGGAACCTATCAACCCTTACACAGAGGAGCTCTGGTACACAAAACTGCAGCAAGGAAAAGAGCTTTCATTCTGAGAGAATTCCTTACAGTGGAGCTAGGGTTGAGGAGGGTGGAGGGTGTGAAGCTTGAGGATACCAGACAATATTTTGAGCATCTTACCATTTGTATGGTGTTTTTATACTTTTTTTTCATGGGTTTTTACATGGATTATTCCATTTTATCTCTTTGTTTATCCTAGCAATACTATGAAGAAGCCACTTTCTTATTCCCCTTTGAAAACTGTGGAAACTGATACACAGAGAGGGTAAGAGACCACCTTAACAGGTCTCTGACTCAACCCTGTGTTCAAAGACTAGGTTAAATTGCCTCTTTTTCTGCACTGCAGTGGGAGAAATAGAACTCCCTTTGGCCTCTTTACTGCTGGATTTTCCTGAAGTAGCCCGGGGCCTTGCTGGAGAGAGGTCTTAGAACCCAGCCTAGTTCGGTTTGGGTTATCTTTATCTGGTAAAGATGCTTTGGCTTCCAGCCCATTCAGCCTATGCTGCCTGTGAGTGCCGGGAAAGTCAAGAGTCTATCTGAAGGTCACAGAGCAGAGGAACCTGTGGCTCCAGGTACCTTTCTGTGTGTTCCCCACTGACTCATATCACAAAGGAGGACTTTCAGTAAAGCAGAGCATCTGTGCATGCATACCTTGGAGTTGATGGTGAAAATGTCTTTCCGCTGAAAATGAGATGTTAAAGCTCTAGAATTGATTTCCAGTGGCCTGAGCTCTGTAATCTCAGGAGCAGCTTATCCCATCACCTTCTTTGCATCCAGAAGGATGAATTTGGCATTTGTCTGGTACTACCTGTTGACTAAGCTTCCTAATCTTGATTCAGCCACTCTGAAGAATGACTACAGTTACAACTCTGCGACAACCATCCTTACATAGTTAGTGAAACTGGAAGAAATTTTATGGTTTCATACTTCTGAACTAGTCAACTTCTTAAATATACAATAGTCTCCTCAAAGATCTCATGGAGTCAAAGCTGTGGGCATGGCAGAAAGCCCTATCCAAGTCCTAGTTCACCTGAAAGAGGGATCTCTCTTCTGCTGCCCATAATGTAGCCCCAGGTCTTCAATAGAGGACTTTGAGGCCACCGGGATGCTGCACATGGCTTAAGAGGAGTCTGGGATGTATTTCCAGTAAATGATACAGAAGCAGTAGGTATTCCTGTGATCTGGATTATAAAGAGTGATGCAGAAGAGTAAATGACTCAGGCAGATAGCATTTATGCCATTATCAAAGCACTTTGATGCCCAAATTCTTAATTTGAGTCATGTAACAACTCAGTGAGATTTACATTAACCTGTGCAGGAGGAAATTAAAGCTTAGAGATGGAAAATTACTTGCTTAAACTCAACTCTAACCCCAGCATATGTGAAGAAATACATGTGCTAAGTATCCTGCCTTAATGGTTTTCAAATCTACTGCTATAGACCAGATCAGGGGTTCTCAACCTCAGCAATGATCTTTTCTTCATAGCCTGGACCTGATAGCAGTTTTCTTCAGAATGTTTCCAGGGCCTAGTGAGGCTTTTGTTTGTTTGTGTTTTGATTTTTTGAGACAGGGTCTCGCTGTATCTCCCTAGCTGGAGTATAGTGGTATCATCTCAGCTTATTGCAGCCCCAAACTCCTGAGCTCAAGCAATCTTCCTGCCTCAACTTCCTGAATAGCTGGGGACACTGGGACTACAGGTATGCACCACTGTGCCCAGCTATTTTTTAATTTTCTGCAGAGATGGTGTCCTTCTATGTTGCTCAGGCTGGTCTTGAACTCCTAATGTCAAACTATCCTGTTGTCTTGATCTCCCAAAGTGCTAGGATTATAGGCATGAGCCACGGTACCTGACCTGGTGAGACTTTCTGAAGGCACAACCTGTGTTTTGGTTAGCGTCTCCAGAACAATACATTGTTCTACTCAGGAATCAATCTAAACACTACCTAGGTCTGGTTCCCTGAATTTAGCACCCTTTAGGAAGCCTGTCTCCTTAGTTCTATACTGGTTTCATTCACAGACCAACGTATGATGTTCGTCTGAGTCTCTTGGCCCATGAGAAAGAAGATTCTTTCTCCTAGGCCTTACGTTTCCTACATTGGCCTGGGCAAAATACCTCTGACCTAATTCTCCTGCACCTCTAAGACTCGGGTTGAGGGTTCCACTTATTTGACTTTCACTGCAGACTAACTAGAATTCACTTATTCCTTTCCCCTTCCTTCTACTTCAGACCCTGGGATTTTCTTTGCTTTTCTGTCTTCCCTGGATTATCAGAACACTGGATACTTTTCAGTTCTTCTCTCTTAACTGCCCGTGAACCTTTTTCCAACTGACTTTGTCAGTTAGTTAAATTCATAGGGATAGCCTTAATATTAGTACAAGAGCTTTTCATTGAGGTGGAGAAGCAGTCACTGTCAACAAGAGCAGCCACTTTGTAATTAAAAATCCCAGCTACCTGGGAAGTTGAGGTGAGAGGATCTCTTGAGCCCAGGAGTTTGAGACCAGCCTGGACAACATAATGAGACCCCCATCTCAAAAAAAAAAAAAAAAAGCCTCTGCGCCCATAGCTCAGTGAGTAGGGCGTCAGCCACATGCACCAAGGCTGGTGGGTTTGAGCCCAGCCCAGGTCTGCTCAACAGCAATGACAGCTGCAACCAAAAAATAGCTGGGCGTTGTGTCAGGCACCTGTAGTCCCAGCTACTTGGGAGGCTGAGGCAAGAGAATCGCCTAAGCCCAAGAGTTTGAGGTTGCTCTGAGCTGTGACACCACGGCACTCTACCAAGGGTGACATAGTGAGACTCTATCTCAAAAAAAAAAAAAAAGAATCAATATATGAAACCACTTACTGAAAAAGTTCCTTCCTCAGCCATTTGATTCTGTTGTTTCAAGCTCTCCTGCTATTAAACCAGTCTACATAATTTTAAAGATGTTGAAACACTCAAATATTCCAAGGATTTAATTTAAAAATCTATTTATCTCTCTACTTGTCTCCTTATCTGTTTCCTCAGCCAGAGTGAAGGTCTTCAGTATATTTCCAAGATAATACTCCCAAGTCTTTGGTCCCTTTTCCTACTATACATTTACAGAGTGGTCAATCTTTGACAAATTTTAATCACTGGAACAAAAATCTGAAACTAGAAATGAGCAGGCAAAGCTTTGAAGCAGCAACAAAAGGCATCACAAAACCCAAGTCTTCTGTACATGATCATAAACCCACACACAGGTATCTAGTCAGTGTTTTTGATCTAGGTATACTTAGGTGTATATAGTTTTCTTCAGAAATTCTTAGTTTTCCTATATTATAGCAGTTAGCAGATTAGAAGTGGAGTCAGGGCCAGGCATGGTGGCTTATTCCTGTAATACTAGCACTTTGGGAGGCCATGGTGGGAGGATCTGTTGAAGCCAAGGGGTTCAAGACCAGCCTGAGCAACATAGTGAGACACCGTTGCTACAAAAACAGAAAAGTAAAAAAGGAAACAAGACAGGACTTCTGTAATGGCAGCTAACAACAAGGAAGAAGATATGAAACATCTTTTGGAACAGTGCCCCGGTATGAGGTCATTCACTGAAATGATAAGCTAAACCTGTGCTTTTAGAAGTTCCTGAAAGCATCACCGAACTACTTATTGGTTCACCAAAGTTCTTTGTGTTGCTAAGAAATTGCCTCATTAGCCTCCTTGTACCCTACTTAATAAGACAGAGTGGTGTGTGGAGTGTTTTAGAAATATTCCCATTCAAAATAATGTTTTTGGTCTCCCTCACCTTTTCTCTTCCATGAGAGGGACCCACTTCTAACTCTCTTTGGCAGTACTCCAAACTTTCTCTTTGTTCTTCCTAAATAAATCTATCTTTGTTACCCCCCCCAACCCTCCACATAATGTTTTAAGCCAATTGCATTTTGTTGTTGAAAGAGGTATGTTTTAGATCTCTGGAAAATTTATTTATTTGGAACACCATCCTATCTGTACTAATTTATCTCCGGCAATATTATCTTGCTGTAAGAACGTGAAATTTATATTAAACTCAGGGCATGTACACTAAGTGTCCGTTTATTGACTTCTCAATCATTTCTTACTAGGGTACTAGCTTTCTAGTTAATGGCATAGAATCAAGACCAGCCAGCAGATTTTCAAGAATAGCCCCAGATTCCTAGTCTTGGGCTTATGTGAGCTTGAGAAATCTATGGAATCACTCTGTGTCTCAATTTCCCTTCTTGTTAAAATGAAATAACAATATCTTCTCTGAATTTTGACACCACCATGTGGCTATCATTAGAATAATAATGTCAACACTTTGAAATCCAGAAAGAGATCTGGGCATTGAGAGTGGGGAGAGAGAAGGCAATAGGTAACAGAACACAGGTCAAGCAGAAGACAGGTTAGATGAGTACAGGGTTGTATAGGTGACAAGTCGAAGTTGAAAATCAATTCAAGGAGGTCATTGGTCAAGCAGGTTGCTGAGTTAGGTAGGTTAAACAGGTTATAGGTGATGTAATTTCATACAAGTCAGGCAGATGGCAGAGACAAGGAGACAGAGAAGAGAAGAGGAATGGGAACATACAGTTTGGAGAAGGAGAGAAAATCAGGGGCTATTGAGGAGATGCTAGTTAAGGGAAAAAAGAGAAGTTTTTTTAGGCTCTTGAGTTGTCTCTCTTTATCTCCCAAAGATGATGTGATCTGATTATCAGAGTAAATGTTTTTGGCATTTTAACTCTTCCTCTTGGAACTAAAAAATAGTTTATATTTTCTTGTAAACCCCAAAATGCATATTTTCCCTCATGAAATCTGAAGGTTTTGTATGTGAAAATGAAACTTTCAACTATGAAAGTTACATAGTTGATAGCATGGAAGTGTCATTGAAAACCCCATACAGACTTTACACCTAGAAATACAATTTCGCCTTCTCTCCTTTGGCTGCTGAACAATCCTAGATGCTGGAGGGAAGGTGGTATCAGCTCCATTGACAGATGAGCTCCGTCTGTGTATGAGGCACTAAGTGTCAGACAATGTGGCCACATTTCCAAGTTTTTTCTAATCCTAACATGCTCTTGAGAAGCCTTTCCTTTCCTCCAGGCCCTAGAAACTTACTCTGCTTTCCTTGCCCTGAAAATTGACCCCACCCTTAACCCCCCAACTCATCTGGTAGCACGGCTGGGACTGACTTTCTCATAGCCTCTTCTCTGAGTCCCTTCTCACATGGAAGCTTCCCAGGTTCTTGTTACCACTGCCAGAGATTCACACCCCCTCCCCCCCTTCTGATAGCATTGATTTCCTTGAAATTGGCTTTAGATACGCATGTGAAAGAAATCAGTCTAGTCCATATCTTGGAACGTATTACTTACCTCGTACTGTCTTCTGGGTGTATGGGAGCAGGTCCAGTAGGTTCACCTCAAAATAAACTGGGACAGAATTTCTGTAATTATTCCAGGGTTCAGTGTACATGTCTTCCTCTCCTCTATCATTATATTAATTTACATCTCATGGTATGCAATAAGTAATCAAGACAGGAGAGCCAATATCCGATAATTGTGATTGATCTCCAGCCCTAATTTGGGAAGTTTTGTCCTTGAAGATTTTATCTGGTGCATGTGTTGTGACATACAGCACCTGACCATTATTGCTTAGATGGTCCTAGATCAGCGGTTCTCAACCTGTAGGTTGTGACCCACAGGAACTGTATTAAAGGGCTACGGCATTAGGAATGTTGAGGACCACTGTCCTAGATCGATTTTGGTACTTTTTTTTTGTAGAGACAGAGTTTCACTTTATGGCCCTGGGTAGAGTGCTGTGGCCTCACACAGCTCACAGCAACCTCCAACTCCTGGGCTTAAGCAATTCTCTTGCCTCAGCCTCCCAAGCAGCTGGGACTACAGGTGCCCGCCACAACGCCCGGCTATTTTTTTGTTGCAGTTTGGCCGGGGCGGGGTTTGAACCCGCCACCCTCAGTATATGGGGCCGGCACCCCACCGACTGAGCCACAGGTGCCGCCCTGGATTTTGGTACTTTTAATGCTTGGCAGCAAGCATCTCACTGAGAGCCATCTGTATATTCTCAATGTGCAGCATGGGTAGGTGAGATGAACACCAGAATTGCATTAAAATAATGTCAAATAAGGAAAAGATGACAAAATCCAGCACAAAGTATTAGTCATATATTAAAAATGGAAGTGCAGTAATCATTGGATATTCTTATCCATAGATAAAGAAATATTGAATATTAGAAAGATATGGTAGTACATAACCAGGGTAACAAAGGTATGCCAGGGGATGCCAGGCTGGCCATATTGGAGACAGCATTGGTTTCTGGCCTTGGTCCCGTAAGCTGGGCTCCATTCCTAGTTCACCCAGTTTGGTTTGAGCATTCCTCCAACCTCTTCTTCTCTTCGATCTTTCTTATGTTGGAACTTAGACTATAGATAAAATTGAAGCTTTTTTTTTTTTTAGAGACAGAGTCTCACTTTGTCGCCTTTGGTAGAGTGCCATGGCGTCACAGCTCACAGCAACCTCCAGCTCTTTGGCTTAGGCAATTCTCTTGCCTCAGCCTCCTGAGTAGCTGGGACTACAGGTGCCCTACACAACGCCCGGCTATTTTTTTGGTTGCAGTTTGGCCGGGGCCGGGCTCGAACCTGCTACCCTCGGTATATGGGGCCGGTGCCCTACTCACTGAGCCAAGGCGCCGCCCAAATTGAAGTTTTTTAATCGAAGACTATTGAACTACCTAAGGAAAATATATAAAGCAAACTTTTCTTTGAACAGATAAAAGGTATTTAACTCATCTACTTTTAAAACTTAGAACTAAGAATAGAAAATATAAGTTTTACTAAAGCAGTAAGATAATAAGAGAAAAGAATGGGGAGAGAAGAGAAAGAGGTAAGAAAGAAAATAGAAGAAAAGAGAGAAGAAAGTCAAGCTTTACCAACTTTATATTGAAACTCAAGAATGTGTTTGAAGTATTTATTTTCAAGTGGAAATGTGAATCTCTCACACATGGGAAAAGGAACTATAAAGAGGGGAACAGAAAGGAGAAGCAGGGGAGGGAAGAATAAAGAAATTGAAGAACAGAGAGATAGTAAAGGGGAGGAACCCCAGAGAGGAGCAGAGGCAGACAAGCCAAAATTAAGATTGTGGCTTTGGTACCAAAGATCTGGATTCTAAGTCTACAAAACAAAAAACAACAACAAAAAACCGTTTCAACTATACTTAGTGATGCAGCACTGAAAATATTTTCTGAGACCAGGAATGAGACTATGATGGCTACTATTCTTACGTCTGTTTAAACTGGAGGTCTTATCTAATGGAGTAAGGCAAGAAAAACAAATATAAAGAAAAAAAGACAACTTAATATTCATAGATGACATGATTTATGTGCACAGAAAATCCAAAAGAAGAATCTAGCAAGATCTCTGAGTATAAGGTCAATATTCAAAAATCAATTGTATTTCTATTAAATATATACAAGCACAAATAAAGAGAAAAGGAAATTACAAAATCATGTTTTCCGATAACCTAAAAAACTTAGGATGCCTGTCTGAGCCTTGTTTTTCTAATGTGTAAAATTAGGGGGTGCAGCAACAATAGTGACAGTAATAACAGCAGCAGTAGAAGCAGCTGGGGTTTGTTGAGTACTTACAGTATGCCAGATATTGTTCTAAATGTTTACGTGGGTTCTTTAACCTTTACAACAGACCTTTAATGGTTATTGTGAGGATTAAATGAAGTAATATATGTAAAACGTTTAGCAAATTGCCTTGCATATGTAAATTCTTAATAAATTTTAGCCATGTAAAAATAATCATTATTTTTAGAGAGATTCACAGACTCAGTTGTTAGTAGAACTAAGCTGCTGTTAGTTTGGCTGAAGATTTGCCGAATAAACAGTCATGTCTTATGGTTGTTTTGAAATTTTAAATAGCTCATTAATTGAATTATTTTTTCAGACACTGCTCTTGGACGTAGGAATACAGTAAGCAAAATAGATAAAATCCATGCCTTAATGGAGTTTACCATTAAAACATATTAATCAAATGATATCACAGATTGTGCTCTGAGACTAAAAGTACAAGGCAGGGAAGAACCTGGTTTGGAGTAGAGAATGAATGAAGAAGGCCTTGTTGCAAAAGTGACAGTTGAGCTGGGTTCTGAAGGATAAGCAGAACAGGGAGAAGGGTAGGAGAATGTTCTACACTGAGGAAGCAGTCTGCGTGAAGGAGGGTGAGGTCTGTGGGTGGAGGGAGAGTTTGGCATGTTTTAGGAAATGAAAAAAATGTCTGAATGACAAGCTCAGAGAATGAAGAAAGGGTTGTTATATGAGCTATGGCTACCAAGGAGGACAGGAGGCAGGTCTTTAGGGCCTTGAGAGCCTTGTTCAGCATTTTTGCAGTTATCCTAAGAATGGAGTGCACCACAAGGTTTTTTTTTTTTTTTTTTCTTTTCTTTTTTTTTTTTATTGTTGGGGATTCATTGAGGGTACAATAAGCCAGTTACACTGATTGCAATTGTTAGGTAAAGTCCCTCTTGCAATCATGTCTTGCCCCCATAAAGTGTGACACACACTAAGGCCCCACCCTCCTCCCTCCATCCCTCTTTCTGCTTCCCCCCCCCATAACCTTAATTGTCATTAATTGTCCTCATATCAAGATTGAGTACATAGGATTCATGCTTCTCCATTTGCACCACAAGGTTTTTATGAAAGGGAACAATATGATCAGATTTGTGTTTTGAAAATAATTTCTGCAATAAGGCCACTATTGTTGTGTGGGCTAGGGTACCATCAGTAGTAAAAGGAATTAGTATATTTGAGAGATACTTAAGGGGTGGAATTGACAAGGCTTGGTACTACCCTGTTTCCCTGAAAATAAGACATCCTCCGAAAATAGGACCTACTTACAGGAAAGATAAGACGTCCCCTGAAAATAAGACCTAGAGCATCTTTGGGAGCACACCTTAAAATAAAACACTGTCTTATTTTCGGGGAAGCAGGGTAGCTTGGGGGAGGGAAGAGGGATGCCCTGCTGATGCCTCCCTCATAGGATCTGGCTTGCAGAACTGGGTGACTAGTAGTGATGTTCACTGAAAAGAGGATATCATGGTAAAATAGCTTTACCAACTTTATATTGAAACTCAAGCATATATTTAAAGTATTTATTTTCCTATGGAAATTTGAATTTCTCACACATGGGGAAAGGAATAACAGGTTTGGGACACTAATTTCGGAAGCATAGAGATGCTTACTTCTTGTTTTCCCTTTGTCTTTCAAAAATGTTAGATTGTTATATATTTAGTCTTTCTTTAAAAAGGGCAGGTATATCAAACTTATAGATTCCTGAAGGATACATTTAGAACCAGTCTCTCATTCTCTTCCCAAATCTGTTTCTTCAGTCAGAAAAACTAAATAGTTCAGTGCAGAAATATAGTTTTCAATGGTTTTTTAAATTAACCTTTAAGTCTCTTCTTAGGTCACCAAGTAGTAACATGTGAGAAAGGAATTTTAAAGTTGGAACATAATAGCCTTATCCAGTGTTTGCACTGACTGTGTCATATTAATATTTAGCTACTCTGAAGTTCTCTGCCTTCGGTTTAGAATATTGTTGGCAGATATACTAGGGCTTCAGATATCTTGGTTAAAGCCTTCATCAACTGCTGGTGGTGCTTGGAATTGATCTGAACAAGCCTGTAAGAAGGCCCTGGAGTTGACCCAGATACCCCAGGACTGATTTGAACTTTCTGAGCCTTGGCATTCTCTCAAAGAAGAGAGTCTGAAGCTGATAAGTTTCAGCCTTCTTAATCCCCTGCCACTTTGATGTAGCAAAAACTATCCTATAGGACCCCTTTGAAGGGAAAAAAGCCACTAATGGGATAGTCAGAGGGGAATGTGAAACTGGAGGGCAGTCCCACAAATGAATCCTTTGCTTAGGTATAGGACTGGGGATAGAAAATGTGGCTGATGAGGGTGTGTGTGTGTGTATGTATACATCGATCTTATGTGGTAGGTTCTCTCTTTGACTCTTGCTCTCTGCTACACACACACACACACACACACACACACACACACACACACACACACGCATACACCAGTGTCCTCAGCCTATGCCTGCTCTATGTGTCATAGCCTAGCAGCCTCTGTGTTGTAGACTCAAGCAGAAGTGTCCAACCTAGGGCCCACAGGCTGCATGCAGATTATTTGAGGACTGTTTTGCTTATCTGTTGTGTCAGACACTGTGAAAAGTATGCACTAATGGATCTTTTCTTTTGCTCATCAGCTTTCATTAATGTTTGTATATTTAATGTGTGGCCCAAGGCAACTTTTATTCTTCCAATGTGTGTCTGTAGGGTATGGAAACAGGACTTCATATACTGCCTGAGCTACTGGCAAATACCATGCTCTGGGACTGGAATCTGGAATATGCGAGTTCCTGTGGGCTGGGACTCCTCACTTCCTCCCACCATTCCCAGTTGACAGCCTGTCTCTACCCTGTCTCTTCCCACAGCACTCCACCTCAGTGAGCATCATGGGCTTTTCCAACACTCTGGAGATGGAATTGTCATCTACCAAGCTGGCAAGGACCCTAGAGCCACAGATCCCAAGTGTGAGCAGCCTGACAGCTGGCCCCCCTCAAGCAGTCCCAAGCTTGCTGAGTGGCCCCCCCAAAACTGTGTCTAGCCTGACAAGTGTTCAAAACCAGCCCATCCCCAGCCTGACAACCAGTCAGCTACAGACCATGCCTAGCCTTGTGCGTAGCACTTTCCACTCCATGCCCAACCTGATGAGTGATTCCTCCCAGGCCATGGCAACACTAGCAAGTGATCACTCTCAAGCCAGGCCCAGCCTAATGTCTGGTAATGCCCTGGATGTGCCAAGCCTGGCAACTTGTCCTCTGCAGAGCATGCCTCCAGTTTCTGACATGCAGCTGGAATCGGGGTCCAGCTCCAGTCTTGGCTCTGGCCAAAGTACAGGAATCCTGTGCCCTGGGCAAGGGCCTGACCCCTCTCCAGGGAATGCCCTGTGTAAGGTAAGTCTTGGGGAAAGTACTATTCAACTTCCTCTGTCCGTCCCTGGGCAAAAGGTTGGCCACTGAAAGCCTTATCCTGGCCTTAGCTTAACAGTATGAGATTGCTAATGCCAAAAATGTCTGATTTTCTTTGATTCTTGTTGGCATTTCACTTCTGAAAGATGGAAAGTGAGGATTCCACCTGCTTGACTGACTCACTGGGACAAGGCCCCACGGCCCCTGGTCTGGATGCTCCCAAGGACTTAGCTATCCCCTCAGAACTTGAGGAGCCCATTAACCTCTCTGTGAAAAAACCTCTACTAGTACCAGTTGTCAGTACATCTACAGCTCTTCAGCAGTACCAGAATCCAAAAGGTGAGGCTAAAGGTAAGCAGGCTCTCTTATCACATTGGCCACAGACTGGGGCAGATGGACTCAGCACTTCTATGAGCTACAAGTCAGCAGGAAGGCTGTAAGCCTGGGAGAGCAGTGCTTCTATCTGAAGCTAAATTCACTTCTTTCCTCCACATTGACTCATTGACACCTGTTCTGCTTCCCTCACTGTGGCCATGGCTAATCCAGCATGCTGGGACTTAGTCTCCTTGTAACATTCTCCATGCAAAATGTCCTGGGGTCTGGATTATACTTAAGGGAAATAGGAAGAGCTCACCTAGGAGGGCTAGTCTTGACACAAAATATTATCAGGAAAAGACTATGTATGACTTTGGAGTCAGATAAATCTAAATTAGAAAACCAGCTCTGTGTCTTTATACTGATGCTCGGTAAGAGACGTAACCCCCCCCCCCCAAGCTGGCTTTTTCTTGGTAAGTGAGCTAAGCTACTGGGACAGATACCTACAGTGAAATTATTTTATAACTTACTCTGTAGTAGCAAGATTTTCCCTTGTACCTGACAGTAATGTGAATTTTTGGTGTTCCTCATAGTAAAGGGAATTTGGACCATTGGTGATTAATTCTGATTATCTTCTCAGCTACCTATGACCCTTCTCAGCTAGGCTAAGGTTTGTTTTTTTGTGGAAGGTAAGGGCTAGTTGGGAAGTTACGAAGCAACTACCTACTGATCATTTGGGACTTTATTCGTTTAAAGTATGATGTGTGTTTGATTTGTAATGATCAGTCTATTTCCTATACATTTAATACAGGAAAACAAAAAAAAATAATAATTTTTCTCCCTTTCTCTCATACTGACTGACTTTCTCTCAACTTAAAACTTATTGTTTCTTATTACACACAATAATATAACCCCACATTTTATGCATTTGAATTTTTTGGACCCTGCTTGCTTATGTGAGTTGCCTAGGAAGGACAGTGCTGAGTGGCTGCTCAGTAAATGCTAGTAGTTCCTTCCTTTTGCTGCACCATAGCCTCCTGTCCATATATGCAGACTATACCCACTTGGGAGGAGTCCCTGGAACCTGTTGCCCATGGAGTATAATCTTGGTTTTCAGGCAGTGCTAGAATCTCAGCACTTGGGTGAGAAGGCTGAGGCTAGATGGAATGATTCCTCAGATTAGGCAACACCAATATACTGAGAAGAAGTGATTTCTGAGTTTAGTTTGAAGGTGAGAAGCTTGCCCCTCTTTGCCTGACCCAACACTCATCTGCAGGCAACCTCTGAGGGTTATCTGTGTTTATTTTCTTAAAAGAAAGTGGCCTACTTTAAATTCTTTGGGGTATCTCCATACAATTTTCCATAGAGATTGTACTGGTTTGCAGTCCACTAACAGTGTATAAAACTTCCTTCCTCTCCACGTACATACCACTATCTGTTGTTTTGGGACTTATTAATATGAGCCATTCACATTGGAGTTATGTGATATCTCCAAGTAAACTTACCATTTGACCCAGAAATCCCATTGTTGGGTATATGCCCAAAGGAAATGGTCATTTTATGAAAAGGACACTTGCACATGAATGTTTATCGCAGCATAATTCACAATTGCAAAGATGTGGAAACAACCCAAGTGCCTACTGACATGTGAATGGATTAATAAAATGTGGCATATTCAAATGATGGAGTATTACTCAGCCATAAAGAAAAATGGTGATCTAGTATCTCCTGTGACAACCTGGAAACCATTCTTCTAAGTGAAACATCACAGGAATGGAAAATCAAACACAAGTACTCAATATCAGTTTGGAAGTGATCAACACTTAAGTGCACACTTAAGTAAATCTCAGTGAAAATCAAGCTGGGAGGAGGAAGGAGAGAGTGGGTAAGTTTACACCTAGTGGGTATGGTGCACACTGTGTGTGGCAGGCATGCTTATTACCTTGACTCAATTTGTACAAAACGAAGTATGTAAACAAAACACATGTACCCCTTAATATTCTGAAATTTAAAAGAAATTCATAAATGCCCAAGATGGAGGGTGGGGTTGAACAGTGAGAATGCCTCCTGAAACCAAAGAGAAGTTTTATGCATATTTTAAATCAAGGTAGGAATTTCTACTAATTTTCCCATCCATGTTACAGTATATAAAGCAGATTTAAAGTATATTTAAAGAGATTTTATCCAGAAGCAAACAAACAAAAAAAGAAGTTGGCTTTCCTTCTCTCTGAGGATAGGATTATCATCACTATGAGTGATGACAGTGTAGGTAATAATTACCTGACAGGTGTGTGACCAAAATTAAGAATTGCAGATATGAATAGAAGGTGTAGGTGACAGGGTATGTTGTCGGTCACAAATGTATGTCACAGGTATTTATTTATCTTTTGCCTTAGAGTATGAGAACTTTGGACAAGGAGCCCTAGAGCTGGATACAAAAGAGAACCAGAGAAGCAGGTAACAGACTTTTAGCCAACCTCCCCCTCCCAACCTACAACGTTGATACAGGAAGTAAGCATCCTTAATGACTTAACTTGAAGTAAAAGTTTGTCTGCAAAAAACTGTCTTCTTCAACTCCCAGACCCTCAAGTGGAGTCCAGGTGGTTGGATGTCTGGGATGGTTGTGGGAGGATGTCCTGGCTTCTGCAACATGAGGCCTACTCTTTGTGTGCAATCTTTGCTCTTCAGGGAACCCCATACTCTGACCAGGGACTGAACAAAAGAACTTCGCAGTGGCTGGCAGGGCCTGTTGAGGCAGACCCAGGCAGGAGGGCAGAATTATGGGCCTGCAGAGGGTCAGACTAAGAAGATCTTTTTTTTTTTTTTTTTTTTTTTTTATTGTTGGGGATTCATTGAGGGTACAATAAGCCAGGTTAACAAGATCTTTAGTAGCAGTTCACTTGGGGGAATCATGGATGAGCCTGACTTACAGGTTAGGGCCAGAGGAGGCTCCTACCAAGACCCAGAAGTGTCTGTCTTGCCACAGAGCCTTCAACAATGAGTCCAAGATTCCCTATGTACGACTGGAGAGGCTCAAGATCTGTGCTTCCTCCACCGGAGAGATGCCTGTGTTCAAGCTGAGGCCACAGAAGAATGATCAGGATGGGAATGTCTTGCTAATCATTGAATGTGGCACTGAGTCCTCTAGCATGTCTGTTAAGGTACCACTTTGCTCTGCCTTGCCCTTGAATCTTGGCCAAGCCTAAGAGCCTATTCTTTCTCTCTGCTACTGCCAGAATTCTGGCTCTGGGAGCTTTTCTGAATCTCTGAGTGGGGCTGTAGCTTGGCTAGATGTCATTACCTGCTGCAAAGGGCCTATGAGATGTACATTAGGTGTGAACTGTTCCACCATTATGGAGCTTGGCTGGCATGGGGTCCTGGAATAAGTAGTTCTCACAGTAGGTGCACAGAACCTATTATTTCCTTCATACTCTTCCTCAGTAACTTGTCAGTGCTGTGCTCTGACTCCTCAGACTTACTTTTTCCCCAAGGTCAGCCAGGGAAGCCTGCCTGATACCATCAAGGCCCCGGGTCTAGGGGGAAGAAAGGTCACTGTCACTTCTCTGGCTGGGCAGCGGCTACCAGCAGTGGAGGGTACATCTTGTGAAGAACACAGACTCATACCTCGAACTCCTGGAGCCAAGAAGGGCCCCCCAGCCCCAATAGAGAATGAGGATTTCTGTGCGGTGTGCCTCAATGGCGGAGAGTTGCTATGTTGTGACCGCTGCCCCAAAGTGTACCATCTTTCCTGTCATGTACCAGCCTTGCTCAGCTTCCCAGGGTGAGTCACTCCAGTCCAGGGCCATCACCTGGCTAGCAGAGTTATCTTCCAGGGATTATTATTGCAAGCCAGGCCACAGAGCTCCCTAGGGTGGGCTTACCCCTCTCTTTTGCACCTGCATGAATTGTGGGTCTGTGAATTAGTGGTCCCTAGAGCTATGTGCCTTCTGCACACAGACAGACAGATGTTGGACATTTGATTGGCTTCCTTTCCTCTTCTGTTCTCAGCATCTTCCTGCACAGATTTGTGCCTACATTCCTTTCCTAGACTCCCCTAACTCCTATATTTCTGATTCACTAAATTCTGAGTTCCTAAATTTCTTCCAAGCCTGAGGATAGGAAGCCGGGGACTCGGTTCCCCATGCCATCACTCTCAAACCTGTTTTGGGGGCAGAGAGACAGGGAAGGCTATTCTGGGCCATGTTCTGAGGTCTAACATGGCCTCACCTGCCTATGCAGGGGAGAGTGGGTGTGTACCTTGTGCCGCAGCCTGACCCAGCCCGAGGTGGAGTACGACTGTGAGAATGCCCGCTACAGCCAGCCTGGAATGCGGACATCTGCTGGCCTGAGCACATATGATCAGAAGGTAGGGAAGAATCTCTGGGAACAAGATTCCCTGCCCGGGACAGTCCTTTCTGAGGCCTTTCAGAGGGAGTGAAAGGCCTTTATGGGTACTATTCTTTTGGGCCATGCCTCACAGCTTGGCCCATGGGGATTTGGATGATTTTCCTTCTCTTGGCATTTTCCTTTGGCTTAGGGGCCTGAACTATGCCTTAGTATGATGGCTGGTACCCTGTGGGACAGAGCCAGAGAGTTATTAGGGTCACCATCTTTATTTCTTATTGAGGTGAGGCCACAACAAAGTAATACTGTTGTTAATTCTGATTTTGCAGAAGTGTGAGAAGCTGGTACTGTCTTTGTGTTCCAATAGCCTCAGCCTGCCTTTTCATGAGCCTGTCAGCCCCCTGGTAAGAAAAGCCTCACTGTTTCTGTCTGTTACTATCCTTTCTGCTCAAAGGGCCTACGCCATGAGGTGGGAGCACTGTAGTACCCAGAATGGGCCTAGAGCATGGCCACCAAAAGTAATGACAATATTAATTTGTGGATGGTCCACAGGACCCTGGGGGCCATGGCTACTCCACAGCTGCTACTGTATTAGATCTAACTTGACAAGTGATACATTCCTCCTTTTTCCTTTTTAAAAAAAATTTCCAATATTTTATTAGGCAATTTTTCAAACATATAGTAGAGTTGAAAGAATTATACAGTGATCACCCAAACACCCACCACATGCATTTTATAATTTTTTTTCCTTCTTTTTCACATGTAGGAGATTTGTTCATAGGGAGGCTACAAGTTTTTTTGTTTTTGTTTTTTGAGACAGGGTCTCACTTTGTTGTTCCTCGTAGAGTGCCATGGCGTCATAGCTCACAGCAACCCCCAATTCTTGGGCTCAAGCAATTCTCTTATCTCAGCCTCCCAAGTAGCTGGGACTATAGGCACCCGCCACAATGCCTGGCTATTTTTAGAGATGGGGGTCTTGCTCTTGCTCAGGCTGGTCTCCAACCTGTGAGTTCAGGCAATCCACTCCCCTCGGCCTCCCAGAGTGCTAGGATTACAGGCTTGAGCCACCACACCAGGTCTGAGGCTACAAGTTTTATGCCCCTCATCACAATGACCCCAGATTCCTATTGGGCGTGTTATAAACAAAAGAGTCATTCTTCAGGCCCCCTGCTCTGAGAACACCTTTCTTTTTTATTTTTCTTTGTCTTCTTTCTCCATATTTTTCTTTCTGCTGCTCCTTTTCTTTCTCTTTCTTCTGTTCTTTCACTTATATTCCAACTCATCCTCCATCTCTTTCTCCTTTTTTTATCTATATCTCCACTTCTTGTCTCTTCCTTTTTTGTTTCCTTCTCCGTGTCTCTCCTCCCCCAAGGCCCGGCATTATTACCAGATTATCAAGAGGCCCATGGACCTGTCAATCATCCGGAGGAAGCTGCAAAAGAAGGACCCAGCTCACTATACCACCCCAGAGGAGTTGGTGTCAGATGTGCGCCTCATGTTTTGGAACTGTGCGAAGTTCAATTATGTATGTCTTGGCTGCTTTCCTTCTCTCCTATTTCCCAGTAACCCCAAGACTGTCATAGCTAGGTGTGGGTAGAGGACAGGTTTGGTCTTGGGTACCATGGAGACCTGGGAAGAATCTCCTGGGCCGACTGTGGTGAGTATTTAAGAGCTCTGTCCTACACTCAAGGCATGGACCTCACCAAGATGGCAGGCACAGGGACTAGCTATCTGTGGATACCTGGCAGGGTCACTTTTGCTTTAAGAGATGCTACCATACTGGTTATCCTATGTCCTAGGAGAAAATATCAAGTCCAGATATCCCAGGAGACCCAGCCAGGCTTTGTGCTCTGTATAGCTATTGAGGGACATGGGAGAGTTGGGCTGGTAAAAATGGATTAAACCGGCTCAGCGCCTGTGGCTCAAGGGGCTAAGGCACCAGCCATATACACCTGAGTTGATGGGTTTGAATCTAGCCCAGGCCCACCAAACAACAAAATGATGTCTGCAACCAAAAAAATAGCTGGGTGTGGTGGCAGACGCTTGTAGTCCCAGCTACTTGGGGAGGCGGAGGCAGAAGAATTGCTTAAGCCCAGGAGTTGGAGGTTGCTGTGAGCTGTGATGCCACAGCATTCTACCCAGGGTGACAGCTTGAGGCTCTGTCTCAAAAAAAAAAAAAAAAATGGGGGCGGCACCTGTGGCTCAGTCGGTAAGGCGCCGGCCCCATATACCAAGGGTGGCGGGTTCAAACCCGGCCCTGGCTGAATTACAACCCAAAAAATAGCCGGGCGTTGTACAGGGGCGCCTGTAGTCCCAGCTACTCGGGAGACTGAGGCAAGAGAATCACTTAAGCCCAGGAGTTGGAGGTTGCTGTGAGCTGTGTGATGCCACGGCACTCTACCCAGGGCCATAAAGTGAGACTCTGTCTCTACAAAAAAAAAAAAAAATAGATTAAACTGTCACTGCTCTCCTCTTCCATTAGCCTGACTCAGAGGTTGCAGAGGCTGGCCGCTGCCTGGAAGTATTCTTTGAGGGCTGGCTGAAGGAGATATACCCAGAGAAACGATTTGCCCAGCCAAGGCAGGAGGACTCAGACTCTGAAGAGGTGTCTAGTGAGAGTGGATGTTCCACCCCTCAGGGCTTCCCATGGCCCCCCTACATGCAGGAGGGCATCCAACCCAAGAGGCGGCGACGGCATGTGGTAAAGAGTTGCTGCCAGTTGGCAGTGGGTGGGTGGGTGACTGGGCAAGCAGGAGCACCCAAGCAGCAGGTATAGAGCAACATAAAGTGCAACTGCTCACGTGGCACAAGAGACAGTGGTGACAGTGAACTCTCACAAGCCTTTAGCCTCTAAGTAAGGCAGGGCAGTATAGGACTCATCAACTCTAGTTGCCCACGTGGCTTGAAATTCAAAGAGGTGTATGTACCTGCCCAGGGTCACCCAGCAAATTAGCAGCAGAGTCAGGGTAACAAACCAGGTGTCCTGATTTCCAGCTCAGTGCTGGTTAGACTACTTGTGATTGAGATGCCCATAAGGAAAGTACCTGGTATCAGTACCTGAACTTTACTTGGGTTTGAGGGAGAAAGGAAGAGATCTTTTTCAGCTCCTTGGTATAGAGTGTTGCTTACAGCAGAGAGCTTCTCTCACCTTTTAGCTGGTCTCGCCTGTATAGACCTAAAACACCAATTTGATGCTGTTTAATTCTACTAAAATTAATTACTTGCCTAATGTGTGCCAGGGTATGACCAGCCATCCTCAGTTGTTTATAATTCTTAGCCCATAATGTTTAGTGGCTTAAATAAGTTTTACTGTTACATTCCTGGGATAGAATAAAATGCTTTGACTCTATAGACTCCCCGTCTTGATACTTAGCTTTTTCATGTTAATAAGTCCTACATTTGGTTATTTTAATTCCAAATATATATATTTTTTCTTTCAGGAGAATGAAAGAGCAAAGAGAATGTCTTTCCGCATGACCAACAGCATCTCACAAGTGTGAGAGCTGGGAGGAGACTGAGTGTTCTGGCAGCTGGTGTCCTATCCTGTTGACCATTCCTCCTCATCTTTCAGCTTATGCTCTTCAGAATGTGGATGTGAGATGAGTCTTGTTGAGCTGTGCAGTGCTCTTCTTTGCCATTTACATCTACAGCATTTATTTGGGAGCCATAGTGCATCCACTATAGAGATTTTGGTAATAAACAGGAAAGAGGGAGGCGTTCCTTATTTCCAGAGTAATTAGATGTGTAGGGTCCACTTGACAAAACCACAGTTGGTCAGGCTTGGAAGGCCCTAACTTCCTTGGTGAATTCTTTCTGCTGAGGAAAGCAAATCTTTCTCACCTTTCAGAGTCTAGGCTCAGAAACAGTGTCTACATCTGAATTACTCCTGGGCTCAGAAATGGGTAAAGAAGTGAGAGAGGTTTGGACATGTGGCAGGCCGGTGATCCTTAGCCCAGCACAGCCAAAGACTGTCACTGGTTGCCTTTGCTTGTCCTGTCTGCCTCAGGCAAAATAATGGAGGCTTATAGAGGCTGTAAGTCTCAGTTGGTGCCTATTCAGGTTTTAATGGTTTCCAGGGTATTTGTTTTACATTCTCTCTTTCCTGATGTTGACTTAAGTGACCTCTGTAAAAGTGCTCTGGATGGTATGGAATTCTTGACTGAGCTGGGTTAGTGAGCAGAGACCATATATATCTTCCAGCTCTTATTTCACTTGGAAGTTTAAAAAGATGGCAACTTCAAAGTTTTCCCTTTGTGCCACTTATTTTGCTAATAGCATCTCTTTGGTGTCAGAACCTGCCTTCCTAGAGGTGATTGTTGGTGCTTGTCAGTGGCCAACCCTTTATCATACCCATTCAGAGGTCTAGATCCTGAATTCTGCTTGGAAAAACTGTGAGGCAGTCGCTATTTGCTTCAGGTACAGAGATCCTAGGCAGGGAGAGCGACCCACAACCAGCTCACTCTGCTGGGCCTCTCCTTCTGCTTGGAGATTTTAGTTCTCAACATCTCTAAGTTGACAGAGCCAAAGATCAGAGGTGAGTCCTCTGGTTAGCCTTCCTCCAGGACATCTACACCCTCCCCACCCCCAGTGCCAGAACAATATTCTATTGGCAGTCCTTTTTTGTTAGAGGTTGGGAGAAGGCCTCAGGGACCAGCAGGAGCCAGACCTGGGCATTCCTGGGGGAAGTTCTGTTCCGGGTGAAGAAAGGGAAAGTCAGTGTTGTTTGGTGACTCTGAAGCAACATCAGGACCATTAGTTCTCCTAGAATGCAGAGAGAAGCATTCTGGAAGCCATGGGAATAGGAGCTCCATGCTGCATCTCAGATCTTCACGGTCCATGCAGGGTATTTGTGATGGATACTAGGTGTCAACCAGCAGGGGCTTGGTTGAGAAGGGACATGTTGCTGATATTGTTGGGGGAGCTCGGGACCTGGCTTTTCAGTGTCCTGGCCCTGAGACAGTTCTCCCTGGAGGTCTTGTCATCGCATGACTAAGTTCAGGAAGTCTCAGGTCATGGGTTTGTTTTTGCTAAGAGATGCAATTTAAGGAAGTTCTTATCTGTAGGGCCTTTGCTAATGAGCTGTTTTTATTTTTTTAATCAGAAAACATTTCTTCTGTCCTGTGAGTTGATGGTATTGCTCATTTCCTTCTCTACCCAAGCTGAGAGATAATCTTTACTTCAAAGCAGACCATGTTTATTGACTTGCCATTCTCTCAGCAGCACATGCCAAGTTCTCCTAAGCAGATGGGCTTCCATAATTCTGTTTTCTGGTCTAGGGTGACTAAGTCTTTAATGTTGTACTGGTCAGGCAATCTTTGGACTTAGTGCCTTTGGGGTGCACAAAATTTTCTGGCTTGGGTTCTGGCCATTTCCTTTTCAATTTTGGGATCTTTTTCTGTGTTTAGTTGGCTTGGCAAGGTTCCCTCTGTACTTGCTTTATTAATTCTTTTCCTTGGCTATCTTTCCTTTGTGTAGCCACATTCCTGCCACATGTGGGAAAGCTCCATTGTACCTGGTGTTGGAAAGCCAGTGAGGGTTGTGAAAGACTTGAACCTGATTGAGATCCTTCCTGTGGATCAATTGGAGACTGCAAATATGAAACCAAAACTCCCATTAAAAGTCTGTCTTTCCTTATATCATTTGAAGCTTCCAGCTTAGGTGTGGCCTGCTAGGCCCAAGTGTCAGTTTGCTGGGCCAGGAAATCTTAGTAATGTGGAGAGTAACATATTCTCTTTCCATCATAAAGACCTACATGCTGAGAGGCCCATGTTAGGCACCTGAACAGGAATAGGTGGGAGGCAGGTATCCTTCCTTCAAGGGTGTAAGGAATAGGGAAATATCCCTACTCTGGTTATCTCAATGTCACTACCCTCTCCCTGGCTTTTCCTATGTACCTCATGGAGTTATGATTTTGTTTAGTTTTGTTTTTGCATGCAGAAAGTAGAACCTGACTCTTTAGAAAAAAAAAAAAAAACACCAAAAAACCCTGCTAGCCAAGTTGACCACCTTCAGAGGCTCTTTGCTATCATTGAGCTGGTGCTCCATTTGACTTGTTCTCATAATGGCTCCATTTTGGAGACTGTTTGGCCCTTAACAAAATCATGCAATAGAAATACAATGAGTTCTAGATTTTTCTAGAGAAAAAAAATTTCTGGAGAAATTGGCTTCTTGGGTGTACCGAGAAAGAGTAGAGTGGCTTCTGTTGATGTAAAGGGGATTTTAGTGCAAAAATTGGTTCAGGATGAATTTTCAGAGCACTCTTCCACAGAACATAGATAGGTTGGCCTTGCTTGATCCTAGCACTTGCTAACTACACACCCTGCCTGCTTCATTAAGTGGCAGCCACCAGACCCTTCATAGGCTGGGCTCCATGGTAGGCTCTACCATCACCCTTGGAGGATTCTGGCTCCCTTTACCCATTTCTGGCAGTAGGTCTTTGCCTGGCTCCTAAGACCTAGGCCCCTCCATGTTTGTTCCTGGGATCTGCTCTGCTCCCTCTCTCACTCCATGTGGTCACCTGTTGGCTTCTCTTCTAAACTCCTGAATTGAGCCTTTGCTCCTTCTGGATTGCTACCCTACCTGCCATGCCTCCTCTTCTGCTTCCTTCCTAACTTCTGCCAAAATTGCCCTGCTCCTTGATCTCAGCCTTCACCCTCCCTCCCAGTCTTTCAGCTTTCTCCTAGGTTTCTTCCCCTCCCCAACCTGAACCCATTTTTGTCAGTGACCTGAACTTTCTCATCCCTTCCAGCTTTTGCTGAAACTATCAACCATTCTCCATTTTCTGCATTATCCTATTTTCTGCTCCCTCTTCCTGGGCTGTTGAACGTAACAGATTGATAGTTGATAGCCTCAGATAGACTCTCATTGTTAACCGGGGATTCTTTAACTTGTTGTTACTCTTTCTTCCCATCCATGCCCTTAATTTCTGCTCTCAGAAAATACCTGACCTCAGTGTCTACTGCACAGAAGAGAGCCCCTAAGTGAGAACTTCTTTGCTGGAAGGAAGTTCCTTCCCCTTCCACGCATCTGTGTCTGTATCCCTCCGCGTCTCCTTCCCTCTTGCTCCCATTTAGTTCTCTCTTTTTTGAATCCTGCTCTATATCCATGACTTTGTTTCCTCACTTAACTCTACTGCTCCCACTTCCTGGGCCTTTAGCCTCCCTCTACCCTGGGTACCCTACATAGCCTGCAAACAAGCAGACTTCTCCCCAGGAGTAAAACAAAATGTCTTAGAGTCTGCCACCCCTTATACTTTTTCCTTGTTAGCCAGGTTTCTTTTAAAAAGAATCTTCTTTTTTATTCTTTTCAGTTACTCTTCAGCCTTCTATACGTTTCATAAAAGTCACCAGTGAAGACCCAGTTGCCAAATCAAATGAGTATCTTTCAAGTCTTCAACTGTCTTAAATTCTCCACAGCATTTCAACACCATCTACCTTTGTGAAATACCCTCTTATGGGTTTTACGACACCAAAAATCTCTGGATTCTCATCTTCTTAGCCACACAGGCTAAGCCTTCCCTGAAACCTGGACAGGGAGACATATCTGTGTTTGTCTGTGGTCACTTCTCTTCAGGATTTGGGTAGGCAGGAAGATGCACAGTGCTCCTTGTCCCCCCACTCTTCTGTTTTCTTTGAGTCCCTTCTCCTAGATTCAGTTCTCCTCATGCCAAGCAGGTTTATGAGCTCCTGATGGGAGAATAGCATCTGTGAGTCCTTCCCTCTGTCTCTCCCAGTACAGCACAGAGGAAGATTTTAGCCACTTTTGCTAAGAGGCCCCATCTAAATCAGCCCAAGAGTGTGGATTAGGTTTATAGCATCCAGGCAGTAGTTTGGCCAAACTGGATTACCAGTTCATCACTATGATCTGATACCAGTTAGAGCCATCCACAGTCAGTAAGGAGCCTGGGATCATAGTAAGACATGTTTCCGTGCATGGCTCAGTGTTGCTGATCAGGAAGAGAATCCTAGCAGGGGCAGGTATTGGCACTGACCATATTCCGGAGTTGAAGGGAGTTGCTGTGGTTCTGCCCTTGCTTGGGCTCAGCTGGTGTCAGCATTGACTCCCTTTGGTAGGGTCTTTCCCACGTGTGCTGATCATCACCACCTGCTTGCTCCAGTTGTTCCTGGAGCTGGGGGCAGATGTTGGTTGCTTTCTTGGAGGTAAGGAGGTGTGGTAGAAAGACATCTGATTTGAGAGTCTGAACACCTAAATTTTGGCTCTGCCAATCATGAGCTTTGTGATCTAGGGTACAATTTCCTCATCTTTAAAGTTGGGGTATGGGAGTGGCTAAGAACAGTGATCTCTCAGAAGCTCTCCAGCTCTGAAGAGCTTGTGATTCTAACTAAACTCAGGCCACACAAGGAATAAGGGAACTATGGAAGTGGGACACAGCTGAGGAAGTCCTGACCAGGGCAGGGAAAAAGGACTCAGGCCAACTGAGTGGCTTTGAAGAAAGTTCTTAGTAGCTGGTGCTGTTTCTTGAGCCATATGCCCATTTCTCAAACTGAACCCCTTTCTTGGATATGTAGTATGAGTTCCTTCTAGGCCTTTTCAAGAAGTGGTTATTGGATCCAGAGTGGTTAGGGGCATGAGGGAGGAATATCATAAGGGGGATGTGTCACTGATTTTAAAAGGATTTACACATTCATGAACAAATAAAAACTAGCACTTTTCCTTAACAACGGTTGTGTCCTGGAGTGTTTTTCAGTGAAGATGGTCGAACTTTCTTTCCCCTAGATCCCAACATCATTAAGAACCCAAATTGAGGAAGAATAGACTGTGAAGCCTTTCTCTCTAGGGAACAATTCAGCTCGTTGCTTCCTATAGCACACACATAGCCTATTCTTCAAAATGCAGGCAGTAAGTCCAAGCTGGAGCTAGCAGAAAAGCATCTTGTGAATACCTACCACTTCCACACTTCAAGAATGTCCTTTATGTTCCCCAACTACCTATCTTTAGCTCTCCTTTCTACTCACTCTACACCAGTAGTTTCTAGCCATTTTAGGGGGATATTGTAATGAATATTTGTCATTCATTTAGGCTGCATAAAGTCTGAACCCCTTCCCTATTTTTGGTGAACTCCTCACCCCACGAGGCTTGGGAGGCACAGGTCACTTCTCATTACAGAAACGAAATATACTAGAATCTTGATTTCTCAGTATCCCTTAAAGCTGGGGTACACACCTAGTGGTAGTGAATATGAAAAGAGAGCGAGAGAGCGAGAGGGAGGGAGGGAGAGAGAGAGGGAAAGGAAAGGAAGGGAAGGGAAGAAAGAGAAAGAAAGGAGAGAAAAGAGAGAGAGTAAAGAAAAAAAAAACCCCACAAGATTCCTTCTCTGGTGGCAGTGTTGGTGGGGTTTCCATGGCAGCAATAGAAGCCATCTGAGTTGGATGGAGCACCTGGTCCCTAATGGCAGTGACAATTTCTTCAGCAGACCAATTCCACATGTGATCTCAGGAATTGTTCCAGGCTGCACTGAGATGAGCTTAATTCTCCAGCCTTCCTGACAATTTTGTGAACTACCTTAAAAACTTTTTAATAGGCTGGGCATAGTGGCTCACACCTGTAAGCTCAGCATTTTGGGAGGCTAGGGTGGAAGGATCGCTCGATTATGCCACTCCACTTTAGCCCAGGTGACAGAGCAAGACCCTATCTCTAAAAAAACTTTTAAAACCATTTAATAAATTCATTTTCTGCTTAAGTTAGCCAGAATTGGTTTCTAAGGGCGGCATCTGTGGCTCAAAGGGGTAGGGCGCCGGCCCCATATGCCGGAGGTGGTGGGTTCAAACCCAGCCCTGGCTGAAAACTGCAACAACAACAGAATTGGTTTCTAGTACTTGGAACTAAATACTCTGATGTTCGAAGAATCTGGTAAAAGTCACAGACCTACTCTTCTGAGTGCCAGACCCACATAATTCTTCACACTTGGATGTTTCAGTGTCACCTGAAACTCCCTTAACATATTCTTCCTCTGATATTCCCCATCTCAACAGCCAGGGATATGGGAAGAAAACAGGGGGATGTGGAGAAGCCAAGGAAATTTATGTTTCAAGGAAAGATATTTGCCAGTTTTAATGATTTAAGATGAGACCTGGACATCTTCTCTGACCTTTCACCCCTTCCCAGATTGGCCCAAAACTTGAACCTTTTCTCTGCTTGCTCTTTCTGCTTTGTTTTGTCCTTATTAATTTTATGAGTACTACTCCTTCCCTAAGTCCTAAGGACACAGGGCCTCTCTCCTCCTCACTCCTTAGGTTCCATGGTGAACTGCTAGGCCCATTCCCCAGAGCAAGTCCTGCCCTCAGAGGAAGGCCTGCATCCTGAACTCTTCTTCTTCCACACCTGGTCTATGGATTTTATCTATAAGGTAGTATGGGAATAGTATCTAGGGTTTGAGAGCTTTTCAAGGGTTTATAAAAATAAGTCCTGAAAAAATGTAAAATTGTAAGTGACAAAATATACATAAATGTCTAATTAAATGTCTATAAACTATACTATTGTGTTAAACACATTCTTAATTTTATAATTCATAAAGTTTTATAAAAATTTTGTTACACTTGAGAATAATTTATAGATTAGTATTTCTTACTTCATAAGAAATTCTATATATACAAGATGCTTGTCAAGAAATCTGGGCTCAGTGTAAATTAAGTGAATTACTCTTAGTCAAATAATTATAAAAGCAAAATTATAAAAAAAAGATTTCAAAATTTTACAGTAAAAGCTACATTTACTCCAGGCTATAAATGCATTTTCATGTTTAATGTAGGACCTCCTAGAATAAAAATGCCTGGTCTCTGGGAAGAGGTCTCATTCATGGGCCTTGGAGCTATGCAAAGGTTGTAGGGGAGAATCTTGTCCTACAGACATCACTCCTAAAGCCCTTACACAGGATATGGTTTGAAATGAGAGGGTATATATGTAACCAGTCCCTAGGAGCAGCTTTCCAATTGTACCACAGACAAATTGTTGCCAATACTTACTTTCATATTAATTTTAGTAATAAACCCTCCCCCTGCCTTTTCCCAGCCTCCTTTACATCTGGATCTTGTCATTATTTTTTTAATTTTTATTTATTTATTTATTTATTTTTATTTTTTTTGAGACAGAGTCTCAAGCTATTGCCCTGGGTAGAGTGTCATGGCATTACAGCTCACAGCAACCTCCAACTCCTAGGCTCAAGCAATCCTCTTGCCTCAGTTTTTCTATTTTAGGAGAGACCGGGTCTGGCTTTTGCTCAGGCTGGTCTCGAACTCTTGAGCTCAAGCAATCCACCCGCCTCAGCCTCCCAGAGTGCTAGGATTACAGGCGTGAGCTTATCTTTTAAATAAGTTCTAGCCAATAGATTATGAGAAGCAATCATGTATACAACCTCCAGGGCACATTTTGCATGAAATTGCGTGTCCTCCAGGTCTTCCCTCCCTCCCTCCATCTCCAGATAGGAACAGTTATGCTATTGGTCATCAAGCTTCTATCATACAGACAGGGGTGACATCCCAGAGAATAGTGAACAAGCCTAGAAAAAGCCTAGGATTTTTGGCAATCTCATGGAGCAGAGACAACTGCCTGCTTTGAACTGCCTGCTTACTTCTTTGGACTATTCCTGAGAAATGAATACATTTCTATTTTTTAAATCCACGTATTGTGGGGATCTTTTATTGGTTACAGCAGCTGAGCCTACACTCAAACCAATATTCCAAAAATAGTGCTTTATTTGTGCACTAGGATGGGAGGATATTCCTGAGATTTTTTGGAAATTGCTGTCTCTGGCCTCCACCTTTACCAGAAGTCTGTAAGACCTGCTGAGGCTAAACTTACTTAGCATTAAAGAAGTAAAGTTCTGCTCCACATGTGTGAACATGAACAGACAGCTGCAGTCTTGCTCCGGCCTAAGGGCTAAGGCCTGAGGCAGGTGGAAGCAGTTATTCTTACTTAGGGCTCCTCATTTGTTCCAGTGATTCCCAAGTGTGGTGTGGCCCACTGACACCGACTTCATGGCAAAGGTTCTGCAAGGGCAATGCCTGTGTGACTTTTAATATTTATTACCTAGATTAATGAAGCATTCATTCTTCATTTCCTCTATTAGCTGAATTTCTAAGTAACCACATAATTGATGAGAGGAAGTTTCTCTTTTAGAAGTGTTCCACAATACTCAAAGAAGGATTGATAGATTTGGAATTTTACCATTTTTCAACCCTTCATGAATTAATGAATCTGGGCAATGACCATCCACAGCTGCTCACATCACCAAAAGAAAACCCAGGCATTATGTGGCTCCTGATTAAAGAACACAACATCACCTATGAAGGATTCATAAATAGAATCTAAAGCTAGTCAAGCCTCTACATCTACCAGTTTACAGATTAACTTCCAATTGACAGGAAATGCAGAGAATACAGGAACAAAATTCTTGTAGTCAGCAAAATCCAGTCTATGAGAACTGGTAGGACAAATAACATGGTTTACATGGCAAGTGGAAAAAAAGTGAGATGGAGGAGAAACCTATAGGTTTCCTATAGGACTCGAAAGGCCTATAAATCAATTGAAAAGTATGAAATTTATTTGTATCCTCGTTTAAAGAAACTAAAAATACCAGAAGACAATTGAGAACATTTGAAGAGAAAATGGCTGAGAGCTATCCAGAAGTGATGAATGATAGTAATTCATAGATACAAGATGTAGACGGAGGTTAAGGTGGGTGGATTGCCTGAGCTCAGTTCTGAGACTAGCCTGAGCAAGAGCAAGACCCTGTCTCTAAAAATAGCCAGGCATCATGGTGGGCACCTGTAGTCAGTCCCAGCTACTTGGGAGGCAGAGGCAAGACAATCACTAGAGCCCAAGAGTTTGAGGTTGCTGTGATCTGTGACGCCATAGCACTCTACTGAGGTCAACAAAGTGAGACTCTGTCTCAAAAAAAAAAAAAAGATGTAGAACAAAATATACCTTAAGGAAAAATAAAAAATAAATAAATTGTAATGAAACTTCAGAACACTAAAGACAAAGAGAAGATCCTACAAACAGCAGAGGGGCAGAGGTGAATGTGAATGCCTTCCAGTGCTTCTAGTGCTTTCCCCCTTCTCCGTGCATGGAAGGACTGCACTCCCTGACACCCTTTATTTTAGATGTCTATGAAACTTGACTTGGCCAATGAGATGTTAGTTAAAGTGATGTAGGCCATTTCTAGGTTGAAAATTTTAAGAGCCCTTACTTGATGTTTGATTCTTCATTTTCTCTCTTTACATGTAGAATATGTGCTTTGCAGAATTGCCCATATCTGCAGCAGATTTTGCATTAATGAGAACTTAACTTTCTATTAACCAATGAGAATTGTGGATAATTCATTACTGCAGCATAAACTAGCCTATGGCACCCAGTACTTTGAGTTTCTTTGGGGAAAAACAATCAAACAATAACAAAACACTAAGATCCAAGGCATTGACTTAGCAGGTAGGTAGTAAGGAAACTGATAATGGTGACTAGAAAGATAGTATTCATGTTATGCAGTGGAAAAAACATTTGGCCAAATTATAATCTATGATAACTTAAAAGGAAAATCAAATACTTAATGAATTTCAGTAGTGGAGGAGCTTGGAAAATAGAACATCGGTAGCATATGTTGGTTGATATTCTGTTTATCAAAATATTTCAATAGAAAAAAGACATTTCAAGAAAGAAAAGGATTCAGAGAAGAATTCTCTTGCTTTTACACAGGAGTAATAGAAATGAGAGCATTCAAAAATTCAAAGATTTAGGGTTTTGAAGAGGTAATTGCTTCTCGACCCTGAAGACTAAAAGATAAAATCAAGAGTTTGCATAGTGACGGTCCATTAAAATTTAGCCTTGAGGCAAGGATCAAATTAAAATTAAGGCCATAAGATTCATTGTTTAAACTTTCAAACAGATTAAAGTACTTTAGGGAAAATATCAAATTAAGATTATAATGCAGCTGGGCATGGTGGCTCATGCCTGTCATCCTAGCTCTCTGGATATCAAGGCAGGAGAATTGCTTGAGTTCAGGAGTTTGAGACCAGCCTGAGCAAAAGTGAGACCTCATCTTTACTAAAAATAAAAACATTAGCCATGCGTTGTGTCAGGTGCCTATAGTTCCAGCTACTCAGGAAGCTAAGACAGGAGGATTGCTTGAACCCAGGAGTTTGAAGTTGTGAACTAGGTTAACTCCACAGCACTCAAGCCTGGGGCAACAGAATGAAAACAATAAAAAATAAAAATATAAAAAAGAGTATAATGTCTGGTAAAATCTTTTAGCTGTATGTGATTGAAGGAAAAAAAAGGATATGGCTAAGGCTGTGGCTTTTCCACCAAAGTCTGTGGTGAGAGAGCAAGAAGAGAGACGGGCTTGAGAACAACAGTAGTCTCCCTTTATCCACAGTTTCACTTTCTGTAGCTTCAGTTGTTATTCTCTTATTGTGCCTAATTTGCAAATTAAACTTTATCATAGGTGTACATGTGTACTTGGGTAGTACATTGGGTTCAGTACCATCATGTTTTCAGGTATCCTCTGCGGGTCTTGGAATACTCAACTATTTTAAATCGCACACAAACTTTGTGGACACTTCGTATCTACTGTGGATAAGAGAGGACTACTGCAGTTCTCAAGAGGACTAACTTTAGCTTTTTTCTTTTGCCCAAACTCCTTGCTAGGTGGCCTGGTGAGTCACACCTACAAATATAAAATCTTCCTAAACAGGTTTTATTAACCTAATATTATGTGGTTTACTTCCCAACCTGGTTCTGATATAGTATCACTTGAGAGGTAGAAGACTCCCTTATCTTAACTCAAGCATCCTAGCAGATCCCTCTCTCTCTCTTTTTTTTTTTTTTTTGTAGAGACAGAGTCTCACTGTACCGCCCTCTGTAGAGTGCCGTGGCGTCACACGGCTCACAGCAACCTCTAACTCTTGGGCTTACGCGATTCTCTTGCCTCAGCCTCCTGAGCAGCTGGGACTACAGGCGCCCACCACAACGCCCGGCTATTTTTTTGTTGCAGTTTGGCCGGGTCTGGGCCTGAATCCACCACCCTCGGCATATGGGGCCGGCGCCCTACTCACTGAGCTACAGGCGCCGCCCCGCAGATCCCTCTCTCTTTTTTTTTTTTTAAATTCAAATTTTATTGTTAACTTTTTTCAGAGAACTCAGCCACACTCATTCATTAATGTATTGTATACAGTATTTTTTTTCAAGTTATTTACTTAATTATTTTAATTGATAATAAAATTGCACATATATTATTATGGAATGCTTTGAAATACGTATACTTTGTGGAATGGCTAAATTGAACTAATTAACATGTATATTACTTTACATACTTATGCATATACATATTTTCTTTTGTTTTTTTGTGATGCCAACACTCAGAATCTCTTCCCAGAGATTTTTTTTTTTTATTGTTGGGGATTCATTGAGGGTACAATAAGCCAGGTTACACTGATTGCAATTGTTAGGTAAAGTCCCTCTTGCAATCATGTCTTGCCCCCATAAAATGTGACACACACCAAGGCCCCACCCACCTCTCTCCTTCCCTCTTTCTGTTCCCCCCCATAACCATAATTGTCATTAATTGTCCTCATATCAAAATTGAGTACATAGGATTCATGCTTCTCCATTCTTGTGATGCTTTACTAAGAAGAATGTCTTCCACGTCCATCCAGGTTAATACGAAGGATGTAAAGTCTCCATTTTTTTTAATGGCTGAATAGTATTCCATGGTATACATATACCACAGCTTGTTAATCCATTCCTGGGTTGGTGGGCATTTAGGCCGTTTCCACATTTTGGCGATTGTAAATTGAGCTGCAATAAACAGTCTAGTACAAGTGTCCTTATGATAAAAGGATTTGTTTCCTTCTGGGTAGATGCCCAGTAATGGGATTGCAGGATCAAATGGGAGGTCTAGCTTGAGTGCTTTGAGGTTTCTCCATACTTCCTTCCAGAAAGGTTGTACTAGTTTGCAGTCCCACCAGCAGTGTAAAAGTGTTCCCTTCTCTCCACATCCACGCCAGCATCTGCAGTTTTGAGATTTTGTGATGTGGGCCATTCTCACTGGGGTTAGATGATATCTCAGGGTTGTTTTGATTTGCATTTCTCTAATATATAGAGATGAACATTTTTTCATGTGTTTGTTAGCCATTCGTCTGTCGTCTTTAGAGAAAGTTCTATTCATGTCTCTTGCCCATTGATATATGGGATTGTTGGCTCTTAACTCAAGCATTCCACTGACTCTGGGTCTTTAGACAAAGCTTAACTCTTTTAACCAATTGTCAGCTAAAGAATCCCTAAAACCCACCTATGACTTTTAAGTTCCTGCTTGGAGATATCCTGCCCTTTTTCGCCCAATGTATACCTTCCATGTGTTGATTTATAATTTTACCCGTAATTTCTGTCTCCATGAATGCATAAAACCAAACTGTAATCTGGAGGCCTCGGAAACATTTTCTCAAGACTATAAATGACTCTTGCGATTCTAAGCATCTATGATAGAGAATGGGTTGAGAAAGCTTCTTCGTCCCCAAAGAGGTTTATTCCTTAACCCCCGTATCAACTGGGACACTGAAAAGGTAGAAGCTCTTAGAGCAGCAGTTCTCAGCCTGTGAGTCTCGACACACAGGAACTGTCTTAGAGGGTGGAACCGAGGGATAAGAAGAACAAGGACAAGGGAGCTACCCTCAGGAATCAGAATCAGAAAATAATGAATAATTCCTACCCAAGACTAAGGGGCCCTCAAAATATTTGCTCATTTGCATTTGAGAATCGCCATAGCCAATGACTCCAGTGTGCTCCCCATTTTCCTCCTTTCCTATGTAGGCTGTCTTTCTCTCTTCTGTAGCCTATTTTTCTTTCTTTCTTTCCTTCCTTCCTTCTTCCTTTCCTTTCCTCTTTCCTTTCCTTTCCTTTTTTTTGAGACAGAGTCTCAAGCTGTCACCCTGGGTAGAATGCTGTAGTGTTATACTTCACAGCAACCTCCAACTCTTGGGCTCAAGCAATCCTCTTGCTTCAGTTTTTCATTTTTAGTAGAGATGGGGTCTTGTTCTTGCTCAGGCTGGTCTTGAACTCGTGAGCTCAAGCAATCCACCTGCCTCAGCCTCCCAGAGTGCTAGGATTACAGGTGTGAGCCATGGCGCCCAGCCTTTGGCTTACCTTTCTAAATCTTAGCTCATCTTTTAAAAATCACTTCATTACCTCTAGAATCCCTCCCTGTTGTGCCAGAGAACATACCTCTCTCTTATTCTTCTCTTACTCTGCTTCAGAGACACCTGGAAGTTTCCTGTCCCTGTCCTGACTCCCTCAAAGAACTATAGATATGTAAGTAGAAAGTACCAAATACCTAATCATCCTCAAATCCTTTCCCTCTGCCTGGAAGGCTCTATCCTCCATACCTTCTGTTGGGGTTGGCTCCGTGTTGTCCTTTACGTTTTCACTCAAACCACCTTCTCCTTGATGAGCTTTTCCTAACTGCACAATCTAAAGTAGACCCTAGGCACCATCTCTGACAGTCCTGTTTCATTATTATCATTTGCCCTTACTACTATGAACTACTTACATTTATCTTTTTCCCTTGCTTGTTTTATTGTTCATTATCTGGGTCACCCCTCTTCCCTGAGAGCAGAAAGCTTGACTAGACCTTAGTTCTTATAGTCGCTCAGCAAATATTAGTTGAATGAATGTGTAACTCAAGTCTTTGTCATCCAATCTCCCGTTTTACTGAGGACGCTAAAGTCTTGAGAAGGACTTGTCCAGGTTTCCTCATGAGTTAATAGCAGTGTCCAGACCAGAACTCAGGTAGTGTGAGTAAGGTACTTTCAAAGTGTCTGAAGCTGAAATAACACCTAGACACCAAAGGACAGAACTGACAAGGTTCGCAGATCATTCCCCTTGTAGCCGTGTGCTGGCAGCTCCATAGGTGGCACCAAGTGGCACTCATTTAGTTCCAGAGAAAGTCAGAAAAGCTTAGTAAGGGCTAACTCTATAGGGAAATTTTGATGAGAAGCAGGGTATTTGTATAGTCTTAAATTGTCTTTCCACTGACTGCTCATTAGTTGTGGGGGAGGGGGAAATATACAGTATCACAGCCCACTGCTGCCCCCGCTTGTCAGGGCCCAGGACTGGGCAGGTCTCGGGCGGCTTAACTAGGTTCCCGACACAGACCACTAAGCTACCTTGCTCAGGAACAATTTCTCTTAGGTGCCTGAGGGCTATCTACTTTAGCAGGGGAGACAGAGTGTGTCTTAGAGTAAAGCAGTCTTAAATAGATAGATCTTAGTCGTTAGTAAAGCTTGGTAATCTTCAGCAGAGAGACGCCGTGCTGGCATTCTGCAGGTAGGAGAGGAGACCAAGTCAGAGTAAGCGGGTCCGTGATAGAATTCGCACGCTCCTGACTGCCATCTCCTCCAGCCTAATATAAGGCTGCTCTCGTGCCTCTCAACACTACAGGTGTAGAGACTGCCAATTCACCACTGCTCTCATCTTGCAAGCTCTCATGCTTGTTAGGAGAGCTAAATCCCTCTCCATGCCCTTTTCTTTTTTTTTTTTTTATTGTTGGGGATTCATTGAGGGTACAATAACTCCATGCCCTTTTCACCAAGGTGTTCCATTATTGAGCTATACAGGTATTTCTTACAACTCTCACTCCTCCTAGCCATAGGCTATAAGGGCTGCTACAATACAGCAATTATATCGTGGAGAAATCAGATAAAATAACATCACCAATAAGGGACAGATAGACGTATTGTGCATCCAGGTGTGATACCCAGACATAACATCACCTATCATCTATACAGTGTTGTGACCAATACATAACCTGAATCTTATCACAGAGAAACATCAGACAAGCCAAAAATGAGAAAATGCTCCTGAGGCCTCCAGATTACAGTTTGGTTTTATGCATTCATAGAGATAGAAATTACAAATAAAGCTGGCTCTATTCTCTCAGCATGCTAGTGAGAATAGAGCCAGCTTTCCCCCTGGCTCTATACACTTCACATGTGAGTAAAAGGCACCTCATTCCTCCAGCCTCAGGCTTGAACCTAGCTGAGCCTGTCCATCACTCAGACTCTTCACAAGAGAGGGAGGTCAATTTCTGCAGTCAGCTGGGAGGAAATGAAAACTTTTCTTTAAGTTTGAAATTACTTCCAAATAAAAATTTAGGAAGAAAAACAGAAGTAAAGGATGAGGATTTCAGGTAACTTCTCTGCCCACCCCTCTTTCTGTTGTATGGCAATCCAGATCCAGTGTCCTGACTCACTAGTGGTCACTTATGACCCCTTTGCTTCAGTCATTTCTCTTCTGAAAGGACTGGGTTTGGCTCCAAGGCCTCAGCTGGAGGGGTGGAGCTACTATCACCCATGGCTAGAAAATGCTACTGAAGCTTTTGTAAGAGTATCTGGAAAGGCAGCTGAGGCCTCTGAGTCCAACCTCAGCGCCAGACACCCTTCTGGCTTCTGGGATCAGAGGCCAGCTTGTTGGAAGCAATCAGGATCAGTCTGGGTTTACCCAGCCATTCTGAACAGGCACCTGGTGTCTGAGGGGACTCAGTAGGGCTGAGTATGGCAAGAGCATTGTCAGCATGGGGGCAGGCCGGGCTTGGCTTTCCTTTCCCTCTGCCTACAGTTTCTTGGTAGTGACACGGTCTATTTCTTCTCTTGAGCCTGGGCATGCTGGATACCCCTGAATCCTCAGGAATCCTTCTAATCTTCCCATGATTTATCTTATATTCAATCAGTAAAACTGGATATCAGGTGACAGGGAGGTGGAACGTTTGTCCCAGATCTGACTGCACTCTTTCCTGGGATGACTTCTGGTGGCTTTTCCTCTGGATCTATACACTTCACCTGTGAGTAAAAGGCACCTTATTCCTCCAGCCTCATGCTTGAACCTAGCCGAGCCTGCCTATCACTCAGACTCTTCACAAGAGAGGGAGGTCAATTTCTGCACTCAGCTGGGAGGAAATGAGTCTAGACTAAATCTCCAGCTCCTTGGATTTGCCTGTAAGCCAAGTAGAAAGAGAATATTCTCTGTTACCTGAGCTCAGTAAATGAAGGTCTGGACTGTGAAACCCCTTAGAGGTAGCCAAAAAATGTTTTGATGAATGAGTCAAACTTCCAAGTTGTGTTTTTATCACTAAGCCATTCCAAGACCATTGACTTTAGTTACTCTCTTGGCCAAATTTGCTTTGGGGAACCTTGAAGACTGTTCAACTGACTTGCACTCACAGCTTGTTACAGGTAAGAGGCGGTGACACCAGATGGTTAGGAGCGCATACTCTGGACCAGACAACCTGGAAGGAATTAATACATACTAGCTGAGTGGTCTGAGTGGACAAGTTGCTCCAGCATTCTGTACTTCTATTTCTTTGTTTACAAAATGGGATAATAATAGCACCTAGCTCATAGAGTTGTCATAAAAATTAAGTTGATATGTATATAAAGCATTTGGTGCAGTGCTTGGCTGCCAACAATATTAATATGTAATCAGTTATAAGATGCAACCAAATTCCAAAGAAGTTAAAAAGTGAAAAGAAATGTGTTAGAATTATAAAATAATGAAGCATTATTCTTTTTACTTTTCAAGTTGAGATTTAGTTCATATACCACAGAATTCACCATGTTAAAGAATACAATTATCTATTCTTTAGAAGATTCTAATCTTTTAGAAGATTCAATTTGTGAGATGTGCAACCCTACCATTGTCTAATTTTAGAATAATTTCCTTCATCCCCAAAAGAAATCTCATGCCTATTAGTCATCTCTCCTCATTTTCCTCTCCTCCCTGTTCCTGGGGCTCACTAATCTATTTTCTCTATAGATTTGCTTATTATGATCATTTTATATAAATGGAATCATGCAACATATGGCTTTTTGCATCTGATCTCCTTGACTTAACATAATGTTGTGAAGGTTCATCCATACTGTAGCATGTGTTAGTTAATACATCATTCATTTTTATGAGCAAATAGTGTTTCATTCCATGGATATATCATCTTTTGTTTATTCATTCATCATTTTATGATTGCTTCTTCTTGTTTGCTATTATGACTAATTCTACTGTGAACATTTGTGTACAAATTTTTGTGTGGACATATATTTGATTCTCTTGGGTATATACCAGAGAGTGGTCATATGATAACTCTGTTTAATTATCTAATGAATTGCTGGACTGCTTTTTAAAGCAACTATACTGTTTTACATTCTCACTAGCAATGTATGAAGGTTTCAATTTCTCCATATCTTCACCAACACTTGTTATTTTCAGTCTTTTTTATTATAGCCATCCTAGTGGGTATGGAACAGTGTCTCTTTATGCTTCTTAAAGAAATTTAACTTAATTTAATTTATTATGTTTTTTAGAGTCAGGATCTTGCTTTGTTGCCAAGGCTGGACTCAAATTCCTGGGCTTATTCACTCCTTCTGCCTCAGCCTTCCAAATAGTTGGACTTCAGGCACATACCACTGCTTCTGGCTAGTATCTCATTATGATTTTCATTTGCATTTTTTGAATGACTAATGATGTTGCGCATCTTTTCATATGCTTATTGTCCATCTAGATATCTTCTTTGGGAAAATTTCTATTTAAATGCTTTGTTTTTAAACTGGGCTATCTTTTTTTTTTTTTTTTTTTTTTTTGGTTTTTGGCCAGGGCTGTGTTTGAACCCACCACCTCCGGCATATGGGACTGGCACCCTACCCCTTTGAGCCACAGGTGCCACCCTGGGCTGTCTTTTATATTGCTGAGTTGTATGAGGTATTTTTTAGATGTTAGACCCTTTATCAGATATATGACTTGCAAACATTTTCTTTTTTCTTGTGCATTGTGTTTTTACCCCCTTGATACTATTCTTTGAAGCACAAAAGCTTTAATTTTGATTAAATTCAATTTATCTATTTTTTTCTTTCATTGTTTTTGCTTTAGATGCTGTTATCTAAGAAGCGTTGCCTAACCCAAGGTCACAAAAATTTATACTTATGTTTCTAACAGTTTCATAGTTATAACTCATATAATTAGCTCTTATGAGTTAATAAGAGCTGGTTAACTTTTGTATATGGTGTGAAGTACAGGTCCAAATTTATTTCTTTGCTTGTGGATATGCAGCTTTCCCAGCACCATTAGTTGAAACTTTTTCCCCAATGCATTGTCTTGACACTGTAGTCAACTGACCATAGACAAGTAGATTTATTTCTGGACTCTCAGTTCTGTTTCATCGATTTGTATGTCTGTCTTTATATCAGTATGGCTCAGTCTTGATGACTGTATGTTTGTAGTTAAGTTTTGAAATCAGGAGTTGTGAGTCTTCCAATTTCTTTTTAAGATTGTTTTGCCTGCTCTGGGCCCTTTAATTTCCATATGAATTTTAGGATTAGGTTATCAATTTCAGTTGAATCCTTTTGATAAGGGTTGCAATAAATTTATAACTTGATTTGGGAGCACTACCATTTTTGCAATACAAGTCTTCCATCTTTTGGTATGCACAAACCTGAACTCTAATCATTTTTATCTAACAAGGAGACTAGGGCAGACATTCAAAATGTATCAAACTGAGTTATTTGCCAAATATTCATTTCACTTTTGAGTTGTGGGGTTAGGTTTCATTTTATTAAAGTAGAAAAAGAGAAAAATGGCAAGATTTGTATAAATTGGTAGGACCTACCAATAATCAAAGACAGACCTCATTAAGAAAAGTCACATTTTGTATATGCTTTTCAAAGACATGTTCCCATTTAAGAAATCTTAATATAATACATAATAATCTAAATATCTCCTAATTTGTCTTATAGAACAGAAAAATTATGTTTTTTTGTGTGTGAAAGTCTCTTAAAAATCATTTGAATAGCAGAAAGGAAATTTAATAAATGTATAAATCAACTGCTTATTGACTTAAGAAAACTGAAGTTCTCCCACCTTCTCCAGAGTCTGATATTTTTACCGACAAGGTCAGCAAACCCTGGAATAAACTGTACTAATTTCTTCTATGTTTTGTTATTGACAAACTTCAATTCTCACTTCTCTTCTTCCTTAAATGTCAAGCAGTTTAATGTTATGTTGTAGCAATGATGTTACCATAGAGTGTTTAAGTAAATAATATGTAACACTTGTTGCCAGTGGTGATGTTAATAATTATAGGAGTAGAATGAGAGCAGGTTGTTGTTTAGTAGTAACTCCTAGAATAGTTTCTGAGTTCCTTGTGTTAAGAGTTTGTCACATTAGTGGTCATGGTGTTGCAATCCATTATTTCACTGAGAATTGATGACTTCAGCTATGGTAACTAGTCATAATATTTAATGTAGTTCCCTTGAACTACTTGAACATTTAAAAAAAGTTTGTCTAAGGCATTCTATCAAGAGTTACCCAAGGAAACCCAGGATCTCTATGTATATATTTTAAGGAATTGAACACATTCTACTTTCTTGTATAGTTCCTTTGGTTACTCTCTATAAATATTAGTAACATTTGCACATTGGAAGTGAATATTTTTCTTTTTTCCCTTTTTATAGGATCTTTTAAAACTTTATTGTATGTATGTAAGATGCATAGCATGATGTTATTATATGCATTTAGTGAAATGTTACTATAACCAAGCACATTGACAGATTGATCATTTTATATAATTACTCATTTTTTGTGTGTGACAAGAATACTTCATCTATTTTTTAAAGCAAAACTTGTGAATACAATACAATCTTATAGCCTTCATGTTGTTTATTAGATCTCTACCCTTTTCTATCCTAAATATCTGCTACTTTAAAAAAAAATTCGGATTGATATGAGGGTACAAATGTTTAGGTTATAATGTTTTCATTTCTAAGGTAAAGTTTAAGTTGTAGTTGAGTCCTTCACTCAGGGGGTGTGCTGGACACCCTCCCATTGGAAGTAAATATTTTGCTATTTGTCAGTCTATCTATCCACCTATTTACTTATCCACCTACATCTTACATATTCTACAAATATTCTTCCTTCCTTGCTCCTTCTTTCTCCTTCCCTTCCTCCCTTTCTTCTTTCCTTTCTCCTTTCCTTTCTTCCATTAATTCTTTCATTTACTAATGCCATCATTTTTATTAAATAGCTAGTAAGTGCCAAGCAGTATTGTGGGTATTAGAAATAAGCAACTAAAAAAAGAAGCTAGGTTCCTACTGTTTTGGAGCTTAATTTCTGGTGAGGAAAGAAAATTAACAGATTAGATGATTGTGAGTGTTCTGAGACAATAAAGCAGGGAAATGCGATAGACTGGGAAGTGGGATTACCTTAGATAGGGAGATCAGGGAAGGCATCTCTAAGAAGGTGGCAAGTGAGCTGAGATCTGACTGATAAGTAACCAGCCTTGTAGAGCAATGGGGGCAAACCTTCTAGGCAGAGGAAACAGCAAGTGTAAAATATTTGAAGCAGCTTAAAATAGTAGTACAAAAGAAAAAAAAATCCCTAACATGAGGGAAAATGAGAGAGAGAGAACAGGAGAAAGTTGTAATACATATATACAAACTGTCAAGGTTATTAATGTTAGTAGTCAGGTAAGTACCATGTGCTAACTGATTGCACAACTGGAGCTGTAAATTTGGGTCCTATTTTCCCGGAAGGGAAGGGAAAAGGGAAATGTGATCAATCTCATGCTTTGTTTTCTTTATAAGGAAAAGGCATCCCAATTTCTCAAGGGGGGAAATATATATATATATATATATTTATTATATATATTTTTTCCTGGCACTCAGGATTGAAATACATTTCTTGCATGGATCTTTCTACACAGATCTTAAAGTGATTGTATTAGTGTGGTAGGTACCTCTCCCGACAGATGTCCAAATCTTAATACCTGGAACCTGTGAATATGCTACTTTATATGCAAAATGTGCTTCGCAGATGTGGTCAAAGATCTTAAGGAGGGAGATTATCCTGGGTTTTTTTTGGGTAGGCCCAGTCTAATCATGAGTCCTTAAAAGCCAAGAATCTTTCCAAGCTAGAATCAGAGGAAGATGTGGCATCAGAAGCACAGTCAGTAAGATGCAATATTGCTGGCTTCGAAGATGGAGGAAGAGGGCCACTAGCCAAGGAATGTGGGTAGCCTTTTGAAGCTAGAACAGAATCATATTCTCAAGTGATCCTCCTGCCTTGACCTTCCAAAGTCTCATGAGCCATTTTGAGTTTTTTGATGGGCAGGACAGGATGAACTAGTTGCTAAATGTACCTCTACCTCTAAGCAATGAAATGAATCGACCTGCTGTATTACATATAGTTACTGGCTATCAATCAAATTAATTTTAGAGACTATCTTCCTCAAAAAATTGGGCTAGTGTTAGGAGAGTGGAAATTATCCCCCACAGCTGCTAGAAAACAGGGCTTCAGGTCCATAAATTCATTAGCATATAGCTAGAGCCTGTATTTCTAGCGTCTACTGCATGGTCCCACAGAGATTTGTGGCAAAACACATTCCTGGGAATTGTCATTTGGTCCATCAGGAGTCTTTTCAGCCCTCTCCCCTCCCCTGTCTTTTTGGGCCAGCTCCGCATTACCAATGCCAGGCTTGCAGTCCCAGCTCCGGAGTGAGAACGCTGGTGTGGGTATCCCGTCAGTGCCGTGGTATTACTGTTATAAAGCTTTAATTTTGTCTAACATGTGGCTGCTTCCTTGTGCCGGGGACAGGATCCTCAGGTCAGCCCCGAGAGAAGCTGCCCGCGGGGGGTCCAGGGACGCCAGGGCACGCGGGCGCCTTTGTGGGGCCGGCGCCTCCCCGCCAGGGCGGCGTCCGGGAGAAGAGGCTTCGCACCCGCCACGCGCTTTGTCCCTGCGCGGCCCCCGTCCGCCTCCCTGCGGCTGCTCTGCGGACCGAAAAGTTTCTTCAGGTGCAGCAGTCCGTGGGGGCAATAACCAGCGCCAACTGTGCGCACCCGTGGAGTACAGCCCGCCGGCCCGCGGGAGGGAGCGGCCACCCGCGTCGCAGCGCAGGACCTGCCTCCCGGAGGGTGTGGCCCGCCGGGGGCGGTCCCCGGCCCGGGCCGTTGCTATAGCAACGCGCGGGGCAAACCGGCCCCTGGGCCTCCTGCTGCGGGTCGGCTGGCTGCCCCGGCTGTGGAGGGACCCGGCCGCCCCCGCGGGCCCCTCCTAGTGTCTCCTGGGGCGGAGCCGTTGGGACCCCATTTCCCTCACTTCCGGTGTTTGGGGTGTTCCCTGGCTGCCTCCATTCATCTACACCGGTCTCACCTCCACCCCCATCTTGGGACGTGAACCTTTCGGAAAGTTTGAAGGGAGTTTGCTGTAGGGTAAGTATGCGGGAAAAGTAAAACATCCTTAGAAATTCTAAAGTTGAGTTTTTTCCTTTCTCTCCCTGTAATCTAGAGCCTGGCATCAAGTAGGACCTTATTATATGATAGTTTTCTCACAGCACTTACTTTAGCCCTTTGCACACGATGGGTGCACATGGAAGACACAGGATGACGTAGGAGCAGCCCCTTTCGGCTCGGTGGGCAGGTGATTTGAGCACTCCGCCTCAGTTTCTTAAATACAGATTATAATTTCTTACAAAGTTGTGGGTTTGAATGAGCTTATATACGTGAAACGTCTGTGTAAGGTAAATGTAAAGCACTTGAGAATTAGTTATTAGATCTGTTCACGAGGTAAAAGTGGTCTGATACCCCTGGTCCCTCATTACTAGCTGAGGAGGACCTTCTTTGCCGTCTGACCACCAAACAATTCGAATATTCATTCACCCAGAAAATAGGCTGGTCACAGAGGAGGGCTCTGTGAATGGAAAGAAACATGAACAGGTTTTTTTTTTTTAATTATTAAATCATAGCTGTGTACATTAATGCGATCATGGGGCACCATACATTGGTTTTATAGACCGTTTGATGCATTTTCATACTGGTTAACATAGCCTTCCTGGCATTTTCTTAGTTATTGTGTTAAGACATTTACATTCTACATTTACTAAGTTTCACATATACCCTTGTAAGATGCACCGCAGGTGTAATCCCACCAATCACCCAAAACCCTTGAAGAAATCGGTCTGGGCGAGTATTTTATGAGGACCCCCCAGGAAATTGAAGCAGCTTCAAAAATGCACCTTTGGCACCTGATCAAACTAAAAAGCTTCTGCACAGCCAAGAACAGGGTAAGTAAAGCAAGCAAACAGCCCTCAGAATGGGAGAAGATATTTGCAGGTTATGTCTCGGACAAAGGTTTAATAACTAGAATCCACAGAGAACTCAAGCGTATAAGCAAGAAAAGAACAAGTGATCTCATCGCAGGCTAGGCAAGGGACTTGAAGAGAAACTTCTCTGAAGGAGACAGGTGCACGGCCTACAGACATATGAAAAAATGCTCATCATCTTTAATCATCAGAGAAATGCAAATCAAAACTACTTTGAGATATTATCTAACTCCAGTAAGATTAGCCCATATCATGAACAGGTTTTGAACCTAAAAAAACTCCTTGTTCTCCAGGTCTGTGCCTTCAAATTGTGACCCATATGCAGACACATCAACCGTTATAGTTTTTAGCCCATGTAAACCTCTAGTGTTCTATCTCTGTAAATTAAACCACCCTCTGTATAGTTTCCAAGCTTGAAATCTTGGCCTCATTCTTGCCACCACTCCTTCCATATCCACATAATCATCAAGTTCTGTCTATTTTGTCTTCAAACCAAATCTTAAATCCATTCACTTATTTCTGTTCCTACTACTATACCTTGTTTTTCAGGGTATAGTAGTAGGAACAGAGGAAACTATACAGAGGGTGGTTTAATTGGTCAGGCTTTTCCTACCCATCCTTTGCACTGCAGAAGTGGTTTTAACAATTAAAATTTGTTTTTCAAGGGTATAGTAGTAGGAACAGAAATAAGTGAATGGATTTAAGATTTTTTGAAATCTTAAATCTTAAGACCAGTGGTTTTCAACCTTTTTTATCTCAGGGCACACTTGAACCTATAATTAAACTACAGCACACTTAAATTATGTTGATCTAAAAGGAGTAACAAAAAAAGAATATACTTCCTGTGCTTTGACTGTCTTTAAAAAATAATCAATGATCTTTCAAAATTTTTGCAGCATGCCTAAGATCCTCTTGCAGCAACGCCAATTGAAAATCACTGCCCTAGACCAAACTACCATTACCTCTTGCCCAGTCTCCTGTGATAGCATCCTCAGTAATCTAAAAGTGTTCAGTCTATCCTTTGAATATTCCTACCCCTCCTTTGCACTGCAGAAGTGATGTTTTAACAATTAAAATTTGATTATGCTACTCATGCCCCCTTTCCCCCCCAGCCACCAGCTTAAAATTCATCATGGCTTCTCATTATTCTTGGGATAAAGACATAACTCTAAGGTGGCTTAAAATTTGGGTAACCATAACTTTATCATCCAGACGAAAATATTTTTAGAGTAAAAGAGAATGTTATTATTTATACAGGGACAAAAGGTCCAGCTACGTTCTCCCCTCTTCTCTTTAGTCTGGTTAATTCTTGGTCATGCTTCATATTCAGATCAAACTTTTCCTTAGGGAAACTGCCTCTGACTACTCTGTCTAGTACAAACCTCCTTAATGTAGGCTCTTCTGACACCAGTTGTTTCTCCTTAGCAGCACTTGTCACAATTGCAATTTAAAATTTGTCTGGCACATCGTATGCAATCAATAAATATTTAAATGTTTGAATTAGAAATATTTTCCCATGTCATTAAATAGTCTCTGAAAATAATCACATAGTGATTAGGAGCACAGACTCCAGGAGCCAAACAGGTAGCTTTGATGTGAATTCCAGCTCTGCCACAATTCCTTATCTGAAACTTGTGGTGCTATTTGTGCTTCAAAATTCAGAATTTTTCAGTTTATCAAAAGATAACATGGTATAGATACTGTAGCACTTCTAGTGGGGCCTAGGGCAGCAACCTGTAATCAAACACGTTAACTTTTCTTTAATAAAATAAATTCACTCCAAGTGGGATAAATACAATATATAGTTTTATGTCTATTGAGGTCAGGCTTTTCCAACAAATGGATGCCACAAATTTTCATAAAACACTTGGTTTTCTGAGCATTTTGGATTTTAGGATTTTAGATGAGGATATAGGACTCTGTCTCAGTGTAACCTTGAGTCAATCACTTTACTTCTCTGGCCTCAGATCCCTCAGCTATAAAATGGAGATGATACTAGCACCTACCTATCTCACAGGTTCCATGTCATGTTGTTTGGAGGAGTGAATGAGTTAATACATGTTAACCACATAGAACTGAATGGTCCTTAGCACTGTTGAAGGGTTAGCTCTTACATAGTTTTTATTAGGTCTGTAATAATCCACACTATGGATGAAACAATTTATTTGAAATTTACTTGTTGTATATTTATACTATTTCAAGAATAAAATGTAGTAATGAAAGTCTTTATACTTAAATCTTTTCACTACATTTTTGACTTAAGATTAATTCCTAAAAATAAAATTACATAGTCAAAGGGCAGGAACTTTGTGAATGCTCATGAAGCATATTGAAACATATTGCCATACTGTTCTTCTGAACGATTATACCACTTTACAGTCCCACCATCAGTTTTGTGATACTCTTGTTAGCATTGTTCTTTCACAGATAATGTTACCTCCTTTAACTCATACTAGTCATTATGAATGAGTTTAAGTGAATAAATGAGTTTAAGTGTCATTATGAATGAGCTATTAGATATTGAATTACCTGCACAGGCTTTTTGGTGTTTTTTCTATTAGAGTCTCAATTTTTTTCTTATCAGTTGTTGAATTGTATGATTTCTGTCTTCCTCAGCCCAGCTAGTGGCCAATATGCTTGGCTTTGGCTGGAATTAGTCAGATAAGCTATCCCTGGAGCCTGAGACAAGTTGTTACTTGTCTGAAGGCCACAGAGAATGGTAGAAAACAGTGTTTCAGAGGCTAGGTCTTCGAGAAAATCTGGAATCAAGAGGAGGCCTGACTGCATGTTTATCTGACTCTTCAGTTAAACAGGGCTCCGAAGAAAGAGGGCATCCACGTAGGAGGCAGAGGACCAAGGCAGATGATGAGAGGCAGAGAAATCCTCAAAGCTGGGAGAAAGAAGCTGTAACCCTTTTTCTAATTCTTCTTCTTCTTTTTTTCTTTGTGGTAGAAACATCGCAGTTTCTTGTATGGAGGAAAAGGGATTTACTAGGGCATTGTCTCAGGCACACACTGATTTGTGTGAATTCATTTTTTCTTTTTTTTTTGAGACAGTCTCACTCTGTTGCCTGGGCTAGAGTGCACTGGTGTCATCCATCATAGCTCACTGTAATGTCAAACTCTTGGACTCAAGTGATTCTCCTGCCTCAGCCTCCCAAGTAGCTGGTACTACAGGTGTGCACTGTCACACCTGATTAATTTTTTTTTGTAGAGACAGGGTCTCACTATGTTGTTCAGGCTTGATTTGTATGAATTCTTGACACAGTAAAGATATTAACCTTTTGCTTATCATATGGGGCATTTCTTCTCCCACAGTTGCTTTTCATTTAATTTATGATGGCTTTTGATTTATGCAAATTAAAGCAATTATGTTGTCTACTAGTTAAATTTTGCTTTATGATTCATTGTTTTTATGCTTAGAAAGTCTTTCCCATGCAGAGACCACTTAGCTATTCACATTTTCTGTGAAAGTGCTATTTTATAATGTCAGCAACCTAAGAGGTCAAGAAAGTAAGTAAAAGAGAGTTGAGTAGTGTGAATTCTTTTTTTTTTTTTTTTGTAGAGACAGAGTCTCAGTGTATGGCCCTCGGTAGAGTGCCGTGGCCTCACACAGCTCACAGCAACCTCCAACTCCTGGGCTTAAGCGATTCTCTTGCCTCAGCCTCCCGAGTAGCTGGGACTACAGGCGCCCGCCACAACGCCCGGCTATTTCTTTTTTTTTTTTTTTTGGTGGTTGCAGTTCAGCCGGGGCCGGGTTTGAACCAGCAACCCTCGGTATATGGGGCCGGCGCCTTACCGACTGAGCCACAGGCGCTGCCCGAGTAGTGTGAATTCTTTTTTTTTTTTTTTTTTTGACTTTTTCTGTCCTCTACTTTAGTTTGCATGCCCACTTACAACCAGCATTTCTCTGTAAATTTTCCACTCAGTCCATAAAAAAATCAATGCTCTGTAAGTTTTCTAAAAGGTTCTGCAGTTTTGTGGAGTCTCTGAATGATTACAGCATTCTGTAAATCTGCTTCTTCCAGTGTGAGTGTTTCATCTAGCAGTCTGAGGAAAGGAAGAGCTGTTGCCAAGGAAAAGGGAGGGCTTCTTTGATATCCTTGGTATTGTTCAATGAAGTCTTTGATGTGGCTTACCCTATGAGAAATGTTAAATTTCTGGACAATCCTTTTCCCATTGGCTAACCAGATCTGTATATTAGTTATAGGTTCCAAGTTGTTCAGTGGAATAGCAGACAAATTACTTTTATTTTCAACTTTAATACTCTTTTCTTTAGAAATAATTTTTGGTGTAGCACTTCCTAGTCTATGACCCTGTCCTGAAAAGGGCTGAAACACAGGTTTCGTAGACACACATACTTCATTTTTTTTATCTTCAACTTTAGCATCCACCTCCTCTTTATCAAAAATTCCCTGTAATTCTGAAGGTAATTCCCCCTTTTTGATAGCATTCAGAAACTGCTGACTTGCACCATCAGAATAACTTCTGAAATCATCATTGACCGTGAATCCATTTTTCCATAATTTTATACTTAGATCTACCTGTTTCTTCTGTCCTGTCGGGGACAAGCATTTGCTACCAACTTTCTGAGCTTCCTCAAAAAGGCTATCAACAAAATATTCACAATTTGTTTGTTGATTATCACTAAGAGGTTGACTGTCAGATCCTGTTTCACAATCCCATTCTTCTTTTATACTTTCAAGATTATCTACTTCTTTCATTCTCCTTTGCCTTACTCTGGACACGGCCTGGCGGCCTCAGCCTCAATTCGTTCAGGGGCCGTGGACGATCCCGCGGCCGCTTGACTAGAGCCCCTCAGACTCTAAGATCCGCCACCCGAGTAGTGTGAATTCTAATAAAAAAAAAAACTGAAAAGATGACTATAGAAGAGTGATACTCATGTCCTCTTAGTATCTCCTTGAAGACAGAAGAAGAGACTGTGGTAAGAGATTGAGGAAGGCTGTTTCTGACAGTTGTCTGTTATACATTGTGAACTTGTAGAATCTTATTCTAACAGACTGATGGAAGTGTCCTTCTGAAAGAGAAGATGTGATCTGGAGACATAATTTCTACTTGGAGCCATCCTATGATACTGTGTATTATTTCAAGCACCCATAGTTGTTAGATACTGAGAAATAACTTCCTTGATTTTAAAAAGATAATTAAAAAATGGGACATACAATGTAAAATGAATTGCTGACTTCTTAGCATTGATAAATTGGTATGTCTTAAGATGTGTTTTAGAAAGAATTTCCCTTCCTGCACATCTCCAGTGTATATTATTGAGGCTAATTGTGTTTTGTTTGGATTTGTCTTAAGGCTCTAGAATGTGAAGAATGGATGCTGTATTGTTAAACTGTATTAATATATCTTTTCTCAGTTTATTAGCTAAAATAAATTGCAGAGTGCATAAGAAACTAACCACCTCACAAATCTCTGCAGTTTTATTGACCTGAAGTTGTTTTATTTAAGAAAAGTTTATAAGGTGAGGGGCATGGTAATTTTAATAATTTTAATTTTAATAATTATGATGTGCTTTTTACATATAATAGACTAATTATCTTTTTTAATAACCACTGACTTATCAGTTTGAATATCAACGAGGATATTGTATTATATTAGGAATAAAGTAAGAAAAAATTTTCTATTCATAAAGAGAATTGATTTAGGAATACTGTTACTGATTGCCTTATTTTTTTATCAAGTTATTTAGTAAACAATAATAAGTATTATAAAGATTCATTCAATGAATATTTATTGGGTGCTTCTAATATGCCAGGCACAGTTCTAGAATGTTGCATGAGTAAACGTTGGCTTGTGATTCAGTATTCTTAACACGAGCTGATGGTTATTTAGAAAAACTGGTCATTTGGACTCACACATATTAATTCAGGGACTTATAAAAAAGCCTTATATGAAATGTTCACCCAGTCTCCAAGGTTGAGAGGTTGGTAATTGAAAGTTCTACTCTGTTACTTTGTCGTTATCACGGTGGAATGCTCGTCTGCAGTGACAGAGCTCACTGGGAGAGAATCCATTTACCATTTACCAAAGGCAGCACATCTGAGGTTCAGGTTCTTATTCTTGAATTCTTTCAAGTTTGTTTGCTGTTAGCAAATCTAACATAGAGGCTCTTATATCTGCTCTAGGGAGCTCAGCTTCCAAACAGCTGAGATATTGGGAAGAAAGCAAATATTTATCCTTGGATATTTTTCATGGAAATCCAATTAATTTTCCTCTTAGTCTTTCTTATTTTGGTGTTCAGTTTATGGCAATAATTCAATATTTTTCATATTGGTTATTATGAAAGTAAACACCAGTGTCCAGCAGTGATTTTCAAATTAACTTCTTTATTGCTTTTCTGTCATATCTCTTTGATGGTGTATACATTATAATGTGTACACTTGGCTTCTTTTTGTAGTTGTACTTCACTGTTTTTATTGGGCTATAATTTATACATCATACAATTTACCATTTGAAAGTGTACAATAATTGTGCAAATATCACCACTATTTAATTCCAGAACATTTTCATCACACCAAAAAAGGAACCACATTCGTCTATTAGCAGTCACTCCTTGTTCTCCATGTCCCCTCTTACCTGCCACCCCAGTCCCTGGCAAACATAAATTGACTTTCTCTCTCTATAGCTTTGCCTATTAAGGAAATTTCATATAAATGGAATCTATACTATGTGGCCTTTTGCATCTGGTTTCTTTAATTTAGCATGATATTTTCAAAGTTGATTTCTTCTTTTTTTTTTTTTTTTGCAGTTTTTGGCTGGGGCTGGGTTTGAACCTGCCACCTCCTGCATATGGGGCCAGCGCCCTATCCCTTTGAGCCACAGGTGCTGCCCCCTTAAAAGTTGATTTCTGTCACCGTATCAGTAATTTATTCCTTTTTCCTGACCAAATAAAATTCCATTGTATGGTACATTTTGCTAATCCATTTATTGGTCGATGGACATTTGGTTTATTTCCTTTTTGGGATATTATTGATAATGTTTCTATAAGTATTTATGTGCAAATTTTTGTGTGAACATGTATTTCTAGTTCTCATGGATTCTATAGGAGCAGAATTGGTGTGCATATAAATGGCAATTCTGCTTAACATTCTGAAGAATTGCTAAACTGTTTTCCAAAGTGGCTATACCATTTTATATTCCCAACAGCAGTGTATGAGGCTGCTCATATCTCCACATCCTCACCAAAACTTGTCATTGTCTTTTTGATTATAGCCATCTTAGTGTGTATGTATAATATTTATCATGGTTTGATTTGTATTTTCTCAATAACTAATGATATAGATATCTTTTCATGTATTAATTGGCCACTTGTGAATATTCTATGGAGACATACCTATTCAGATCCTTAGTCTATTTTTATTTGAGTTTTCTCAGTTGTAAGAGTTATTTATGAATTCTAGATACTAGACCCTTCTCAGATACTTGGTTTGAAAATATTTTCTTCCATTGTGTGCTTTAAAAAAACTTCCTTGGTAGTATCTTTTGAACAACAAAAGTTTTTAATTTTATGAAGTCTCATATGTTTTTTCTTTGGTTGGTTGCCTTTAGATGCCATATCTAATAAAACTACTGTCTAATACATGTTCATTAAGGTTTACCCCTATGTTTTCTTATAAAAGTTTTGTAATTTTGGTTCTTACATTTAGGTCTTTGATCCATTTTGTGTTAGTTTTTGTATACGATATGAGGTAGATGTCCAAATCCACTCTTTTGCATGGAGATAGCTACGTGTCCTTGCTCCATTTGTTATATGCTTCACTTTACTCATTAAAGTCAACTTGTGGGTCATGTTTCAGGGGAAAAACATTTGGCCGATTCCTTGTCACCCTGAGTAGATGCCATAATCCTATACACAGGACATTCCAGGCAAAGGGAAATTCCATATTGCTAATAGGACTTTGGCTCCAAATTTCTGCATAGGCTTATAATTTGATGGATTAGTAGATTCAGTGGTTGTATCTTCTCAAAATGATATGTTGAAGCTGAATCCCCACTGTGATGGTATTTGGGACATTTGGGAGATAATTAGTTGGGTCTTTGTGTTAGTGCTTTTGTAAGGTCATGGAAAGACCAGAACTCTTCCTGCCCTCTTCTATGTGAGGACACAGCAAGAAGATGGCCATCTGCAAACCAGGAAGACTACCCTCACCACACGCCAGATCTGGTGGCACTTTAGTGTTGGGCTCCTTAGCATCCAGAGCTGTGAGCCTCCAGCTGGTGTAATCTATCCTGTGTATGGTATTCTGTTATAGTACCCTCAGACAATTGGCCTGTAGGGGAGGTAAGCTTCAGGGCTGCTTTCCTCTCTAATCTAACTTAAGGCCTCCAAGTTACGGATGCCTCCTTGCTACTTTTCTCTGGATCATAACCTGATTCCCAGGACTATACCTTGGCCTTTTAGGGAAAGGGAAGGGCAACAAAGAGATTGCTTTCTTTCACAGTGAGGAGGCCCTAAGATTTTCTTTGCAGTTTCATGGGAGTAACAGGAAGAGCCATGTGAACCTTTCCACAAAAGAAAAGGTGATGGTCCTCAAGGGAAGACAGCTTTTCACTGTTCTGTACTTTCTGTTGCTTCTATTGAGAACTCCTCCCTCTGGTGTTGTGATCCAGTGGAGCCTTGGCTGGTCTGGATCTCCTTTTCCTGGAGAGGACTGCTAGGAAGGTATACCTTGTGCTCTTCCCAGAGTTTCCAAGTGTGCAGGGTGGAAAAAACTTAGGCTTGGGCTCAGATTCACCGAAGTTCAAATTTTGGCCCTGTATCTCTAGCTTTGGTTCCTTCATTTATAAAATGGGCCTTACCATTCCAATTTTCCAGGATTATGAAAACAAATCAAATATTATATGTTTAACACGTTTGTAGCCTTTCAACAAGTGGTAGTTTTCTTTCTCTCTTTTCCCAAATTTTCTGGGAAATCTGTATAAATTTGTATAAATGCAGTTTTTAAAAAATGCCACAGAATCTTGGAGTTGGAAGGGATCTTTATACTCATGACCACAAATGACACTTTGCTGGATCTGTCAAAGCAAAGCTCTTTATTCACTGGATTTATTCATTAGTTTTTATTGACCACCTACTGTATTTCAGACACTGTTCTGTGTATGTCTGTCACAAGCCATTAGGAGAGAAAGGACAGATAGACATGTCACAGAGCTTGTGCGAAGTTGTTCCATCACTCATATTCACTGCCTTCATTTGATTCATTAATTTACTAAATTATGAGCCCCACACCATGCTAGATTTTGAGGATACAATGGTAAGAAGATCTGTCGAACTCAAAAGCTATTGTAGAAACAAGCCAAGAAATTATAATTTCCTATGGAAGGCCTGTAACAGTCACATAGATTGGTGGTAGGGGAGGATAGTACTTCTCTATCTGCTTGAGGAATTCAGGGAAGGATGATCAAAAGCATAAGAGGCATAAGAAGCAGCAGGCTCAAAGGCCTGGAGGTGGGAAAGGATGTGGGCCTTTGAAGAAGTTTATATTCAGGAGAATAATGGGAGGCAATGACTAGATAGGCTAGTGGGGCCAGATTACAAAGACCTTATGCTAGACTGGAATTTGAGGTCAGTTTTATGGAGAGGACAGAAACACAATTCATAGTTAAGAATTAATGTCTGTATTGGTTTTCTTCTCATTCTAAGTCTGTCTTTAAAAGAATTCTTTTCTTTGACTTTTGTTTTCAGCATTTTCTCTAAGCGCCTGCTATTTTGGGCTTTCACCTTCCTGATTCTCTTAATATAGGATCCTGCTACTTTAATGTCATTTTAGGTTACTTGCCTATTTACTTTGAGGTTATGACCTTTTTGGCTCATGGAGAGTTCCTTCTGTGGCTGTATACTTTGTCTGAAAGGGTCTGTTTCTTGTTTGCCTCAGGGCTTAGTAAAAGGAAAGACCTGTCAAGTTGGCTGAGAGCTAGGGAAAGATAGCTATTGGAGAAGGGTCAGGTATACGGAGGAAGGCCCCTGAATCAGAGGTTTTTGTTCTGATGCTTCTGATGTTGGCATAGTTATATTCTTCCTTCTGATCTCCTATAGTCACTTACTGGTTGGCCTTGTTCTGAGTCTGTGTCTCTGAGCCCTCTTCGGCCTTGCCTTATTTATAGTAACTGACCGTTAAGAAGTGGCCCAGCAGCTCAGGAGTTTAGTGTTGCTGAGGGCAGCCATCCTTCAAGTATCCAGTTAACGGTATTTGTTGCCTCAAGACATAGCCTATGCTGTCCCTTCAGAAGGAACATGTCTGAAGTTCCAGTGTCACTCATTTAGGACTTTGTCCTGGAATCTTGCCTATGTTATGTATCACTGAGGAAACTGGCTTTGACAAGAAGATTGGTTAGAGGTAGGAAGGGAAAATAAGAATATTTGAAGATTTGGTCAAATGTAACGGACAAAGTCCCCGATTTTGGTCTTTAATTCTGACCCTGCCACTTACTAGCTTTGTGTTTTCTTTTTTTAAAATCTAAATTCCTTTCAGTCTAAAATAATTCTGTGATTCAATAATGTAACAGGCAGTGTCTATACTGATTAGATTTGGATCCTTGAGGTAGATTAAGTGGCAGCATTTTAGCTTTTGAGTTTAGCCTCTAGTGAATTGAAATTGTAATAGCTGTATTCATTATACTCAAAATTGAATGAGTTATTAATAAGCCCTTCCTTACTCCCATATTATCTCTGTTTTACAGACTAATTTTTTTCAATAGGATTTCCTTAATTGTATCAAATGTTTCATTCTTAGAATGCTTAAAATGTCTGATTGCTATAATCACCAGGGAAACTAAATGGTCTTAATTACATCTAGTATTTTTTATTTCATTTGAGTTTTTAGATGAGATTAAAAGTAACTTATTTTAAAGGGTATGTCTATTCTCTATATAACTATGCTTATGGTAAACTTAGAAAGTTTTGGTCATATTACATTATCATTATCTCTGATAATTAGGTTATGGACTAGCATAGAGAGGGGTTAACTTCTTTCAGAATAGTTGATGACACTATTTTTTCTACCCTTTCTCCATTTTTTAAAATAATTATCTTTGGAAAGTATTGATTTATATTTTCTGTTCATCACATCATTTTTATACTGCATGTCAAAATTTTCTTCCTAAAAAGCAGAGGGTTCTTGAGTTTGATCGTTTCCCAAATATCTGCTTCCTGGTGAGCAAATGTTGGTAATAATTTGTGGAGTATGTCTTTTAGTTTTAGTTGCCATTTTTTCAGTAGAGATCTTGGCAAATTGAATTTCACTCAGAAGGTGAAGGGAGTGGGATGGGGAAGATCTTTAAATAATGTGAAGGACAGCTGAGGATGTTGGGGTGTAGAAAAGATGGCTAGCTTCTAGGAAAGATGACCAAGGGGACACATACTCGTTTTCTTCACATCTAGAACACTGAGACCTGTAATTTGTTAAAAAAGAAAAAAGACTAAGAATATCTTTAAGGAGGACATAACTTGGCATGACCTGTAAGACTCACAGGGAGATAATTTTGGTTCACTATAAGGGGAAACATTCTGTTATTGGTGTTCAGTGAAATGAGCTTCTTGGGGGAAAGTAAGGAGCTGGTTCCTTGTCATTAGAAAATGTCTTAATAATAACAAAATAAAAAAATTCTTTTATAGTTCTGTGTCTTGTTTGGAACCAGTAAAGAGCCTGAATAGCCAAAGCAATCTTAAAGAAAAGAAACAAATCTAGATGCATCACAATACTAGACTTCAAACTATACTACAAGGCTATCGTAACCAAAAGCAGCACGGTATTGGCACAAATGTGGAGGCAGATCAATGGAACAGATAGAAGAACTCAGATGTAAAATAATCCACATACAACCAACTAATTTTTGACAAAGTAGACAACAATATATACTGGGGAAAAGGAGTACTATTTTATAAATGGTGCTGGGAAAATTGGGGTGTCATATGCAGAAGAATGAAGCAGGATCCATATCTTTCACCACTGTCAAAGATTAATTCAAGATGGATAAAATACTGAAATGTAAAGCATGAAGCCATAAGCATTCTAGAAAAAAATGTAGGAAAAACTCTTCTAGATATTAGCATAGGCAAAGAATTTATGACTAAGACCCCACATCAACAACAAAAAATTAAGTAAGTGAGACTTGATTAAATTAAAAAATTTCTTCCCAGGAAATAATCAATAGAGCAAATAGACAACCTAGAATGGGAGAAAATATTTGCAAGCTTTATATCCTATAAAGGGCTAATAACAAGAATCTATAAAGATCTCAAGCAAATCTGCAAGAAAAACCCAAACAACCTCATTAAAAAGTGGGCAAAAGACATAGACAGGAGCTTTTCAAAAGAAGATAGACAAATGGCCAATTAACATATGAAAAAAATGTTCAATGTCACTGATCATTAGGTACATGTGAATTAAAACCACAATGAGATGCGACCTTGGCTTTTATTGGGCGGTGCCTGAGGTTCAAGGAGTAGGGCGCTGGCCCCATATACCGGGAGGTGGCGGGTTGAGACCCAGCCTTGGCCAAAAACTGCAAAAAAAAAAAAATAAAGAAAGGAATGGTTATACAGTATTGGTGAGACTGCAAATTAGTACAGCCTCTATATACTGCAATTAGTACAACACTGTGGAGATTCCTCAAAGAACTGAAAGTAGATCTTACAATCAGATCGGGCATGACCATCACTCAATATTTACCCACAGGAAAAGAACCCATTTTACCAAAAAGATACATGAACTCAAATGTTTATTGCAGCACAATTCATAATTGCAAAGGTGTGGAATCAATCCAACTGCCGATCAATTCATGAGTAACTTAAGAAAATGTGGTATATGTATACCATGGAATACTACTCAGTCATAAAAGGGGTAAATTAATGTTTTCTTTTTTGGCAGTAATTTGGATGGAACTGGAGTTATTGTCTTAAGTGAAGTAATTAAAGAATGGAAAAACACCGCATGCACTTGCTATTAAATTGGAACTAACAGATGAGCACATACGTGCACAGAGGGAAGTAAAACTCAGTGGAAATCAAGCAGTTGGGAGGAGGGGATATGTGAAAACCTACTTAAGGGGTACTATGGGCACTATCTGGGTTATGGGCACTTACAGCCCTGACTCAAGCATTACCAAAGCGATCCATGTAACAAAAACATTTGTATCTTAATATTTTAAAATTTAACAAATGTTTCTAAAATAGAAAAACAATACAAGAAAAAAGAATAAATGAAGGGAAAAAGTATAAAATATCAACAGTATCCATGTCAGCCTTCACCAGATCTGTGAGAGAAATTCTGTGCTGAACCAGATGTCCTCAGGTGCTCTGCAGTTCTTAGATTCTGTGACTGTCTCACCACTACCGATGCTAGGGTGTGGCTCCTTCTCCATTCTAGGTTTTGCTTTACTGATTTATGTGATTAGTTTTTATATTCCTAAACATGCAGTATCCCAGAAAGCTATGATGTGGTGGATGAAAATGTGTCACATTGATTTTTTAAAGATAACTCATCAAGTATATATATATATGTATCCCATGTGCACATACATACTTACACTCTTTTGTTTATACAATCGAGAGTCATACATGTTTAATTTTGTTTTATGTTCTTGGTGTTATAAAATATTAAGCTTTATGCTGTAGAGATCTCTGAGTATCGCAAGGAAATGTCTTTCATTTTATTTTTTATTTATCAAATTGATTTTTAAAAAATACAGCTCTCTTAAGTCTTCAAAATAGACCCGAGAAAGAACTTTTGTGGAAGTAGGAATTAAAAAACTGATGGTTTTATTGTGAGATTATTTGAGATAGATCTATAAATAAAATAGTATGGACATTCAATTAGTGTCTTAGATATTTAAGAGTAGGAAGTGGGAGCACTGTGGTCATTTTGGAAAATTGTGTTTTCAGACTCACTTAGTAATTGGATTGTTGAGTGCTGTATTAGAGGTTTCAAATGGCATTACAATTCATTGCAATTCTGAGCTGGGGTAATAGATGTAAAGTAAAATGAAATCCATCTTCTTGAAGAACTACTAGTTATACGAAATGATTAAATATGATTTTAAAATAAAGCATTAAGTGCAAACCACTAAGAGTTCAAAAAATACTTAAGGGTTCTGTGAAAGAAGATTTAATACATGTAGCTTTCAAACAGTTTGCTCATTGTGGATGAAATGCCTTTAAATTGATGAAAGTTATCATGCCAACAAAGTAATAATAGAGGAAGTTACATATCTTCTCTTTGAAATAGACCCATCCTGTAGGGACAGACAGTTCTCTTTCAGAACAGACTTTCTGTTAAAGTGGTAAGGCTTCCTCTAAGTGTTTGGTCTCTTTTCTTAAGTCAGTGGAGAAATACTTTCTAGGATGAACCTTAGCTCAATGTAGGTATTATTAAAGCTTTGATTTGGTATTGTGAGGAGGAAGAAACTCATCATGCTGGGAGAATTTCTGTGGTGACAAAGATGCAAGTTATCTTATATGTGAATAATATATTTCTGAGCATTTATGCAGAAATATCACAAGATGTGAACAAGAAAACCATACAACATTGTGTCTATCAGTTTCAGAAAGCTTTCTTAGGAAAATGAGCTGAGTTAAAATAAGCTTTCTATCTGAGGAGGGTTGGGTTAAGTTTGGCTCAAGGGGAGGAATGTGACTTGATGGGGAGGAAGGAAAAGGCATCGAAGGAGGAAGTTAGAGGGAGGGATGAGTGAAGGAGCAGATAGATTCCTCTGCTTAGCTGAGGCTGCATGTCTGAACTTCTAAGTAGAGGGAAATGTCAGGGATAATGGGGTGAGGAGAAGTAGGGTAGGTGATGGGGAATACAATGCCTTTTTCATCGGACCAGCTCGCTCCCAGACTGCTTACAGCTGGGAGAGAATGCCACCATGAAATGGTAAAGATGATCGCAGATAACCTGTGATGAATTTTAATAGCTGGAATTCAGAGAGGAGAGACTTGTAGCTACCAGATCCAGGGAAGCTTCTGTGAACCAGGTTTTGGGTTATATAAGCAAGAGCACTCTAAGTGAGGGAAGAAGAGCATGCTAATGACATCCTAGTAAGAATGGACACTTCTTGGTAAGAATGTGAGGAGATGAGCAGTGAAATGAGACTTCAATTCTAGGATGCTTTTTTCTTATAAAGCATGTGGCCTTTGGCAAGTCACTTTTCATCTTTGGCTTTTATTTTATTTATTTGTTTCTTTTATTTTAAAATCATTTAAATTCATATTTAATAGGTTGCTCTTAAATTAAGAAATGTTCATCTACAAAAGGGATAAAAATATATGTTCTGTTTCCCTCATAGTTGTTGAAAACATCACAGTGTCCTTTAAGAGACCTTTTATTTCTGAGATTCTTATTCCAGGAATTGAACTAAAGTGTTTGAAAATAAATGGTAAAGTAGGAATACAAATATATATTGGTGACATTTGGTATTTAGTGTAATAGAGACTATGTAAATATGTCTCCGTATAGTGGCAAGGAAAGCCGGAATGAAAGATTTAGATTTGATGTAAAACCAATACCAAATGTGTAATGGCTCCTAACTGCCTCACTTTTGTAGAGATAAGGTAGTCACTGTATAGTCCAGGCTGGAGTGCAGTAGAATCATCACAGCTCACTGCACCCACCAATTTGTAGACTAAAGTGATTCTCCTGACTCAGACTCCTGAGTAGCTAGGACTATAGTCATTTATTTCTGTGATTGGCCCGTTTAAAACAAATTTTTTATAGAGATAGGGTCTTGCTGTGTTGCCCAGGCTGGTCTCAATGTGTTGGCCTCAAGTGATTCTTCTGCCTTGGCCTTCCAGAGTTCTGGGATTACAGGCATAAGCCACTGTTGCTGGCCTGAGTCCTCCTTTCAAAATAATGATGGTTAAAGTTCATTCATAGTCAGACCACAGATTGGGATTACAGAATTTTTTTTTTTTTGCAGTTTTTGACTGGGGCTGGGTTTGAACCCACCACCTCCAGTATATGGGGCCAGTGCCCTATTCCTTTGAACCATGGGTGCCACCCTACACATGTATTTTATATAAAAAATGCATATTTTCTAGTTTTCCATCAGTGAGCTTCAGAGTCTTTTACTGTTTCCCATGAGGACTGTTAAGTTAAACCAAATGGATCAGTGATGGGAATTTGTTGAAAGCAGTTGCTTTGCAACATTCTGATGCTTCCTGAGTACATACTTGAAATTCACCATAGTTTTTGAAAACCTTCTTATTTTGAGATAATTATAGAGTGACAAACAATTACAAAAATAATATACAGATCCTTTATACCCTTTATCCAGTTTCCTTCACTAGTACTATCTTAGATAACTGTAATATAATATCACAACGAGATAGTTGATACGAATAACAAATCCATACATCTCATTCAGATTTCACCAGTTTTATGTCGAGTGCACTGGCACGATTGCAGTTCTCATGCACCCTCAAACTCTTGAGCATGCTGATCCTGCTGCCTCAGCCTCCTTGATAGCTATAGCTAGACCTACAGGTGTGTATCACCAGCCCAGCTCTGTGTTTGTGTTTTCACTTTGTGTTTCCAATGCTCAGAGTAGCATTTATACTTAAAATGTTATGAATGAAAGGCATTTCATGGAAAGAAACGTGCCTATTTTTTTATTTTCTAAGTCCATTTTAAAAAACTTGGATGGGGGGTGCCGAGACAAGATGGCTGACTGAAGCCAGCTTTCCTCAGAGGCTCCTGTCCAGAAGGAGCGTTAAAGGACAGAAATTTAGCAAGTAACCTGGTGGATTAGAGCTGCACCAAGAGAGAAGGTTGAAGAACGCACATCAACCCTGCTGAGGTGAGCTGTGACCCCAAGGATACAAACAAAAGGTACAAAACCCATTACCAAGCGGATGGGAGTCCCCTCCCCCATGAGAATGGCTCAGAGAGCCCCACAAACAAACGAGCAGAGTTCAAAGGTCCTCCCACTACACTCCACGGGAGAGACCCTCTAAAAACTGGACCTACCTCCCCTACTAGGGTGCCACGGCGTTCCCCTGCCAGGCATAATACTGTATAAAACCTATTCTCTACCTGCAATTCTGAGCTCTCAGCACTCCCCTCACTCTGAGGTCTGGAGGCCTGTCTCCCAGGAGTCCAGATCTTTGGGTGATTTCTTGAGGGGTGTGGACAGGGCCTACACTGCAGCTGGTCAGTGCTGATTCTGCGGCATTGAAGTGAGTAGAGGACGGTTGGCTGAGAGGGAACCACACCGGAGCGGTGGTGCCCCGAGGCGCAGAGCAGCAGCCGTTTTTGGCAACAATAGGGCTCACTCCTGGATATTCTGGGCGAGTATTTTATGAGGAGGACCCTCTGAGCAATTGAAGAAGCTTCAAAAATACAATACTGGTCAAACTAAAAAGCTTCTGCACAGCCAAGAACACAGGAAGTAAAGCAAGCAGACAGCTCTCAGACTGGCAGAAGATATTTGCAGGTTATGTCTCTGACAAAGGTTTAATAACCAGAATCCACAGAGAACTCAAACATATAAGCAAGAAAAGAGCAAGTGATCCCATCGCAGGCTGGGTAAGGGACTTGAAGAGAAACTTCTCTGAAGAAGACAGGTGCACGGCCTACAGACATATGAAAAAATGCTCATCATCTTTAATCATCAGAGAAATACAAATCAAAACTACTTTGAGATATCATCTAACTCCAGTAAGATTAGCCCATATCACAAAATCCCAAGACCAGAGATGTTGGTGTGGATGTGGAGAAAAGAGAATACTTCTACACTGCTTGTGGGAATGCAAATTAATACATTCCTTTTGGAAAGATGTTTGGAGAACACTTAGAGACCTAAAAATAGATCTGCCATTCAATCCTACAATTCCTCTACTAGGTATATACCCAGAAGACCAAAAATCACATCATAACAAAGATATTTGTACCAGAATGTTTATTGCAGCCCAATTCATAATTGCTAAGTCATGGAAAAAGCCCAAGTGCCCATCAATCCACGAATGGATTAATAAATTGTGGTATATGTACACCATGGAATATTATGCAGCCTTAAAGAAAGATGGAGACTTTACCTCTTTCATGTTTACATGGATGGAGGTGGAACATATTCTTCTTAGTAAAGTATCTCAAGAATGGAAGAAAAAGTATCCAATGTACTTAGCCCTAGTATGAAACTAATTTATGGCTTTCATATGAAAGCTATAACCCAGTTATAACCTAAGAATAGGGGGAAGGGGGAGGGGGAGCGGAGGGAGAAGGGAGGATGGGGGGAAGGAGGGTAATTGGTGGGATTACACCTGCGGTGCATCTTATAAGAGTACATGTGAAACTTAGTAAATGTAGAATATAATTGTCTTAACACAATAACTAAGAAAATGCCAGGAAGGCTATGTTAACCAGTGTGATGAAAATGTGTCAAACAGTCTATAAAACCAGTGTATGGTGCCCCATGATCACATTAATGTACACAGCTATGATTTAATAATTTACAAAAATAAATAAGAAAAATAAAAAACTTGGATGATAACTTTTAATTTTTATGATGTCCTGACTATGCCTGAGTTTTAGTATATGCTTCTGAAATGATGTTTAGAATGATTTTGCTAAATTTAGGCAACCAATGGCTTGTTTAAAACATTAAATCCCAGGAGGATAGAGCACTTTTTTTCATGTCCTATTTAGAGTTGTTTAAAGTCATCCAGTAGTGTTTTGTGAATTGATAAAACTCCAGAACATCTACCACTTGCTTTGTTTAATAGCATTGCTGTTAGGGGTTTGGTAGCAAATTTCCTGGTTTTGAAGCCTGTCTCTACCATTTGTTAGCTGTGTGGCCTTGTACAAATCTTCTAACCCTTCTGTGTCTTGGTTTCATAATCTGTAAAGTGGTAATAATAATGGAACCTATTTTATAGAGTTGTCATAAGAATTAAGTGAGATGATATCCCAAAAGTACTTAGACCAGTTTCTGGCATATAAAAGATACTTAATAAATGTTAGCTATTACTATTCAGTGTGAGAAAGTTAATATCTGGTGTATTCACACATCAAGCGGTTGAAGTACAATTTGTGGCATATATATAGCCAGATAGATAGTAATATATCATAAAAATTTTATCTATAATCTGAAAATGGATTTCAGATTTATTTATTTCCTCTTACAGCATTAGATGGTTTCATGAACATCAAATAGTTTGGAAAGTACTAAAAGGAAATGAAATCTTGAAGGTCTAGGAACACGCTGTCTTGATTTTTGATTGTAATTTTTGTTTTGAATGAGAGGTCATCTTAGAACGTAGACAGATTTTTTGTTGTCCATGCACATTATGGTCACTACTATGAATTTCACAGACACTGGTTAAATGCTGATAGGGAAAGAGAATTAGAAAGGAAACTGCTGCTGTTTGTTTTCAGTTCCTCTTCCATCCTCCTTTTAGAGGTCTGTCTGCATTTTCCCTGTTGTGGAGGCCTGATTTCTGTTTGCAGGCATCTGTCATATCATCCTACAAGTGTTTTCTGTGCCATATGGAAATGTTGGTTTGTTATTGATAGGCTAACTAGATTAAGATAGTCTCCTTTTATCTCCCTTTCCATCCCTTGGAGGAGAATCTGTAGTCCCTAGCAGACATTCTAAACTTCTTAAGACATGTACGGTAACTTAGTTTCTGCCACTCTTTTTGGCTTGTATCTATTGAGATGATCATATGGTTTTTCTTTTTCAGTCTTTTGTGGTGGTGAATTACATTGATTTTGAAAGTTAAAAAACCACACATTTCTAGGATGAACCCTACTTGTGATGGTACATTATCCTTGTTTTTATTGTGGTGACATATACATTTAAACAATTTTTAGTGTCCAATACAGGCATTAATTATATTTGCAATTTTGTGTAGCTATCACCACTATTTCCAGAATTTTTCAATACCCCAAATAGCAACTCTGTAATGTTAAGCAGTAATGTCCCATTTCTCCCTCTCTCCCCAGCCCCTGGTAACTTCTAATTTTTCTGTCTTTATGAATTTGTCTATGTTAGATATTTCATGTAAGTGGAACTACACTGTATTTGTCGTTTTGTGTCTGACTTATTTCACTTAGCATAATGTTTTCATGATTTATCCATGTTGTATCAGACCTTTGTTTCCATTCTGTGTGTATACGACATTTTGTTTATTCATCTGTTGATGGACAGATGAGTTGTTTGCACCTTTTAACTGTTGTAGACAATGCTGCAACGAACATTGGTTTACAAGTGTCTGAGTTTCTTCTTTCAGTTCCTTTTCATATATACCTAGGAGTGGAATTGTTTGTCATGTGATAATTTTATATTTAGCTTTTTCAGGATTCGCCAAAATCTTTTCTACATAGCTACACAAAATTTAATTCTTAGCAGCAACGTATGAGAGTTGTAATTTTCCCTATCTTCACCAATCCTTGTCTTTGACATTAAGAACATTTGAAGTGATTTCATTATTTTTTAATGTGTTGGAGGATTTATTTATTTATTTTTTGAGACAGAGTCTCACTTTGTCGCCCTTTTAGTAGAGTGCCATGGTGTCATAGCTAACAGCAACCTCAAACTCCTGGGCTCAAGCGATTCTCTTGCCTCAGTCTCCCAAGTAGCTGGGACTACAGGCACCCATCACTACACCTGGCTGTATTTTTAGAGATGGGGGTCTTGCTCTTGCTCAGGCTGGTGTCGAACCCTGAGCTCAGGCAATCAACCCACCTTGGCCTCCCAGAGTGCTAGGATTACAGGTGTGAGCCACTATGTTCAGCCTGTATTGGAGGATTTAAGGTGTTAAAATTTTAAGAGTTTGCATTGGGGTTCATGAGGGATGTTGTTATGCAGTTTCTTGTAATGTCTTTGTGTAGTTTTGATAACATATATCAAACAGAAATCAACATATAATATATTGAGAAATGTCCCCTTTTTATTTTCATGAAGAGTTTATATATTATAGAATTGGTCTTATTTCTTCTTTAAATGTTTATTATAATTCACCAGCAAGGCTATCTGGGCCTGGTGTTTTCTTTGTCAAAAAGTTTTAACTATAGATTGTAGTACATTGAGCTGCATAGAGACAGTGCCAGGGCAAGTGAGAGAGCCAATGAGCACTGGGGGACTCTGTGCCTCACTGAGGAAAAATAACTAAACATGGGCAAAGGAGATCCTCAGAAACTGAGAGGCAAAATGTCATCATCTGAATTCTTTGTGTAAACTTGTTGGGAGGAGCACAAGAAGCACCCAGATGCCTGAGTCAGTTTCTCAGAGTTTTCTAAGAAGTGCCCAGAGAGGTGGAAGACCATGGATGCTAAAGAGAAAGGAAAAATTGAAGACATGCATGCCTCTAGGCAGGGAATGAAGAAGTACTCACTGGTAATTAAGCTACCAGTTTTGCAGCAGCCCTGGTAACTTGAAAAATTTGGATCTGGTGTTGTTCACTGAGTTTTTGTGTAACTGCAAAAGCAGGAAAGGAAGTCAGGACTCCTGTTGCCCTGTGTTTAGCAAAGCAGTACTTGTCCCTAAAACTTTGTTCTCGGAAAAATAAAAGAAAAAAAGAAAATTTAATACATGGCAAAGGTGGACAAAGCCCATTATGAAAACCTATATCCCTTCTTTTTATTTATTTATTTATTTTTTTATTAAATCATAGCTGTGTACATTAGTATGATCATGGGGCACCATACACTTGGTTCATAGGCCGTTTGACACATTTTCATCACACTAGTTAACATAGCTTTCGTGGCATTTTCTTAGTTATTTGGCTAAGACCTTTACATTCCACATTTACTAGGATTCACATCCCTTCTAAAGGGGAAACAAGAAGTTCAAGGATCCCAGTGTACCCAAGAGGCCTCATTTGGCTTTTTTCTTGTTCTGTTCTGAATATCACCCCCAAATCGATAGGAGCGATATAGGAGAACATTGACCTATCCATTGGTGAATTTGCAAAGAAACTGGGCGAGATGTGGAATAATACTGCTGGGGATGACAAGCAGCCTTATGAAAAGAAGGCTGCAAAAGCTGAAGGAAAAATATGAAAAGGATACAGCTGCTTACCAAGCTAAAGGAAAGCCTGATGCAGTAAAAAGGGGAGTTGTCAAGGCTGAAAACAAGAAAAAGAGGAAGAGGAGGAAGATGAAGATGATGAAGAGGGAGAGGAAGATGAGGGGGGATGATGAATAAGTTGGTTCTAGCAGTTTGTTTTTTCTTGTCTTTTAAAGCACTTAACGCATTTACTCTTTTTAAAGAAAGAAATTGAAATGTAAGGCAGTGTTTTTAAACTGTACAGTGTCAGTTTTGTATAGTTAATGCACTACTGAATGTGTCTTTGGATAGCCCTGTCCTGGGGGTATTTTCAATGGCCACTAACCTTGGCTGGTACAGTATGGGGGTTGTAAACTGGCATGGAAATTTAAAGCAGGTCCTTGTTGGTGCACAGCAAACATTAACTATATAAGGGGATGTTAGTTTCTTCAGCTTCGGTTGTCTTTAATGCAGCTTATATGAAATAATTGTTGTTCTGTTAACTGAATACCACTCTGTAATGGTAAAAAAAGGTTCAGCTGTTTTGTTAACATTCTGAATGCTTCTAAGTAAATACAATTTTTTAATTAAAAAAATTAACTACACATTTAATTTCTTTAGTATTTATGGTTAAAAAGGAAAAAGGTATTTATAGTTATTCAGATTATCTTTTTCCTTTGTTGTAACTTGCTATTTGGAATTACTTTATATAGAATTTTGCAAAGAAATGTGCAGAGAGGTCCTAGGCACTCTTCAACTATCCTCCCCCAATATTAACATCATGCGTAACTGCAGTATGGTGTATCAACTCTAGGAATTGACATTGGCATAATCCAGAGTTTACTGAGATTTCTCCAGTTACACAGTCACCCATTTGTATTTGTGCAGGTACATATGTATGTGTATAGATAGTTCTGTGCAATTTTACCACATGTATAGCTGGTGTTACCATCCCCACAATCATAATACAGAACTGCACCTCACAATAAGGCTTCCTGGGGCTGCTCCTTTATAGCCACACCTACCTTCCTGCCTATTTATGACCTCTGATCTGTTTTTCATTTCTGTAATTTTGGTATATCAATGATGGTATATAAATGGAATAATACAGTAAATAATCTATGAAATTGGCTTTATTTCACTCAGTATAATTCCCTTCTGGCTCATCAAAATTCATTGCATGTATCAGGAATTTGTTCCTATTTATTGCTGAGTAATATTTTTGGTATGGATGTACCATCGTTTTTTTAGCCATTGACCTGTTGAAGGAAGTTTGGACAGTTTCATCTTTTGACTATTTCTAATAAAGCTGCTGTGAACATTTGTGTGAAAGTTTCTGCATTGAACATAAGTTATTGTTTCTTAGGGATAAATGGCCAAGAATACAGTTTCCTGAGTCATATGGTACTGGTTCAATTTTAAAAGAAACTGCCAAGCTCTTTTCCAGAGTGGCCATGTACCATTGCATGTGCCACCAACAATGTGTTAGTGATCCAATTTCTTTCTTTTTTTTTTTTTTATTAAATCATAGCTGTGAACATTGATATGATCATGGGGCATCATTCCCTAGCTTTACAGACCGTTTACCAAGTTTCACATATACCCTTGTAAGATGCACCGCTGGTGTAATCCCACCAATCCCCTTCCCTCTACCCACCTCCCCCCTCCCTCCCCTCCCTTTCCCCCTTCCCCCTATTCTTAGGTTGTAACTGGGTTATAGCTTTCATGTGAAAACCCTAAATTAGTTTCATAGTAGGTCTGAGTACATTGGGTACTTTTTCTTCCATTCTTGAGATACTTTACTAAGAAGAATATGTTCCAGCTCCATCCATGTAAACATAAAAGAGGTAAAGTCTCCATCTTTCTTTAAGGCTGCATAATATTCCATGGTGTACATGTACCACAATTTATTAATCCATTCATGGATCGATGGGCACTTGGGCTTCTTCCATGACTTAGCAATTATGAATTGAGCTGCAATAAACATTCTGGTACAAATATCTTTGTTATGATGTGCTTTTTGGTCTTCTGGGTATATGCCCAGTAGAGGGATTACAGGATTGAATGACAGATCTATTTTTAGATCTCTAAGTGTTCTCCATATCTCTTTCCAAAAGGAATGTATTAATTTGCATTCCCACCAGCAGTGCAAAAGTGTTCCCTTTTCTCCACATCCGCGCCAACATCTCTGGTCTTGGGATTTTGTGATATAGGCCAGTCTCACTAGAGTTAGATGGTATCTCAAAGTAGTTTTGATTTGCATTTCTCTGATGATTAAAGATGATGAGCATTTTTTCATATGTCTGAAGGCCGTGCGCCTGTCTTCTTCAGAGAAGTTTCTCTTCAAATCCCTTGCCCAGCCTGCGATGGCATCCCTTGTTCTATTCTTGCTAATGCGTTTGAGTTCTCTGTGGATTCTGGTTATTAAACCTTTGTCAGAGACATAACCTGGAAATATCTTCTCCCATTCTGAGGGCTGTCTGCTTGCTTTACTTACTGTGTCCTTGGCTGTGCAGAAGCTTTTTAGTTTGATCAAGTCCCAGTAGTGTATTTTTGAAGCTGCTTCAATTGCCCGGGGGTCCTCCTCATAAAATACTCGCCCAGCCCGATTTCTTCAAGGGTTTTCCCTGAAGAAATTCTCATCTAGTATTTTTATAGTTTCATGTCTTTAGTTCAAATCTTTGGTGATCCAATTGCTTAATATCGTCACCAGCATTTGGTACTGGCCTTTTCCCCCAATTTTCATTTTGGATAGTTTCTATTGCTGTGCCCTCCCTGATTTTTTTCTTTGGAAGTATCCAATCCACTGTTAATCCTACCCCTTGTATTTTTCATTTCGTGTATTGTGTTTTTCATCTGCGGAGATCTCATTCAAAAAATATCTTCCATTTTTTTCTTAATCATGTTTACATATTTCTCTAACTTCTTAAACATGGGGAGCACATTTATATGATTCTTGCCTGCTAGTTGTGTCATATGTGTTATTTCTGGGCCATTCTTTCCCAAATCTTTGCATGCCTGTTAACTTTTAATTGGTTGCCAGATATGAAGTTTATATTGGTGGGCTTGGTGGATTTAATTGACTTCCTTTACATAGTGTTGAATTTGTTCTGGCATGCAGTCAAGTAGCTTGGAATCAGTTGAAGTCTTTTGATATTTGTTTTTATGCTTAGTTAGGGCAGGTCTAGAGCAGTCTTTAGGTCTAATCATCTCTATTACTAGTATGAAACTCTTCTCAGGATTCTTCTTGCTACCCTATGTAGTATGAGGTCTTTCTTCTCTTGACTGATAGGAACAGGAACTGTTCCCAGTCCCGTATAAAGTCTGGGAGTTGTTCAGTCTTTTTCTTGCAGAGCTATCTCCTTTCCTCGTCTCTTCCCCACCCTACACCAGCTTTGGGTAGTTTAAAAAAATTGATTTTTTTTATTGTAACATAAAATAACATAACATAATATTAATCATAACATAAAATTCACAATTTTAACACATTTAAAGTATGTATTAGTAATTAAGTGGCATTAGTTACAGTCACAGTTTTGTGCCTCCATCACTTGTATCTATTTTCAAAATTTACCCAAACTGAAACTCTGTAACCATTAAGCAATAACTCTTCTTCCCTATCCCTGATAACCTTGATAACCTCTAATCTACTTTCTATCTCTATGAATTTGCTTATTCTAGGTATGTCATAGAAATGGAATCATACAATGTCTGCTTTAGTATCTGGCTCCTTTCACTTAGTGTAATGATTTCAAGGTTCTTCCATGTTGGGTATTTTTGGTTTTGCACATGATTGTATCAACTTTTAGCCAGAGATGCACATGTATCCTGTAGATCTCTGGAACTCTCTTTCTGCGCAGCTCTTTCCTCAACTAAGCTAGACTGCTGGGCTTTTGGGGGCTGGGGAGGGCGTGTGTGTGTGTGTGTGTGTGTGTGTGTGAGTTTTTCACTCCCATGCTGCATTCTGGAAACAGCTTTTAGGTGGTAAACAAGTACAGTAATAGAACTCATCATGTTTTTTTCTCTCTTCTGGGTATCACAGTCTTGTGTTGCTTGTTGTATGATCATCTGAAAACCATTGTATCAGGTATTTTGTCAGTTTTCTAGCAATTCAAGGCAGAAGGGTAGATCTATACTCTGTTACTCATTTTATCTTGACCTAAAGCAGAGATATCTTGTATGTGAATGTGTTTAACAGTTTTATTGAGATATAATTGACATGTAATAAACTACATGCTTAAAGTATAAAATTTGATTAAGTTTTATATACATGCACACTGTGAAACCATCATCACAATCAAGGTAATGAATTTACCATCACTCCCAAAAGTGCCCTCATGCCCCTTTTAATACCTCTCTCCTGCTTCTCTCCACTTCTTTCCCCATTCTTAGGCAAGCCCTGATCACTTTTCTATCATTATAGATTAGTTTGCATTTTATAGAATTTTATATAAATGGATTAATATAGTACTATGTTGTGTGCATCAATAATTTATTCATCTTTTTTTTATTGTTGGGGATTCATTGAGGGCACAATAAGCCAGGTTACACTGAATTTATTCATCTTTGTTGCTAAGTGCATTGTGTGGATACACCATAATCTCACTTCTTGATGGACATTTGGGTTGTTTCCAGTTATTGGCTGTTACAGTTAAGTTGCTGATACATAGTACATTTGTATAAGGCTTTTGGTAGACACGTATTTTCAGTTTTCAATGGTGAATACCTGTATGTTTATAGAAGACTATAAGGCTGTTTTCCACCATGGTTGTACCATTTTGTACTACATACTCTTATCAGCAGATAAGGGTTCCTGTTACCCCACATCCTCTCTAATACTTAGTTTTATCAGTCATTTTAATCTTTGCGGATGAGTCTCATTGTGGTTATAAGTTACATTTATCTAATGACTATATTTTGTGATTTTTTTTGTATGCTTGTTGAATATTCACGTATCTTTTGTGAAGTATTTGTTCTTTTGACCCCCTTTTGAAACAGGCTGTTTGTCTTACTATTACTGAATTGTAGAAGTTATTTATAATTATGGATAGAAGTTCTTTTTTAAATATATGTACCATGAATATTTTTTTTCTTTTTTTTATTGTTAAATCATAGCTGTGTACATTGTGCAATCAAGGGGTACAATGTGCTGGTTTCATGTACAATCTGAAATATTCTCATCAAACTGTTCAACGTAGCCTTCATGGCATTTTCTTAGTTATTGTATGTAGACATTTGTATTCTGCAGATGTCTTTGTTATATTGTGATTTTTGGTCTTCTGGTCTTCTAATTCCTAGTAAAGGAATTATAGGATTGAATGGCAGTTCTATTTTTAGATCTCTAAGTATTCTCCAAACATCCTTCCAGAAGGAACGTATTAGTGTGCATTCCCACCAGCAGTGTAGAAGTGTGCCGTTTTCTCTGCATCCACGCCAGCATCTCTGGTTTTGGGATTTTGTTATGTGGGCTACTCTTACTGGGGTTAGGTGATATCTCAAAGTAGTTTGGATTTGCATTTCTCTGATGATTAAGGATGATGAGCTTTTTTTCATGTGTCTTTAGATCGTGCGTCTGTCTTCTTTAGAGAAGTTTCTCTTCAAGTCCTTTGCCCACCCTGAGATGGGATCACGTGTTCTTTTCTTGCTAATACGTTTGAGTTCTCTGTGGATTCTGGTTATTAGACCTTTATCGGAGGTATAATCTGCAAATATTTTCTCCCATTCTGAGGGCTGTCTGCTTGCTTTACTTATTGTGTTCTTGGCTGTGCAGAAGCTTTTTAGTTTGATCAGGTCCCAGTAATGTATTTTTGATATTGCTTCAATTGCCTGGGGAGTCCTCCTCATAAAATATTCACCCAGGCCGATTTCTTCAAGAGTTTTCCCTGCACTTTCTTCAAGTATTTTTATAGTTTCATGTCTTAAGTTTAAATCTTTTATCCAGTGAGAGTCTATCTTAGTTAATGGTGAAAGGTGTGGGTTCAGTTTCAGTTTTTTACAGATCGCCAGCCAGTTCACCCAGCACCATTTGTTAAATAGGGAATCTTTTCCCCACTGAATGTTTTTATTGACTTGTCAAAGATCAAATAACGGTAAGTAGCTGGATTCATCTCTTGGTTCTCTATTCTGTTCCAGATATCTACTTCTCTGTTTTTCTGCCAGTATCATGCTGTTTTGATCACTATCGATTTATAGTACAGTCTCAGGTCTGCTGGCATGATTCCTCCTGCTTTGTTTTTATTTCTGAGTAATGTTTTGGCTATTCAAGGTTTTTTCTGATTCCATATAAAACGAAATATTATTTTTTCAAGATCTTTAAAATATGACAATGGAGCTTTGATAGAAATTGCATTAAAATTATATATTGCTTTGGGTAGTATAGACATTTTAACGATGTTGATTCTTTCCAGCCATGAGCATGTTATGTTTTTCCATTTGTTAACATCTTCAGTTATTTCTTTTCTTAAAGTTTCATAATTCTCTTTATAGAGATCTTTCACATTCTTTTTTAGATAAACTCCCAAATATTTCATCTTCTTTGGCACTACTGTGAAAGGAATAGAGTCCTTGACTGTTTTTTTGGCTTGGCTATTGTTGGTTGTATCTTTTGAGAAGAAGTTTTAGATTTTTTTGCAGTCTAATTTATCACTTTTTTTTAATGGCTAATGTTTTCTGTGTTCTTCATAAGAAATATCTAACTTATCTGAAATTCATGGAAATTTTGTGTTTTCTTCTAGGAGTTTTTGTTTTCGCATTTGTGTATATCATTAATTTCAAGTTAATGTTTGTATATAGAGTGAGATAGGAGCTGAAGTTCAATTTCTTTTTTCTTTATGAATATACAATTGTTTTAGCACCACTTGTTGAAGAGATTTTTCTTTCTTTTGAATTGCTGTGCTATTCTTGTCAAATAGCAGTTGACTTACGCTCTCTTCCATTGATTTGTCTGTTATCACACCAGTACCACAGTGTCTTGATTACTGTGGCTTTATAGTGAGTCTTGAAGCAATATAGTGCTAGTCCTCTAACTTTGTTTTTTCTCGTTTGTTTCACATTTTCTAGGACCTTTGCCTTTACCAATACATTCTAGAATCAGTTTGTCAATTTCTATAACATGTGCAACCAGGTTGAAAATCATAGAATAGACCTTAATAAATTCTTTTCTGATGATGTTTCTTAGAAGTCATTGTGGCTTCCTTACTTCCATACTACCTTCTCCAGGTAGTATTTCTTGGGAGTACTGATCTCTATTCTATTTGAAGGTTTACAATTTCCAAAAAGGAAACTTTCAGAATAAATACTTTTTTTGTTATTTGCCTGGATACATAAATTCCTTGTCTACTTTAATGTTTTTGATAAAATGAATTGTTATTTTTTTCAGTCTTAAGAATGTAAGTTTTGCTTTTGTACAAGAAAAACGAGAAGGCAGTATAGTACATAATGGATTAAGATCTGTCTACAAAGGATGTATAAGAGAATGAAATTTTTTCTCTCAGAATTTTGTTTTTTGAGACAGAGTCTCACTGTGTTACCCCAAGCTACAATGCCATGGTATCATAGCTCACAGCAACCTCAAATTCCTGGGTTTTGACAGTTCTCCTCCCTCAGCCTCCCAGGTAGCTGGGAATACGGGTGCCCGCCATAGTGTCTAGCTAATTTGTATTTTGTTTTTTTTTAGTAGAGACAGAGTCTCACTCTTGCTGAGGCTGGTATTGGACTCCTAAGCTCAGTCAATACACCTGCCTCAGCCTCCTGGAGTGCTAGAATTACAGGCGTGAGCCACTGAGCCCAGAGTTTTCTCTCAGAATTAATATTCCTTTTGTTGCACTATATTTCATAGACAGGTATTAGGGAAACATTCAGGCAGGGATGTAATTTTATGGAACTGTACTTAGAGCAGTGTCAAATACTATAATAAATAGCTTTATTGCTTTTTTAGTTCCAAATAAACTTGAGTTTTCTAAAAATTTCAAATAGCCTACTTTTTGCTGTTATCTTGAATTATGTTTTAATATTATTATATATTAGCAACTTTTAATAGCAGAGAGAGTTACATTACAATACGTATAATAGTTTCTAGAATTTGTCTAACCATGTTGTGGTATTCATTTTTGTAATTATTTCTGAGTTGTGGTTTTGCATATGTAATACGTTATACAGTTTATGATTCCAGTTACATAAATAAGTTCTTTTTAGTCTCCTGAGGTCAATATATGTAAATATTATGAATAAGATTTTAGAGGAACTTTGATGTCATTTTAATGGGTTCATGTTTATATTGAATAACTGAGTAGCAACTTTTAGTTTCAACATAGAGTGTTTTCAGAATAAAAAATGTGACTTACTAAAATGAATTAGGCACTGCAGGACAGTGATAGAAAAAACTGAGAACTACATTTATTTCATTTAGTGATCGTATTGCTTTATGATAAAGCAGGCTATTTTGCTCTGAATGGCAATTATTTTGTAGTAAAGAAGTACCTGGGAATTATAGATCATTTTTCAATTTTATGTGTATTCCTGTCAACTGAAATTAATTGCTAGTTTGGATTTTCCTTGAGAAAAGAGGTAGAAATTATATTGCTAACTTTGAAGGGAGGCATTTTTAAGACATTAATCAGATATATTTCCCTAGAAGCAGTTCAATATTGTTTTAAAAAAGTTTAGAATCCTATAAGCACAATTAAAGAATAAGTTAATTGTAGAAAAGTGCTACCATGTATGATTTAGATACTCTGAGACTTATGACTGATTTAGTATGTAGCTATTTGCTAATTATATGTGCCATAGACTTTAAATATAATACAAGCTTTAATTTTGCTTTTGATTTACAAGGTAGTATCTGTTGTTCATCAACTCCGTATCAGGGCAGCAAAAAGACTTCTCAATATTTCCCACAAATTGATATCTATCCAGGCGTAGTTACATGCTTTTGATTTTCCCATTGTTCTGTTATAAACAGAAATAGTTCGATATTTCTGAAAATTGGAGGACTAACTGAATTGGTGCTGTTTCAGTTTATTATAGTGAAATCCCTAAAGACTTGTCTTCTTATAAGGACTCTTTTGCTTTTCTTTATATCCACTGAAATTATGATTTGCCTCTAGCTATAATTTCTTCCAGCAACAAATAATAACTAATAATTTTATAGTACTGAACTATGTATCAAAGAGTGTTCTAGATACTTTTCATGTTTTGACTCAATGAATCTTCACCTTAACCATGTGAAGTAGGTAATACTTGCTTTCATGTTTTACAGATGAAGAAACAGCTGTTATACAACTAAAAGTTGCCTTGCTTGAAATGACTAAGAAGTAAATTTTATGATTAGTGTTTTAAATATTATTTTTAACAATGTCATAGGTTAGACAGCTGTTAACTGTATTAAAGACCTTTCCAACAAGCTTGTTTGGTAATTTAAAACATTTCCACTAGGGGTCAGTCTATCACCTGGTAATATAAACACTGCTCCCTGGTTCTTAGAAGTGCAAAATTTCAAGTTTACTAAATTAAAGTAGTATGCTATGCTATGAAACAGACGTGGGTAGCAGAATAAATTTTGAATCAGAAACATAATAAGCAGACATCTTCATAGTAATAAAAGCATATACAAATATCATAAGATACGATATTGGCTCAAGCTATTATATTTGCAGAATGTAATCAAGAGACCCTGTGAGGTGTTGTCTGCCATAGAAAAGGATAATGACCTTGATCTTTACTTGTTGCCTCTAAATTAACCATATGTTAAACATTAAACCAATTTTGGGTTACTAGTGCTGCAAATTTCTTTTCTTTTTTATTTATTTATTTATTTTATTTTATTAAATCATAGCTGTGTACATTAATGTGATCATGGGGCACCATACACTAGTTTCAAGGGTATATGCAAATTTCTTTTCTCTTCTTTTCTCTCTCTCTCTCTCTCTCTTTTTTTAGACAGAGTTTTGCTCTGTTGCCTGGGCTAGAGAGCGGTGCCACCATCATCATAGCTCACTGCAACTTCAACTACCTGGGCTCATGCCATCCTCCTGAGTACCTTGGATTATAGATGTGCACTGCCATGCCTGGCTAATTTTTCTGTGTACTGTAGAGATGGGGTTTTGCTATGTTGCTCAGGTTGGTCTTGAACTCCTGGCCTCAAGCGATCCTCCTGCCTCAGCCTCCAAAGCGCTAGGATCGCAAGGGTGAACAACTGCACCTGATCTCAAATTTCTTATCTTGACTCATTTAATTCAGTCAGAATATACTCAGAGAGTAATGAAATAAGGAAGTGATTTAGTGCCCACTAAGAGATACTCTGATAATTTTAAGGCAATATGGGTCTAAGTCTAAGAACTTTTTAGAAAAGTACCCTAGGAACCTTTATTTCTTAGTTCGTAACATTAGACGTAACAAGGCAATAACAAGATGCAGAAACTAAGAGTTTTAATTAGAAGATGTCAGTGACATTTACAACAACAACAAAAATAAACAAATGGGACTTAATTAAACTGAATAGCTTCAGTACAGCTAAGGAGACAACAACCAAAGCAAATAGACAACCATCAGAATGGGAAAAGATATTTGCATACCGCGAATTGGACAAAAGCTTGATAACTAGGATCTACAGGAAATTCAAATTAATCACCAAAAAAGAGCCAAGAAAGCAAGAGAGATGAATAGAACCTTCTCTAAAGAAGACAGGCGAATGGCTAACAAACATAGGAAAAAATGCTCATCATCTCTAATTATCCCTAATCAGAGAAATGCAAATCAGAACTACCCTGAGATATCACCTAACCCCAGTGAGAATGGCCCACATCACAAAATCTGAAAGCTGCAGATGCTGGCATGGATGCGGAAAGAAGGGAACACTTTTACACTGCTGGTGGGACTGCAAACTAATACAACCTTCTTGGAAGGAAGTATGGAGAATCCTCAAATTGGACCTCCCATTTGATCCTACAATCCCATTACTGGGCATCTACCCAGAAGAAAAAAAAATCATTTTCTCATAAGGACATTTGCACTAGACTGTTTATTGCAGATCAATTACAATCGCCAAATTGTGGAAACCACCTAAATGTCCACCAATCCAGGAATGGATTAACAAGCTGTGGTGTATGTATACCACGGAATACTATTTGGCCATTAAAAGGGATGGAGACTTTACATCTTTTGTATTAACCAGGATGCAGGTGGAACGCATTCTTCTCAGTAAAGCATCACAAGAATGGAGAAGCAATGAAACTAATTTATGGCTTTCATATGAAAGCTATAACCCAGTTATAATCTAAGAATATGGGGAAGGGGAGAGGGAGGGGGATGGGGGAAGGATGGGCGGAGGAAGGGTGATTGGTGGGATTACACCTACGGTGCATCTTACAAGGGTACATGTGAAAATTAGTAAATGTAGAATATAAATGTCTTAACACAATAACTAAGAAAATGCCAGGAAGGCTATGTTAACCAGTGTGATGAAAATGTGTCAAACAGTCTATAAAACCAGTGTATTGGGCGGTGCCTGTGGCTCAAAGGGTTAGGGCGCTGGCCCCATATGCCGGAGGTGGTGGGTTCAAACCCAGCCCCGGCCAAAAACTGCAAAAAAAAAAAAAAAAAAACCAGTGTATGGTGCCCCATGATAGAATTAATGTACACAGCTATGATTTAATAAAAAAAAAGAATGGAGAAGCCTGAATCCGATGTACTCAATTCCAATATGAGGACAATTGATGATCTAATATCATCAATTGGTGGGGGGTGGGGAAATGGGGGAGCAGAGATCGGGAAGGAAGAAGGGAGATGGGGGTTCACGGTGTGTGACATACCTCTTGGAGGTGGGACACAATTATAAGAGGAAATTTACCTAACAAATGCATTCAGTGCAATCTGGTTCTTTTACCCTCAATGAATCCTAAACAATTAAAAAAAAGGTAATATTTTGAGGTACTTTTTGTGCTTGTAAAAGAGGCGAGTCATATTTTGGAATGATTAAATATATTGAAAATTTATATAAAATATATAAAAATATATTTAAAAATGATTAAATATATTTAGAGAGTCTAGCAGGGTCCCAAGTATAGAGTAATTAATCAGTTGACCAGTGATGTTATTAAGTGATGGTTTTGGCTACTGTAGGTTAAATAAAGCCTTTTAGGCAGCCTTCAAAGTAACTGAAACAATCTGACTTGACTTCACATTTGTCACACTGGAAATAAGTGGCAACATGCAGAGGAAGCCAGGACAGGGTGGGGTGGGTCAGCGGAGTTTGTAAGTCTGAGTATGTAATAAATTAAATTCAGGAGATTGTTGGTAGAGTGAGGGACAAGGGAGTCCTGTAGGTAGTTCTTAACTTATGAGTATAACGTAACTCTGGATAGGGAGAGATAGGCAGAAGCAGACAGAATATTAGGATTCTAGGTAAACAAGTTACATCTAAGACCCAAGAAGTTTTCAAAGGCAGCAGAGAAAAACGCATGAACCCAGAGGTAAGAATGAATGATTTTTAATGGTACCTCTCCCTTATCATGTGCTTATTTATGTGCCAGGTATTGTGCTAAGAGCTTTATGTGCATTATTTCATTTCTTCCTTATAAAACCTTGTAAGGCATGTTCTAATCCCTTTTCATAGGTGAGATGACTGAGGTTCAAAGAATTTCAATAACTTGCCTGGGGTCATACAGCTTGTAAATGATAGAACTGAGATTTGAATGCAGGGCTCTATGACTCCAGTCATGAAACTCTGCTTTCTGACATAGAAGGTACTTTTTTCTGTCCCAGTTTTATGCTACCTGGGATGCAGGGATGGCCATGGGTTTATGTCCAATGGAAAATTAATGCTATCAGTAAACCCCAATGACAACAAAAGTAGAAGGTTATAACTTCCAGGGAGGTTGGGGTGGGGATGTTTTTGTTAAAAAATATGAAGTATCTTCACCTTTGCCTACAAATCACAGGGAAAACCTATATTCTCCATGTGGCACTGATTATGGTGGAGAATCTCTCTCTTGTACTTCTCACTACTTTGTTGTTTTTTTTCCTCCTAAAATCCACTAATTATCTTACTAGGTGTTCTCTCTGTTGCCTTGGTTTTTCATAAATGACACTCCTGGATGTGCCCTCTCAAGGGTTTTCTGGAGTCTTAATAAGAAGAGTAGTGGGCAAACCTAAAAGGAAGTTTAGGGATCACTAATTTGGTCTGTCAGTATACTTTTGTCACTTTATTTTTATACCTGCAGGCAGCAGTGCTTCTGAGACCTTTTAGTCCTTTAAAGATAGCTTTGATCCTGGATCTCTTTCTGCTTGGGATATATTTTTGAAGGGATGAGGACAGAATGTCAGCTTTCTTCTCCTAAAGGCACCCGTTGCTGAATTTCCCCTATAATCTATAGCTTTCATCATTTCTTCCATGTTGATGGTGGCACTAAACCTGGGGAATAGCATTTATCTTTTGTTTTTTGACCCAAGTGACTGGTTAATGGTGAAAGGTCCATCAGCTAAGAATGCTTTTAATAAGGCCCTCTCTTTTGTGGTCTTGTCAGGGTCTATCTGTGGTCAACTGCAAAAAGTATTTCTCAAGTTTCTTCACTCTTTTCTTCTGAAGCTGCTTGAAGGTGATACTTAGGAAGAGTACATCCACATGCTGTACAAGGGCAAGCAAATGGAAAGTTCTTCTCTTTATATAGCTTTTACTCTCTTGGGTAAAACTTTGATTTATTTTAACAAAATAATACAGAATTCTTAACCTACGAGTATAACGTAACACTGGATCCACAAGTGCCATACTCCTTTCTGAGCAGAGAAGGCTCAGCAGAATTCTATAAGATCAGTGCCTATTTTCTTCCATAAGGCTATTTGGATTAAATTTCTTTATCCTTGTCAATGCTCAACTGCCTCTCTCTCGTCTACTCTCTTCTACTGTTTTATAGGGGAAGGGAGCCATTTGTGGGAATTTCCTACAACCAAATCTATATACCTACTTCTCAGATACCTTTCCAACTGGCCTTCCTACTAGTTTCCACTCTTGTCTTATATTCTGAAACTAAAGTCATATTTTACATATGAATCTGATCATTTCATTTTTTCACTTAGAACTTATTTATTACTTTACATTGCTGCTAGGATATAGCCTCAAATCTTTAATGTAGCTAATGAAGCCCTTTAGGGTATGGCCTCTTGCCATCACTATCTTTGACTGACAAACTTCTTCTTCACAGTCCAGCCATACTAGTCCTCTTAAATTTCCTCACATCTGCCAAGTTCCTTAATGGATCCTCTTTTTGGAATGCATTCTTTGCTTTCCCTAGCTAACTGATGTATCTACTTGTATCTACTTGAGACTACAGCTAACTGTAGTCTCAACTTGCGTCACGCTTTCTGGGAAATCCTGCTGTAGTCACAGCTCTTTTAATATTAGATCAAGTTAGTTGCATTATTTTCTAGATGCTTTTTTTGCCAGGAAGTTCTTGAGCACTCTCCTTTTATGTTGTGTGTTGTCCTAAGAACCTAGGAATATCAAAAGGTAAGTTCCATGTACTTTGTGGAGAGTGAATTGGAAATCTGGTAAGTACAATATAGCCAATTGTTGATGTAGACTATTGCTGTTGATGAGTAGTCCTGCATAGCTCAAAAGGACAAACTATCTGCTGTAAGTATTTGTGACCACCTACTCAAGATGAATAAAGTTCATTTTGCATTCACATATGCACAGATTTGGGTTCATGTGCTTAGTCATTGTTCCTCAACCACTGATAATCTTGTGTCATGGTGGTTGCTAGCCTAGGCTAGAGTCACCCTTTTTCACAATCACTTGGGCTGGATTGAGCTTGGATCACCAACCTAGATAGCTCCTGCCTAGTGAGTACTCTTTTGGTGACATTTGTATCCCTTCTTGCCAGAAGATGTTGGTCAGGCCATTGTTAGATTTATTCAAATAGCTAACTTTGAATCCCAAGGAACACTCCCAAAGGCCTATGGGCCTTGGATTACAGGAAAAAAGGTAGTTATTGCTAGGTCAAGAAAGATCCTGTGATACAGGATACTTACTCTTTTTGTAATCTGTTACTATGCGAGGCAACTCGTAACTTTTTACAAAAGAAGGAAAATGAGCTTTAAGGGGATTTTTGGCTCTCCTTGAACTGAGATGCAGTTCAGAGATTCTCTAAAGTAATTCACTCTTGGATATTCTCATTTCTGCTTCAACAGCTTCTTTTTACCTAATTATTGACCTATTATGCTTATGATTCTTTGTTTATAATAATAATAATAATCTGTTTTCCCCTCCCATAATATATGCTCCAAGAGGGTAGGAACTACAGTATTTCTGTCTACTTTATTACTGTATTTTCGGTACCTCTCAAAGTGCCTTTCACATAGTTAACATTTCATGCTTATTTAATGACTGAATAAATTTTAAGTTTTATAAGGAGAATTTTAATAATAACTATTATTTCTAAGAATTCAGAAGATATTTAGAAAAATAAATTCATGTTAACCATATTCCCTATCAAGAAACTAATTCAAAATCAATAAGTAGAATAAAAACCAAAAAATAAAATTCCATGAAACTGGGAAATAGCTCTCTTCCAAGTTATGGACTGGTATCTGAGGAATATAGTAAAATATAGATCAAATCAAAGGAGGATGCTAAAAGCTCATATGTACCTTTTTAGATTGTGAACAGAGTGTAGATATCAATGAAAGTAAGTGAGGGGGCACTAAGTGCCTCATCTTATGAGGTTTAAGAATTGGAATAGGAAACCAGGAAAAGTGGAAAATCCCCAAGGGAGTCAGTGCTGTATCTTGAGGAAAGGAGGGAAAGGGGCAAGTAGGAAAGAGGGAGAGTGGGAGAGAGGGAGAAAGAGGCAGGGAGAGAGAGGAAAAAGAGAAGAGTGGGGAGAGAGGAAGAGGAGAGAGAAGGAAGGAAGGAACAAAAAGAAGAAAGGAAAGAAAGAAAAGGAAGGTGAGGCTAAGGGAACAGTAGCTTTTGACTTCTACAGTGAAGTGGAGAGGAAGAAAGAAGAAAAAGAAATGATAATGAGCTTTGCAGAAAGCATTTGACCAGAATGAAATGAACAGAAATGAATAGCAATAAATTGGCAAAGCAGAGTTGGCTTAACTACTTTAAGCATGCAGATAAAGTAAATTTAATTTCAGATTCAGAATTATTTTGGGAAACAGAAATTCCAGAAAAATATATTGAAGGGGAATATAGGATTTTTAAAAATTGGAATTAAGGACAGCAAGGTAATCTCTGGCAATCATGGGATGTGAGACTTGAGAGCTGTTGGCAGCCATGTTCCATGCCTGGTGGAGGAAGCTGGTCTGATAGAGGAAGCCAGGCCAACACTCAGAAACAGAAATAAGAGACAAGAGATGAATAGTCCTAGTTGAGGTGAACAGTCTTGATGGTTCTGGTTATCCTTGAAGCCTAGTTGCACTTTATGCATTTCCTAGAGTTATATGAGGTTCTTCAGTGTTCTTCCTATAAATTCATTTTATCCAGCCTAGTTTAGGTTAGGCTTTTGTCACAGGCTTGAAGCTAAGAGTTGTTCTAAAATAACATATATAATGAAGACAGGCCGAGAGTAGCCAACATATGTGTTATTGGTGTGCCTAATAAAAGAGAACAGAACAAATGGTGAAGAAAAAAGCCTTCAGTGATTAAAGGAATTTCAGCAGTTCTCAACCTGTGGGTCACAACCCACAGGAACTGTATTTAAGGGCTGCGGCATTAGGAAGGTTGGGAACCACTGGTTTAGGTCAAAAGGACACTGTTCTAGAAAAACTGAAACAGGATAATCAATACTAAGTAAGCATGTAACAGTAAAGTTAGTTGTGCTTCACAATTATAAAAATGGTGTAATCGTTCAGGCAAAAAAAGGAAGTCACCTAAAAGAGGGCAAATCAGACTAGCCCCAAAACATTATGGTAACAGCTAAAACCAGGAGGTAGTAGACGAGTGTCTGTAGAGCTTTGGTGGAGGGTATGTGGGTAGGGAATACTGAGACTCACACTTTAGATAGCTGGTCAAATTGTTATTTATGCATAAATGTAACAGATAGTATTCTCAAACATTCAAAGTCCTAGTCTCCTCAGAATTGCCTCAGGAATAAAATAAATCATCTAAGTGGTAAAGAAAAAGAACTTGAGAATGGAGAAGCAGAGGTATGTGAGGATTGGCAGGGTGTATGGAATCTATTTAAACATAAAGTCAAGTCTAAATATCTATACATACTATGAGACAAAGATGTAAAGTCTCTAAAATTACTAATGGATGAAGGACTTATATAACAGATAAAAACTAGTGAAGATGAAATAGGTAGAGGTATGTATAAAAAAGAGCATGAGGGCGGTGCCTGTGACTCCTTGAGTAGGGCGCCGGCCCCGTATACCGAGGGTGTCAGGTTCAAACCCGGCCCTGGCCAAACTGCAACAAAAAATAGCGGGGCGTTGTTGCGGGTGCCTGTAGTCCCAGCTACTTGGGAGGCTGAGGCAAGAGAATCGCCTAAGCCCAAGAGGTGAAGGTTGCTGTGAGCTGTGACGCCATAGCACTCTACCGAGGGTGAGAAAGTAAAACTCTGTCTCTAAAAAAAAAAAAAAAAAGAAAGAAAAAAGAGCATGAACTCTTCATTTATCTTAGTGGAGAGAGAGTCTGAAGATATAATCTAATGTGTGAATTTTCTGGTCTGAGTTGAAATCTGTGCAACCTTGGATAAGTTTAAATCTCATATGTAGTTACAGCATATTCATCTGTATCATGGAGATAATGATACTACCCACCTGCTGGGGTTGTGAAGATTAAATACAATAATGGATTTAAGAAGCTTGGAATAGTACCTGGCCCAGAGTAAGCATTAAATAAAAACTACTTAATATTTATTATTATTTTAAGGAAAAGACTTGGGTAGTTTCATAATCTTGGGATAGAGAAGGTCCTTCTAAGCATAACCCTAAAACCAGTAACCATAAGGGAAGAGATTAATAATTTGGCTTCATAAAACTAGAAGCTTTTGTTTTGCATGGCAAAATCACCATGATAAGAATCAATGAATAAAAACCTAAGTGAGGAAGAATAGTTGCAATGTATTTGACAAGAGGAGGATTGATATCATTAATATTCAGGGCTCCAATGATAAGTCAACAAGAAAAAGAGGAGCAAAAATCAATATGAACAGATATTTTATAGAAAAATTAAAAATAGTAAAAATTTGAAAACATACTTAATGTAGAAATTAAAATGAGATGCTATTTTTCATTTACCAAATAGACAAAGATGAAAAAGTTTGAAAATATCTAATAATAGCATTATTTATAATAGAAATAAAATGGAAACAACTTACTTTACAATTGATAAGAACTTGTTAAATAATTTAGAGTGATTATATCCTTGGAATATTATATAGCCATTAAAACAAAAGGTATGTACACACGGAGTACGTATATAGGTACATATATATGTATATATACACTGATAATGAAAAAAAGCTCAGGCTATAATATTTAGGGAAAAAAGTAAGTTACATGGGAATAGATATAATATAACCTTATTTACTAAAAATAATACATATTTTATACTTAGATATGTGCACAGAAAATTTTTAGAATGTTACACAAGAATCACTGAAAGTAGTTTTTCTCTGAGGTAGATAATGGAGGTGCAGTAGACTTTAATTTTTATTTTGTACCCTCTGGACTCTTCCAATTTTTATTATAGCAATTATTTTCTAATTTTATAGTAATTGAAACAAAAATAATCTAATTGGTGCTAAACATGTTGCTTTTGAAAATGGAATTTAGTATTTTGCGAATAAAATTATTTGGGGTAAATAGTAAAACAAATCAAGTAAGTCCAAATGTTTTTTTTTCCCCAGCAAAAATTTAGGCAGTTCCTACTGCATGAAATACTAAACTGAGAGCTCTTGAGACTTATAAGCCTAAGAAACAGATAATGCTTGATAAATGCTATAAATAGATGTCCAGTCATTTCTCCTGGACTAAAATTCAATTTGAATTTTAATTGAAACCAGATGAAACAAGATGTGTTAGTGAATACTGTTTTCACCATAAGACCATTGTTGTGATACCGAAAAAGAATCACCAAGGTCAGGAAAAAATAACTTGGCTAATGTTTGTGAATTTGGCGATGCCAGTTTGTTGGCTTTGCATTTATTTATTTATTTTTTATTTCTGGGGATTCATTGAAGGTACAATAAACCAGATTACACTGATCGCATTTATTAGCAAAGTCCCTCTTGCTATTATGTCTTGCCCCCAAAAGGTGTGGCACACACCAAGGGTTGGCTTTGCATTTTGATTGTCATAATGGCTGCTGAAGGTATTGGGAGTATGTGAGAAAGTATGTTAATGACTATGCAGGTGAACACAGGAAAAAATATTGTATTCCTGAGCAAAAACTAGATTTGATCAAATGCTACATTTTCAAGTGATGTGTAGATTCTGTGTCAGTATATTTGGCTTATTGCTGTAAAGGCAGTGATTTTATGAAGAAGATTGTGCTTTCATGGAGACAAGCAGACCCCAGCATTTTCTAGAATTTGGCCATGGGAATTTATACAAATCTATTGGAAAATTGTGACATTTTCTGTATTGAAAAATCCATAATTCTTCAAAATCTTGTGATTCCATTGAGTTCAGGACATGTGAGCAATGGAAGATGATTGCAGTATCTACTTGGCATTAGCCATTTGAATTTGAATATCTACAGTCCATTCTGCTATTAACATTTGCTTTCAAAATGTGAATTTGTTGCAGCACCATTGATATACGTATTAGGAAACAATTTGATCATAAAAAAATTTCATGTTTGCTTTTACATGGTATTTTCAGTGAGAGACACCAGACTACTACACACTGTGCCCATTTCAACTGAACTTTGTAGGAACATACAAAATAAACACATGCACACACCTAGAATATCTCCCAGCTGCTTCAGTTCACAGTGTATTATGAGCCACACCCACCCTCAACCAGTGTTGCAGCTTTCCCTCTGATTTTAGATAACTTTCCTTCTACCACCTCCCAATTAACTCATGAGTGGCAACCTTTGTAACACTCATATTCAAAAGCAAACTTTTTCAAGGCAGGGTGTTATACTTAATTTTCCTAACAATTTAACATGTATAAAACTGCTGCAGCTTTTATTTCATTCCTATGTTGTATGTGTGTGTGTGTATCACTGACTTAAGTTTGGAGTGTTGCATCTGTAACTACATTTCTCCCATAAGTCCTATATTTTCTATTAAGTTATTTTTGCAAATGGTGTGAGTTTTAGAAACATAGTTATTTCCTTGTGATAAAACTACCCCCTTGAACCAATCTATACTGATCTTTTTTCTCTTTTCATCTGAGGTTTATGTAGTACATCTGATTTAAAAATTCATTTACACAAACACTACCCAAATGAATGATGGAAATCTTATTTGTCCTTTTGTTGCAGGTTTTCCATTGTACCAAGTTAACTTAATATTTCCAGTTGTCAACCAATTTCTTTAGTTCCTTACTGTTACGTAGACCTTCCTAGTTCATGCGTACTAGTGAATTGGATGATTTTCTAAATTAAAGTTTTGCAAGGGGCTGCATCTTGAGATAAGGTCCCAAATGCCTCATGTTGCACATCTTTGGACTTTTATCTAGATTACCGTGATTTAAGTTTCATTACATTGCTAATGTTCTACATGTTTTTTATTAATATGAAGAAAACCTTACACCAAGTTTGTGGTGTGAACTACCTAAATACAAATAACATGTAATTGAGAATCAAGTATTTATTATTTGGAAGTCAATGTTAGCAAAAGCCCTTAATTATATTTTGCTGAGGGTTTTCGTAGACTCCCGTGATAATTTTGGTTAACATAAAATCTTTCACGTTGAATGCTGAAGTTCCTTTTTGAGTTTCTAACATGATATGCATGGATGGATCAAAGAGTTGTAAGTCTATAATTGCCTTCTTTAGTGGTTTCCTTATACTCAGATTCTGTTCCTTATTCTAGTATGCTTAGTAGTTGCACTATGAATTATTTCTGTAAAAATATGAGACATAGGAATATATATTTTGACTTGAATATTTGCTTTAAGGTTTTCTTTAGTTTTGTCTTTCAAAGTATCTTAGCCAATAGTAAGTACATTTTAACAGAGCAGCATTACAACGGTGACCTTAAAATCGGTTCTTCTTTTCTTCATTTATTCATTCTTTATTAAAAAATATAGAATGCTCCATGAATTTGCCTGTCCTCCTTGAGCAGGGGCCTTGCTTATCTTCTCTGTATTGTTCCAATTTTAGTATATGTGCTGTCGAAGTGAGCACCATTCAGTCTTCATGGAGCAAATTTTTGTCAAGGGGTCTAGTATGTATTATGTCATTTTAGGCTCTGGAGACTATAATGATGAACAAAAATAGAGCCCTTCCTGTTGCAATCTAGTGGGGGAGATAGACTTTAATTAATCAGTAACCAAAGCATATAATTACACATTGTGATAACTGCTATGAAGAAAATGTACAAGTTCTTTTGAAAGAGAAAAACATGGGGACCCAATTTGTAAAAGTGATTTCAAAAAGGCCTTTCTAAGGAAGTGACATTTAAACTGAAACCTACAGGATAAGGAATTTACTGGAAGGGAAAGGGGGTGGAAGGATTTCCAGGCAGAGGCAAGAGGTTTTGTGATATCATTTTATAGTACTTATGACCTTTTTAGATGCTTATATAATTAGGTACTAGTCTATGAGCAAGACAGTTTATAGAGCTGTGTTACTGAAAAGATACATATAAATTACATTTTTATAAATGAATTCCTGAATTCCTGCAGGCTTACATTATATTCACTGTGCTATATGATCTGCATTTGATTGATGTTCAGTTACTTCAATTATTCCTAGATTGATCTTTCCAAAGCACAACTTTGATAATGCTTTTTCCTGCTCAGAAACCTTTACCAGCCTTCAAATTACCCAATAAAATCCAGACTTCTCAGTCTTATGGTCAAGCCCTCCCAAATTGGCCTGCCCTAGTTTCAGTATCTTGCTTCAACTTTACTCCTCTTTCTTCAGTACACTCTCAGTTAGCCAGAAGAACTTCTGGATGAGCACGGGGGCCTTCTCAAATGCCCACTTTTACCTTGCATTGTGTCTCTTCCCTTACTATCTGTTAACCTCTTTCTAAGAATGTCTAGTTGCCATATATATAGTTTATATCAATATATCGAGACCCATTTCCAGTGTTAACCATCTGATCTCAGTGTGTTCTCTGATCACCTAGCTAGAAATAACTTCTTTTTCTTCTGTCTTTTTAAAAAAATTTTTTATTAAATCATAACTTTGTACATTGATGCATTTATGAGGTTCAGGGTACTACTTTGATACACAGTGTGAAATGCTTACGTTGAACTAAGTCACATATCCATCACAGTTATACTCATTTCTTAATAGTTTTGAAATGTACCATTGCATCATGCACATTAGGTGAGGTCTCCCCAAACCCTCCCTTTCCTTTCTCCCTCCCCTCCCCCACTCCTCTTCCCTTCTACTTTCTGGACTATAGTTATATTTTGCCATTCATATGAGTGTGTAGGTGATTATTTATTGATTTCATAGTAGTATTGAGTACATTGGATAATTTTTTTCCCATTCTTGAGATATTTTACTAAGAAGAATATATTTCAGCTCCATCCAAGTAAACATAAAAGATGTGAAGTCTCCATCTTTTTTATGACTGCGTAGTATTCCATGGTGTACATATACCACAATTTGTTAATCCATTCATGGGTCGATGGGCACTTGGGCTGTTTCCATGTCTTGGCTATTATGAATTGGGCTGCAATAAACATTCTGGTGCAAATGTATTTGTTGTAAAATGATTTTTGATCATCTGGGTATATACCTAGTAGAGGAATTGCAGGATTGAACAGTAATAGTCTACTTTTAGTTCCTTGAATGTTCTCCAAACTTCTTTCCAAAAAGGTCATATTGGCTTGTATTCCCACCAGCAGTGTAGAAATGTTCCCTTCTCTCTGCATCCATGCCAACATCTGTAGTTTTGGGATTTTGTGATGTGGGCTAATCCTTTTTTTTTTTTTTGCCAGGGCTGGGTTTGAACCTACCACCTTTGGTATATGGGGCTGGCGCCCTACTCCTTTGAGCCACAGGCACCACTTTTCTTTTGTTTGCGGCAGAGCCTCAAGCTGTTGCCCTGGGTAGAGTGCTGTGGCATCATAGCTCATAGCAACCTCAAACTCCTGGACTCAAGTGAGTCTCCTGTCTCCGCCTCCCAAGTAGCTGGGACTACAGGCGCCCACAACAACGCCCGGCTATTTTTTGGTTGCAGCCGTCATTGTTGTTTGGTGGGCCCGGGCTGGATTTGAACCCGCCAGCTCAGGTGTATGTGGCTGGCGCCTTAGCTGCTTGAGCTACAGGCGCCGAGCTGATGTGGGCTAATCTTACTGGAGTTAGATGATATCTCAAAGTGGTTTTGATTTGCATTTCTTTGATGATTAAAGATGATGAGCATTTTTTCATGTGTTTGTAGGCCATGTGCCTGTCTTCATCAGAGAAGTTTCTGTTCATGTTTCTTGCCCACATAGAAATGGGGTTATTTATTATTTTCTTATTGATTAGTTTGAGTTCTCTGTAGGTTCTAGTTATCAGACCTTTGTTGGAAGCATAACCTGCAAAAATTTTCTCCCACTCTGAAGGTTGTCTGTTTGCTTTACTTACTGTGCTCTTGGCTGTACAGAAGCTTTTTAGTTTGATCAGATCCCAGTAATGGATTTTAGGTGTTGCTTCAGTTGCGGGGGGGGAGGGTCCTCCTCATAAAATATTCTCCCAGGTCAATTTCCTCAAGTGTTTTCCCTGCACTCTCTTCTAGTATTTTTATAGTTTCGTGTCTTAAGTTTAAATCTTTTATCCAGTGAGAATCAATTTTTGTTAATGGTGAAAGGTGTGGGTCCAGTTTCAGTCTTCTACAGGTTGCTAGCCAGTTCACCCAGCACCATTTGTTAAATAAGGAGTCTTCCCCCACTGAATGTTTTTGATAGGCTTGTTGAAGATCAAATGGCGATAAGTAGCTGGATTCATCTCTTGGTTTTCTATTCTGTTCCATAGATCTACTGCTCTGTTTTTGTGACAGTACCATGCTGTTTTGATCACTATCGATTTATAGTATAGCCTGAGGTCTGGTAATGTGATACCTCCTGATTTGTTCTTATTTCTGAGTAATGTCTTGGCTATTCGAGGTTTTTTTTTTTTATCACCAGAAATTTATTTATTTATTTATTTTAAATAGCTCAATATATATATATATATTCTTATTGTTGGGGATTCATTGAGGGTACAATAAGCCAGGTTACACTGATTGCAATTGCTATTCGAGGTTTTTTCTGATTCCATATAAAATGAAGTACTATTTTTTCAAGTTCTTTAAAGTATGACAGTGGTGCTTTAATAGGGATTGCATTAAAACTGTAGATTGCTTTGGGTAGTATGGACATTTTAACAATGTTGATTCTTCCCAGCCATGAGCCCAGTATTTTTTTCCTTTTGTTAACATTTTCAGCTATTTCTTTTCTTTTTTTTTTTTTTTTATTGTTGGGGATTCATTGAGGGTACAATAAGCCAGTTACACTGATTGCAATTGTTAGGTAAAGTCCCTCTTGCAATCATGTCTTGCCCCCATAAAGTGTGACACACACTAAGGTCCCACCCCACTCCCTCCATCCCTCTTTCTGCTTCCCCCCCCATAAACTTAATTGTCATTAATTGTCCTCATATCAAGATTGAGTACATAGGATTCATGCTTCTCCATTCTTGTGATGCTTTACTAAGAATAATGTCTTCCACGTCCATCCAGGTTAATACGAAGGATGTAAAGTCTCCATTTTTTTTAATGGCTGAATAGTATTCCATGGTATACATATACCACAGCTTGTTAATCCATTCCTGGGTTGGTGGGCATTTAGGCTGTTTCCACATTTTGGCGATTGTAAATTGAGCTGCAATAAACAGTGTAGTACAAGTGTCCTTATGATAAAAGGATTTTTTTCTTTCTGGGTAGATGCCCAGTAATGGGATTGCAGGATCGAATGGGAGGTCTAGGTTGAGTGCTTTGAGGTTTCTCCATACTTCCTTCCAGAAAGGTTGTACTAGTTTGCAGTCCCACCAGCAGTGTAAAAGTGTTCCCTTCTCTCCACATCCACGCCAGCATCTGCAGTTTTGAGATTTTGTGATGTGGGCCATTCTCACTGGGGTTAGATAATATCTCAGGGATGTTTTGATTTGCATTTCTCTAATATATAGAGATGATGAACATTTTTTCATGTGTTTGTTAGCCATTCGTCTGTCGTCTTTAGAGAAAGTTCTATTCATGTCTCTTGCCCATTGATATACGGGATTGTTGGCTTTTTTCATGTGGATTAATTTGAGTTCTCTATAGATCGTGGTTATCAAGCTTTTGTCTGATTGAAAATATGCAAATATCCTTTCCCATTGTGTGGGTTGTCTTTTTGCTTTGGGTATTGTCTCCTTAGCTGTACAGAAGCTTTTCAGTTTAATGAAGTCCCATTTGTTTACTTTTGTTGTTGTTGCAATTGCCATGGCAGTCTTCTTCATGAAGTCTTCCCCCAGGCCAATATCTTCCAGTGTTTTTCCTATGCTTTCTTTGAGGATTTTTATTGTTTCATGCCTTAAATTTAAGTCCTTTATCCATCTTGAGTCAATTTTTGTGAGAGGGGAAAGGTGTGGGTCCAGTTTCAGTCTTTTACATGTAGACATCCAATTCTCCCAACACCATTTAATGAATAGGGAGTCTTTCCCCCAAGGTAAGTTCTTGTTTGGTTTATCGAAGATTAGGTGGTTGTAAGATGTTAGTTTCATTTCTTGGTGTTCAATTCGATTCCAAGTGTCTATGTCTCTGTTTTTGTGCCAGTACCATGCTGTCTTGAGCACTATGGCTTTGTAGTACAGACTAAAATCTGGTATGCTGATGCCCCCAGCTTTATTTTTGTTACTAAGAACTGCCTTAGCTATACGGGGCTTTTTCCGGTTCCATACAAAACGCAGAATCATTTTTTCCAAATCTTGAAAGTACGATGTAGGTACTTTGATAGGAATGGCATTGAATAGGTAGATTGCTTTGGGAAGTATAGACATTTTAACAATGTTGATTCTTCCAATCCATGAGCATGGTATGTTCTTCCATTTGTTAATATCCTCTGCTATTTCCTTTCTGAGGAGTTCATAGTTTTCTTTATAGAGGTCCTTCACCTCCTTCATTAGGTATATTCCTAGGTATTTCATTTTCTTTGAAACTATAGTGAAGGGAGTTGTGTCCTTAATTAGCTTCTCATCTTGACTGTTATTGGTGTATACAAAGGCTACTGACTTGTGGACATTGATTTTATATCCTGAAACATTACTGTATTTTTTGATGACTTCTAGAAGTCTTGTGGTTGAGTCTTTGGGGTTCTCTAAGTATAAGATCATGTCGTCAGCAAAGAGGGAGAGTTTGGCCTCCTCTGCTCCCATTTGGATTCCCTTTATTTCCTTGTCTTGCCTAATTGTATTGGCTAGAACTTCCAGCACTATGTTGAATAGTAAAGGTGACAGAGGACAACCTTGTCTAGTTCCAGTTCTAAGAGGAAAAGCTTTCAGTTTTACTCCATTCAGTAAAATATTGGCTGTGGGTTTGTCATAGATAGCTTCAATCAGTTTTAGAAATGTGCCACCTATGCCTATACTCTTCAGTGTTCTAATTAGAAAAGGATGCTGGATTTTATCAAATGCTTTTTCTGCATCTATTGAGAGGATCATGTGATCTTTATTTTTGCCTCTGTTAATATGGTGGATAACGTTTATGGACTTGCGTATGTTAAACCAGCCTTGCATCCCTGGGATGAAGCCTACTTGATCATGATGAATGACTTTTTTGATGATAAGCTGTAATCCATTGGCTAGGATTTTGTTGAGAATTTTTGTGTCTATATTCACGAGTGAGATTGGTCTGAAATTCTCCTTTTTGTTTGGGTCTTTTTCTGGTTTTGGTATCAGGGTGATGTTTGCTTCATAGAATGTGTTGGGGAAGATTCCTTCTTGCTCAGTTTTTTGGAATAATTTCTGCAGTACAGGAATAAGCTCTTCCTTGAAGGTTTGATAGAATTCTGGAGTGAAGCCATCTGGACCAGGGCATTTTTTAGTTGGAAGCTTTTTTATTGTTTCTTTGATCTCAGTGCTTGAAATTGGTCTGTTCAGGAGCTCTATTTCTTCCTGGCTAAGTCTAGGGAGAGGGTGTGATTCCAAATATTGATCCATTTCCTTCACATTGTCAAATTTCTGGGCATAGAGTTTCTGGTAGTATTCAGAGATGATCTCTTGTATCTCTGTGGGATCAGTTGTTATTTCCCCTTTATCGTTTCTGATTGAGGTTACTAGAGATTTTACTTTTCTATTTCTAGTTAGTCTGGCCAATGGTTTATCTATTTTATTTATTTTTTCAAAAAACCAACTTCTTGTTTCATTAATTTTCTGAATGATTCTTTTGTTTTCAATTTCATTGATCTCTGATTTGATTTTGGATATTTCTTTTCTTCTACTGAGTTTAGGCTTAGATTGTTCTTCTTTTTCCAATTCCATAAGATCTCTTGTGAGATTGTTGATGTGCTCTCTTTCTGTTTTTCGAATGTAGGCATCTAAAGCGATGAATTTTCCTCTCAAAACTGCTTTTGCAGTATCCCATAGGTTTTGGTAGCTTGTGTCTTCATTGTTATTATGCTCAAGGAAGTTAATGATTTCCTGTTTTATTTCTTCCTGCACCCATCTGTTATTCAACAGAAGATTGTTTAATTTCCATGCCTTTGGGTGGGGTCGAGCATTTTTGTTAGAGTTGAGTTCCACCTTTAGTGCCTTATGGTCTGAGAAGATACAAGGTAAAATTTCAATTCTTTTGATTCTGTTGATATTTGTTTTGTGTCCCAGGATATGATCAATTTTGGAGAATGTTCCATGGGGTGATGAGAAGAATGTATATTCTTTATCTTTGGGGTGGAGTGTTCTATATGCGTCTATCAAGCATAGTTGGTCTAAGGTCTCATTTAAATCTCTTATATCTTTGTTTAATTTCTGTTTAGAGGATCTGTCCAGCTCTGTAAGAGGTGTGTTAAAGTCCCCTGATATGATGGTATTATCAGATATCATATTGCTCAGACTGAGTAAGTTCTGCTTCAAGAATCTGGGAGCATTTAAATTGGGTGCATAAATATTTAGAATTGAAATGTCTTCTTGTTGTAGTTTTCCCTTGACCAATATAAAGTGACCATCTTTGTCTTTTTTGACTTTAGTTGCTTTAAATCCACATGTATCTGAAAATAAGATTGCACCTCCTCTTTTCTTCTGAATTCCATTTGCCTGAAAAATTGTCTTCCAACCCTTGACTTGGAGCTTTAATTTGTCTTTTGAAGCCAGGTGTGTTTCTTGCAGACAGCAAATGGATGGCTTGTGTTTTTTAATCCAGTCAGCCAACCTATGTCTCTTCAGTGGGGAATTCAAGCCATTAACATTTATGGAGATAATTGATAAGTGTGGTAGTATTCTATTCCTCTTATTTGGTGAGAGTCCATTGCTTAGTTTTATCTTTTGCATCAGTGTGGAGGTTAGGTTCTGTCCTTTAATTTCTGAGTTCTTACTTTGCTGCTGATCCATTGTGGTGGTCAGTGTGCAGAACAGGTTGAAGTATTTCCTGTAGAGCTGGTCTTGTTGTGGTGAATTTCCTCAATGTTTGTATATCCGTAAATGATTTGATTTCTCCATCAATTTTGAAGCTTAGCTTAGCAGGGTACAGAATTCTGGGCTGAAAATTGTTCTGTTTAAGTAGATTAAAGGTAGATGACCATTGTCTTCTTGCTTGGAAAGTTTCATTAGAGAAGTCTGCGGTCACTCTGATGGATTTGCCCCTGTAGGTGAACTGGCGCTTACTCCTGGCAGCTTGCAGAATCTTTTCTTTTGTCTTGACTTTGGACAGGTTCATCACAATGTGTCTTGGAGAAGCTCGGTTAGAGTTGAGGCGACCTGGGGTCCGATATCCCTCTGAAAGCAATGTGTCAGAATCTTTGGTGATGTTTGGGAAATTTTCTTTTATAATATTCTGTAGTATGGCTTCCATTCCTCTGGGGCATTCTTCTTCCCCTTCTGGAATTCCTATAACTCGTATGTTGGAACGCTTCATAAAGTCCCATAATTCTGACAGTGAACGTTCTGCTTTCTCTCCCTTCTTTTCTGCCTCTTTTACTATCTGAGTTATCTCAAAAACTTTGTCTTCTACCTCTGAAATTCTTTCTTCTGCATGGTCTAACCTGTTGCTGATACTTTCCATTGCATCTTTAAGTTCCCTGATTGACTGTTTCATTTCCTTCAGCTCTGCTATATCCTTTTTATATTCTGCATATCGTTCATCTCTGATTTGATTCTGTTTTTGATTTCCTTTTGGTTATTTTCCACTTTATTAGCAGTTTCCTTCATTGTTTCCATCATTTCTTTCATTGTTTTCAACATGTGTATTCTAAATTCCCTTTCTGTCATTCCTAACATTTCTGTATAGGTGGAATCCTCTGCAGTAGCTACCTCATGGTCCGTTGGCAGGGTTGTTCTGGACTGGTTCTTCATGTTGCCTGGAGTTTTCTGCTGATTCTTCCTCATGAGTGATTTCTTTTATCTGTTTCCTTGCCCTAATTTTCCTTTCACTTCCTCTTGCTCTTTAAGTTCTTGTGCCTGTGGACTAATGGTTACAGGACCAGAAGGGTGAGAAGGTTGAGGAGCATAAAAGGGATGAAAGAAAGGAGGACCGAGTGATAAGAAAAAAAAGAAAGATAGAGAAAGGAGAGGGGGTGGGGATAAGGAATATTGCCAAAGAAAGAGAGGTACAGAAAGAGGGAGACAGGGCAGTATAGGTGTACAGTAGGGTACTTTGACACAACCTTAAAAAACCCCACCTTCTGGGAGTGCCCAGTTGGGTGGTTCCCTTGAGGTCAGCAGCTCTTTGCTAACCTGATCAGACACAGTACCCCACCTCCACCAAGTAGAGAGGAAAGACAAAAATGCTATAAATCAAACCAAAACAAGCAAACAGAAAACTTTTACGGGGATACAATTGGGTGAAAAACCAAATGATAGGGGTAGAAACACTAGCAAAAATGAAGTTGTAGTTATTAAAAAAGGCAGCAAGGGGAAATTATAATTAAACTAGAAAAGTTGAGAAAGAAAAAGGGATCTGTATGGAAAAGATTGAAATTAAAAAACAAAAGAACATCAACAACATCAAAATAAAGAAACAAACAAACAAACAAACAAAAAAAAACAATCAAACAAAAAAAAAAGAAAAAAATACACAACCAAAAACAAAGCAGTTTGTATATGTTATTGAATATTGTCTGGGCAACACGTGGTCTTCTGGGGTATGAGATGTTAGTCACAGTTCTGATACGACTGGAGGCTGCTGATTTCTCAAACCCCAGCAGGTAGACACCCTAAATCTCTCTTCAGCCCACTTAAAAGGCACTTTGAACTTGTAAACTTGCTGAGCAGAAGCCTTCCCAGCTTTCTCGCTGGAATCACTGCTGAAGTGGCTATCCGCTTACCCAGTGTGCCAAAACCGGTCTCACTCTGCCCCTGAGGGTTAGGGCTGCAAGGCGGCTCAGACCCCACCCTTAGGCTACTTGGTTGCTGGGTTACAAGCTCCCACCCGTTTCTAGCTCTGCGACCCTGAGGGCGGAGCTTGCCGGGGCAGATCACTGACAATGGTTCCGTGTGACCCACCGCCAAACACTATTAGCTCCGTCTGGCTCAGCGGCTCAGACTGGGGCCCTAGACAACGGCCAAAGTTCTCCGCACTCCCGCTCAGGCCTTCCCCAGGGCAGTTCAACTCAGTGCCAAGCCCAAGGACATCATAACAGTTCACAGGTAAGGCGTTTCTGGTTTGCAGTCTCGCTGCCACTGAACTTACAGTTGTGGGCGGGTTTAGACGGATTGAACACACGCGACTACTTGCCGGTTTTCCACTGTTTTAGTCCTCCTCTTGGGGTCCAGAAGTCTCTCGCTGACTCCCTGTGTTGTCATAGGAGTGATGATAGGCAGTTCCCACCAGCCAGAGATGCCTGGAATCCTATCTCCCCAGACTCACAGTGCCCAGATGCAAGGAAGCTGTTACTCGGCTGCCATCTTGCTCCGCCTTCAGCTATTTCTTTTCTTAAAGAAAGAGAGAACTATGTTCTTTTCTTTATAGAGAGAACTATGTTAGGTAAATTCTTTGTTAGGTAAATTCCCAGATAGTTCATCTTCTTTGGCACTATTGTAAAAGAAATAAGAGTCCTTGATTATTTTTTCAGCTTGACTATTGTTGGCATATATAAAAGGTACTGACTTGCAAGTATTCATTTTATATCCTGAGATGCTGCTGTATTCCTTGGTCACTTCTAAGAGTTTCGAAGTTGAGTCTTTGGGATTTTCCACACATAGGATCATATCATCAACAAAGAGTGAGAATTTGATCTCCTCTGACCCTACTTGAATACACTTGATTGCTTTCTCTTGCTTGATGGTGATGTCTTAAGACTTCCATTACTATGCTGAATAGCAGTGGAGACAGAGGGCATCCTTGCCTTTTTCCTGATCTGAGTGGAAATGTTTTCAATTTTACACCATTCAATGTGCTATTGGCTATAGGTTTGCTGTAGATGGCCTCTATCAGTTTAAGAAATGTCCCTTCTGTGCCTATTTTCTTAAGAATTCTGATCATGAAAGGATGCTGGATATTATCAAAGGCTTTTTCTGCATCACTTGAGAGAATCATATGGTCTTTGTTTTTTATTTTATTGATGTAATGTATTATATTTATAGATTTGTGTATGTTGAACCACCCTTGCAACCCTGGAATAAAAACAACTTGATCATGGTGTATAATTTTTTTAATGTGTTGTTGAATTCTGTTTGCTAAGATATTGAATATTTTTGCATTGATATTCATTGATGATATTGGTCTATAATTTTCTTTCTTTGTTGGATCTTTTCCTGGTTGGGTATCAGGGTGATATTTGCTTCATAGAATGTGTTGGGAAGTATTCCTTCTTTTTCTATGCTTTGGAAAACATTGTATAAGATAGGTAGTAGTTCCTCTTGAAAGGTTTGATAGAATTTGAATGTGAAGCCATCTGGTCCTGGACTTTTTTTGGGGGGGAGGGAAGAGATTTTATCGATGCTATTTTAGTGATTGATATAGGTCTATTCATGATTTCTAATTCTTTCTGGTTGAGTCTAGGAAGGTGGCGTGCTTCCAGGTATTGGTCCATTTCCTTCAGATTTTCAGATTTCTGGGAATCGAGATTTTTATAGTAATCATTGAGAATTTTTTGAATTTCTGAAGTGTCTACTGTTATTTCTCCTTTACTGTTTCTGAGAGATGATATTAAAGATTTTACTTTTCTATTTCTGGTTAGGTTGGCCAAAGGTTTATCAATTTTGTTAATTTTTTTTAAAAAACAAACTTTTTGTTTCATTGATCTTCTGAATGATCCTTTTGTTTTCGATTTCATTTAATTTTGCCCTAATTTTGGTTCTTTTCTTCTGCTGGGTTTGGGGTTGCAATGTTCTTCCTTTTTCAGTTGCTTGAAATGATCCATTAAGTTGTTGGTTTCCTTTCTTTCTGTTTTATTGGTCAAGGCTTCTAATGCTATAAATTTCCCTGTTAGGCCTGCCTTTGCAATATCCCACAGGTTTTGATAATTTGTGTCTTCATTATCATTTTGTTCCAAAAATTTGGTGATTTCCTTCTTAATCTCGTCTTTGACCAGCTATCATTCCACCTAAGATTATTTAGCTTCAGTGACTTTGTTTGAGTATGAAGATTCCTATTGCTGTTGAGTTCAACTTTTATTCCATGGTGGTCCGAGAAAATACAAGGAATAATTTCTACACTTTTAAATTTGTTGAGGTTACACTTATGTTCTAGGATATGATCTATTTTGGAGGATGACCTATGGGCTGATGAGAAGAATATATATTCAGTTTTATTAGGGTGAAATGTTCTATCTATAGAGATCTTTAAAGTCCATTTGTTCTAGGGTCAGGTTTAAGTCTAATATTTCTTTGTTTAGTTTCTTCTTGGAGGATCTATCCAAAAGTGTCAAAGGGGTGTTAAAATCTCCAACTATTATAGTGCAGGAAGATATCAAGTTGTTCATCTCCATTAGGGTCTGCTTTATGAACCAAGGAGCATTCTGGTAGGGTGCATAAATGTTCATTATCGAAATCTCTTCATGTTGGGTGTTTCCCTTGACAAATATGTAGTGACCTACCTTCCTTGTCTTTCTTTATCTTAGTTGGTTTAAAGCCAATTGTATCTGCTACTAAAATTGCAACCCCTTTTTTTGTTGGTTTCCATTTGCCTGTATTATAGTCCATCCCTTTACCCTGAGTCTGTTTTTATCCTTTGCAGAGCTCCTCAAACTATGGCCCGCTGGCCACATGTGGTGGTGTGATTGTATTTGTTCCTGTTTTGTTTTTTTACTTCAAAATAAGATATGTGCAGTGTGCATAGGAATTTGTTCATAGTTTTTTTTTTTTTAAACTATAGTCCAGCCCTCCAATGGTCTGAGGGACAGTGAATTGGCCCCCTGTTTAGAAAGTTTGAAGACCCGTGCTTTAACGTAGGGTGAGATTCTTGTATACAGCAGATATATGGTCTGCGTTTATGTATCTAGTCAGCCAGCCTGTACCTCTTTAGAGGACAATTTAAATAATTTACATTAATTGAGAGAATTGATAAGCCTGGTTGTATTTTGGGTGTCATGATTGTCAGATGTCCAGTGGACATTTTTAATCCTTTCATCACTGTGGAAGGATTTTTGTTCAAAAATTTCTGGGTGAGTTTACGTTGGAGGCAGAGCATTGCGCTGGTCGTTGTGGAGAATGGGTCTAAGAATATCCTGGAGAGGTTTAGTTATGGCAAATTTCTTTGGCATGTCTATGTCATTAAAGTATTTGATTTCTCCATCAGATATGAAACTCAGTTTAGCTGGATAGAGGATCCTGAGCTGGAAGTTGTTCTGTTTTAGGAGATTGAAGGTTGATGACCATATTCTTCTGGCTTGAAACATTTCAGCTGAGAGATCTGCCGTCATTCTGATAGTTCTCCCTTTGTAGGTGATGCTTTTGTTTCGTCTGGCTGCTTGCAGAATTTTCTCCTTCATCTTAACTTTGGCAAAGTTAATCACAGTGTGTCTAGGAGATGCTTTATTTGGATTGAGTCTTGCTGGGGTTGTGAAACTGTCTGCTATCAGAAGTTCTGTATCTCTCACAATGCTTGGGAAATTCTCCTCCAAAATCTCTTGGAGTAAAGCATCTGTACCTTTAGGACCATCTTCTTCTCCTTTGGGAATGTTCTCGTCTTCTCCTATAAGACGAATGTTTGATCTTTTGGAGTGATCCCACAACTCTCTCAGGGAGAATGATCAGTTTTGCTCTCCATTTGTTTGCCTCTTTGAGTGTTTGGGAACATTCAAAAGCTTTGTCTTCAGTTTCAGAGGTCTTTTCTTCTGCCTGGTCAACTCTATTACTGAGGGATTCTACTGTATTTTGGAACTCCTCAACTAACTTTTTTATTTCCTTGAGCCCTGCTGTCTCTTTTCTCATTATGTCCATATTTTTGGTGACTTGGGCTTTAAATTCATTAATTTCTTGAGACAACTTTAGAACTACTCTTTGAAATTCAATTTCTGTCTTTTCTTCCGTTCTATTTATCTTATTTGCAATCCATATTCTGAATTCGATTTATGACATTGCTGCCATTTGTCTATGCATGCATCTTCATTTGTATCTCCTTTGTCATTTCTTGTGGGTGTTGATCTACTCTGGTTATTCATGTTGCCAGAGTTCTTGCTGTTCTGCACCATGTTTATTTTCCACCATTTGGTTATTAGGTTATTTGGTTATTAGGTTATTAATCTCACAGGTAGGGTGAGATTGAATTGGGGGTTTCCAGGTAGTAGAGATAGCTTCTTACCAAAGTGCTAGGCTTTGTAATTGTGGCTTATCTCCTACAACCCTACAAAGGCCTCTTTCAGAGTTTTGGCCAGAGACTCTGAGGACCTACTTGGTGAGATAGCACAAGCTAGGTCTGTTTTGATATCAGCCAAACATCTACCCTATCCTAGGAAACCACAGTATTAGGTTTAAATTTCAAATGTAAAGAGATACAAACAGCTGTAGCCCCCAGCCCCCACACTTCAATTGTTTTTTGCTACAGAACTTCAAAGGTCAACCTCAGAATGTCCCTAAGTGGACAGCCCCAGACACGGGTTCCAATCGAATTGTCTCAGGCAGTGCAAACCCTGCCCAACAGAGAGGGATTCAAGGGTCTGCAATAGCACAATTGGAGCCAGGGATCCACACTCCTGCTTGCCAGACTCAGTCCACACTGTTGTCTGCTTCTTTGCTCACAGGCCCAGTTGGAGCCAGGGGCCAATGTCCCCACTCACCAGTCTCAGTCCATACCCAGCTAGCCTCTGCTTGTCAGACCAGCTGGGGTAAGGGGACCATGCCCCCATTTTCCAGTCTTGATCCACTGCCTGGCAAACCCCTGTTCACAGGCTCTGTTAGAATCAGGGCACCACACTCCACCAGCAGGTCTCAATCCTCACCCAGTAAGCCTCTGCTCATCAGCCCCATTGGATACGGGGAACCATGCCATAGCCCTCAGTTCTTGGTACATATCCAGTAAGCTACTGCTCGAGGTTCTATTGAAATCAGGAGACCACACCCTTGTTCTCAGGTCTCAGTCCCCGCCTAGAAATCCTTTGCTTACAGGCTCAGCAGGGGCTGGGGACCAGTCCTATCTGTTGAACTCAGTCCACACAGGGGCAACCACTCTCCTGCTGTGGGTGCCATCAGAGCCGTGGGTTCTGCACCCTGTCCTGCCAGACACAGCCTGAACTGAGGGTCAGTACCACCACTGGCCAGACATAGTCATAATCAGGGGACTGCTTCTCTTTCCACTAAGTGTCCCTTACTTCCCACACCCTCTTTCTTCCCCGTTAGTCACAGATTCTGTCCTAATGGTTGGTGGTCCACACTTTGCCCAAATCTCTCAGGAAAAGACCAAACACTCTGCACTCTGCAGGGGGCAGGACTTCAGACTGCCATGCGAGGGGGGAAGGGTTGACTGGGAGTTTGGACGTGTGGGGGAAAATATCTGTTCAATTTTATGCCTGGCGGGGTGATGTCTAGGTTCATAAGTGGGACCTCCCTGGAGAAAGAGACCTAAAGTTTAGTGGCTCTCTCCAGTGAGGTAAAATGAGAGGTCTTTTGTTCTCTGCATGTTCACAGATAGCCTGAAGCAGGCCTCCTGCTTGGGGGAGGGTCTCCCCTCCTCTAGTCGATAGGCTTTGTACCTGTAATTTGTTTTCTTGAATGCTCTTCCTTGGAGTTAAAGCTTGCTGAACTTCTTTCTTGGCTCAGCTCTCCACCTTTGGCTTTATAGAGTCTGATTCAGTCCAGTTTTCTTCCTCTGCTCAGGAGCCTCTGCTGGGGTTTGCTACCAGTTGGCCATCTTCCCAGAATTATTCTTCTGTCTTCTTGTGGCATTTTATTTTCACTGTTCTTTAGGCACCTCTGCCTTTAAAAAAAAATGAATATTATTTTAAATTGACCAATCATAAATGTATAGATTTATGTGGTACAATATGTTGTTTGATACATGTATATAGCGTAGAATGATTAAATCAAGCTAGTTAACATAATCACACCTCACTGATTTTTTTCAAGTGAGATATTTGAAATTTACTCCTAGTTATTTTGAAATCTACAATTCATTATTATTGACTGTAGTCACCCTGCTGTGTAATAGATCTCAAAACCTATTCTTCCTGTTTGTACCCTTTGATCAAAAACTATCCATTCCTCTCCCTGCCCCACTGCCTCTGGTAACTATCATTCTTCTGTTTATATCCATGATTCTGGCTTTTAAAGATTCCACATGTAAGTGAGATCATGTGGTATCTTCCCCCACCCCAAATATCTGTGGTAAGAAAACAAGGCTGTCCAGCTCATGAAAGTCCTGGTGACCCTCAAGGGCTTGCCTTGGCCTCTTACCCTGGCTTAGGAGAAAAGCGACCCCCCACCCCCAGGGAGATAGGCCCTGGTGTTTGTCATTCTGTGTCTGCTTGATTTTACTTAATGTAATGTCCACCAGATTTATCTACATTACCGGAAATGACAGGATTTCCTTCTTTGGTAAGGCTGAATAGTATTCCATTGTGTATATGTGCCACCTTTTTAAAATCCATTCATTCATTGATGGGCACTACAGTTATTTTCATATCTTGACTATTGTTGAGTGATGCTGTCATGAGCATGGGAGTGCAGAGATCCTTTTGACATACTGATTTCAGTTCCTTTGGATATATACCTAGGGGTGGGATTGAATCATATGGTATTTCTATTGTTAGTTTTTTGAGGAACCTCTGTACTGTTTTGATAGTGGCTATGCTAATTGGCATTCTCACTAACAGTGTACAAGGGTTCCCCTTTCTTTGCATCCTTGATAATACTTACCTTTCATCTTTTTGACAATAGTTACTCTAACAGATGTGAAGTGATATTTCATTGTGGTTTTAATTTGCATTTCCCTGATGAGTAGTGATGTTGAGCATTTTCTCATGAACCTATTGGCCTTTGTATATATCTTCTTTTTGGAAATGTTTATTTGGGAGGCTGGGCGTGGTGGCTCATGCCTATAATCCTAGCACTTGGGAGGCCAAGATGGTTTGAGACCAGCCTGAGCCAGAGTGAGACCTTGTCTCTAAAAATAGGCAGGTGTTGTGGTGGGTGCCTGTAGTCCAAGCTACTTGGGAGGTGGAGGCAAGAGAATTGCTTGAGCCCAAGAGTTTGAGGTTGCTATAAGCCATGATGCCATGGTACTCTACCAAGGGTGGCAAAGTGTTGCTCTGTCTTAAAAAAAAAAAAAAATAAAAATAAAAAGAAATGTCTATTTGGGTCCTTTGCTTATTATTATTATTTTTTGAGACGTTTTGCTTTGTCACTCTCAGTAGAGTGCTTTGGTGTTACAGCGCACAGCAACCTAAAACTTCTGGGCTCAAGCGATTCTCGTGCCACCTGAGTTGCTAGGACTATAGTGACTCACTGTGATGCCCTGCTATTTTTTTTAGAGATGGGTCTCGCTCTTGCTTAGGCTGGTCTTGAACTCCTGTGATCTACCAGCTTTGGGCTCCCAGAGTGCTAGGATTATAGGCATGAGCCACCATGCCTGGCTTTTGCTCATTTTCAAATTGAGTTGTTTGAGTTCCTTATGTACTTTGCATATTAAATGATTATTACATATGTGGCCCCATTCTGTATGTTGTCTCTTCACTTTGCTAATTATTTTCTGTTCTATACAAAAGCTTTCTAATTTGATACAATCCCAATTATCTATTTTTGCTTTTGTTGCCTGTGCTTTCTATCCTAGTATCCAAAATAATCACTGCCTAGTCTAATATTGTGAAGCTTTCCCCTATGTTTTCTTCTAGTAGTATTATAGTTTCAGATCTTATGTTGTAATCTGTTTTGAGCTAATTTTTGCATATAGATGGAGAAGGATCCAATTTCATTCTTCTGCATATGGATATCTTGTTTTAACAACACCATTTATTGAAGAAGTTGTGCTTTCCCCACTGTATGTTCTTGGCTCCTTTGTCAAAAGTGAGTTGACTGGAAATGTGTGGTTTCTGGGCTTTCTAACATGTTCCAATGGTCAATGTGTCTTTTTATGCCAAAAGTATGCTATTTTGATTATACATAGATTTATAACATACCATCATGCACTGCATAATGATGTTTTGGTCAAAGATAGAAAACATATACAACAGTGGTTTCATAAGATTAAAATGAAGTTGAAGGATTACTATCACTTAGTGATGCCATAGCTTTTGTAATATCATAATACAATTTATTATTGTTTGAGGTGATGCTAGTGTAAAGAAACCTACTGTATTCCCACTTGTATAAAAGGATAGCACATATAATTATGTAAAATATGTAATATGTGATAATTAACAATAAACAACTATCTTACTGGTTTATATATTTACTATACTCTTTTTTTTATTTTTTTTGAGATAGAGTCTCACTATGTTGTCCTCAGTAGAGTGCCGTGGTGTCACAGCTCATAGCAACCTCTAACTCTTGGGCTTAAGTGATTCTCTTGCCTCTTCTTCCCAAGTAGCTGGGACTATAGGCACCCACCACAATGGGCAGTATTTTTTGGTTGTAGTTGTTATTATTGTTTGCAGGCCCAGGTTGGGTTCGAACCTGCGTTTGAACCTGCCAGCTCCAGTGTATGTGGCTGGCACCCTGGCCGCTGAGCTACAGGTGCCGAGCCATATACTCTTTATTGTTATTTTAGAATATATTCTTTTCATTTATATAAAAAAAGTTAACTGTAAAATAGCCTCAGGCAAGTCCTTTAGGAAATAATTTAGAAAAAGACATTGTTATCATAGGAGATGACAGTCCCATAAGTGTTATTACCCCTGAAGACTTTCCAGAGTGACAAGATGTGGAGGTGGAACACAGTGATATTGATATGCCTGACCTTTGCAGGCTTAGGCTAATGTGTGTGTTTCTGTCATTTTGAGAAGTAGTCTCACTCTGTGCCCTGCATAGAGTACCATCCTGCATCCTAGCTCTCAGAAACCCCAAACTATTGGGGTCAAGTGATCTCCTTACCTCAGCTTCCCAATAGTTTGGGCTTGCCACAACTCCTAGCTAGTGTGTTTTAGTTTTTAACAAAAAATTTAAAAATTAAGAAACCTTTTAAAATAGAAAAAAGCTTATGTAATAAGTGTATAAAGAAAAGAATTTTTATATAATAATGTAAGTATTACTACGAAAGAGTCAAAAAGTTAATAAAGCAAAAAAAAAAAAAATATAGTAAGCAAAGTGACTTCAGCAAGATAGCAGAGCAGAAGATTCCCCAGTATCATTACCCCTACACAAATACAACTAGAAACTATTTAAAGATAAGAATCCTACCTGAATATATCAAAGCTCAGGGAGAATCTGAGGAGCCCCCTGAGTTCATAGAACAGTGAGAAGCTATGACCAATAAGAGGAAAGTTCTTTTATTTGTGGAAAGCCCACTCTGGTCTTGTCCCAGAGGATTTGTGCATCTATATTCATAAGGAATATTGGTCGATAGTCTTCTTTTTTTGTTTTTCCTTTTCTTGGCTTTGGTATGAAAGTTATACTGGTTTCATAGATTAAGTTGGAAAGGATTCCCTCTTTACTTTTATGGAATAATTTCTGTATTATGGGTACCAGGTCTTTGTAGGTCTGACAGGATTTGGCTGTGAATCCATCTAGTCTGTGACTTTTTTTTTTGTAAGTTTTTTTTTCAAAGTACCATTTCAAGCTCACTGTTAATTATCAGTCTGTTCAACAGTTTTATTCCTTTCTGCTTGAGTTGGGAAGTTGTATGTTTCCAGGAACTTATTCATTTCCTCTATATTTTCTAGTTTATGCAAGTAGAGATTTGTGTAGTATTCACGGATGATGTTTTGTTTCGCTTTGATATCAGTTGTAATGTTACTTTTTTCTTTTTCTTTTATTTTATTTGTTTATTTATTTATTTATTTTTTACTGTTAAATCATAGCTGTGTACATTAGTGCAATCAAGGGGTACAATGTGCTGGTTTCACATACAATCTGAAATATTCTCATCAAACTGTTCAATGTAGCCTTCATGGCATTTTCTTAGTTATTGTATGTAGACATTTGTATTCTGCCTTTAGTAAGTTTCACCTATACCCATTCTAAGATGCACCGTAGGTGTGGCTCCATCCATTATCCTCCCTCCACCCTCACCTCCCCCCTCCCTTCCCCTTCCTTGGCCCTTTCCTCATAGTCTTGTGCTATAGTTGGGTTATAGCCTTCATGTAAAAGCTATAATTTAGCTTCATAGTAGGGCTGAGTACATTGGGTACTTTTTCTTCCATTCCTGAGATACTTTGCTAAGAAGAATATGTTCCAGCTCCATCCATGTAAGCATGAAAGAGGTAAGTATCCATCTTTCTTTAAGGCTGCGTAATATTCCATGGTATACATGTACCACAATTTGCTAGTCCATTTGTGGGTCGATGGGCACTTGGGCTTCTTTCATGACTTAGCAATTATGAATAGGGCTGCAATAAACATTCTGGTACAGATGTCTTTGTTATATTGTGATTTTTTGGTCTTCTGGGTATAAACCTAGTAAAGGAATTATAGGATTGAATGGCAGTTCTATTTTTAGATCTCTAAGTATTCTCCATTCTCCAAACATCCTTCCAGAAGGAATGTATTAGTGTGCACTCCCACCAGCAGTGTAGAAGTGTGCCCTTTTCTCCGCATCCATGCCAATATCTCTGGTTTTGGGATTTTTGTTATGTGGGCTACTCTTACTGGGGTTAGGTGATATCTCAAAGTAGTTTTGATTTGCATTTCTCTGATGATTAAAGATGATGAGCATTTTTTCATGTGTTTGTAGATCATGTGTTTGTCTTCTTCAGAGAAGTTTCTCTTCAAGTCCCTTGCTCATGCTGGGATGGGATCACGTGTTCTTTTCTTGCTAATACTTTTGAGTTCTCTGTGGATTCTGGTTATTAGACCTTTATCGGAGGTATAACCTGCAAATATTTTCTCCCATTCTGAGGGCTGTCTGCTTGTTTTACTTACTATGTTCTTGGCTGTGCAGAAGCTTTTTAGTTTGATCAGGTCCCAGTAATGTATTTTTGATACTGCTTTAATTGCCTGGGGAGTCCTCCTCATAAAATATTCACCCAGGGTGATTCCTTCAAGAGTTTTCCCTGCACTTTCTTCAAGTATTTTTATAGTTTCATGTGTTAAGTTTAAATCTTTTATGCAGTGAGAGTCTATCTTAGTTAATAGGTGTGGGTCCAGTTTCAATCTTCTACAGGTTGCCAGCCAGTTCACCCAGCATCATTTGTTAAATAGGGAATCTTTTCCCCACTGAATGTTTTTAATTGGCTTGTCAAAGATCAAATAATGGTAAGTAGCTGGATTCATCTCTTGGTTCTCTATTCTGTTCCAGACATCTACTTCTCTGTTTTTGTGCCAATACCATGCTGTTTTGATCACTATTGATTTATAATACAGTCTCAGGTCTGGTAGCGTGATTCCTCCTGATGTGTTTTTAATCTGAGTAATGTTTCGGCTATGCGAGTTTTTTTCTGATTCCATATAAAACGAAGTATTGTTTTTTTCAAGATCTTTAAAATATGACAATGGAGCTTTAATAGGAATTGTGTTAAAATTATATATTGCTTTGGGTAGTATAGACATTTTAACAATGTTGATTCTTCCCAGCCATGAGCATGGTATGTTTTTCCATCTGTTAACATCTTCAGCTATTTCTTTTCATAGTTCTCTTCGTAGAGATCTTTCACGTCCTTTGATAGGTATACTCCCAATATTTCATCTTCTTTGGCACTACTGTGAAAGGAATGGAGTCCTTGACTGTTTTTTCAGCTTGGTTATTGTTGGTATATATAAAGGCTACAGATTTATGGGTGTTGATTTTGTAGCCTGAGACATTGCTGTATTCCTTAATCACTTCTAAAAGTTTTGTAGTAGAATCCCTAGTGTTTTCCAGATATACGATCATGTCATGGGCAAAGAGTGAAAGTTTGATCTCTTCTGACCCTATGTGGATACCCTTGATCGCCTTTCCTTCCCTAATTGCAATGGCTAAAACTTCCATTACAATGTTAAAGAGCAGTGGAGACAATGGGCAGCCTTGCCTGGTTCCTGATCTAAGTGGAAATGATTTCAATTTAACTCCATTCAATACGATATTGGCGGTGGGTTTGCTGTAGATGGCCTCTATTAGTTTAAGAAATGTCCCTTGTATACCAATTTTCTTAAGTGTTCTGATCATGAAGGGATGCTGGATATTATCAAAGCTTTTTCTGCATCAATTGAAAGAATCATATGGTCCTTATATTTTAGTTTGTTTATGTGCTGAATTACATTTATAGAGTTACCTATATTGAACAGCCTTGAGAGCCTGGGATAAATCCCACTTGGTCCTGGCGTATAATTTTTTTTGATGTGTTGTTGGATTCTGTTCGTTAGGATCTTATTGAATATTTATTTTAGCATCAATATTCATTAGTGATATTGGCCTATAATTTTCTTTTGTTGTTGGGTCTTTCCCTGGTTTGGGGATCAAGGTGATGTTTGCTTCGTAGAATGTGTTGGGTAATATTTCTTCTTTTTCTATATTTTGGAAGAGGTTTAGTAATATAGGTACTAGTTCTTCTTTAAAGGTTTGGTAGAATTCTGACGTAAAGCCATCTGGTCCTGGGCTTTTCTTTTTAGGGAGGTTTTGTATAGTTGATGCTATTTCAGAATTTGATATAGGCCTGCTCAACATTTCCACTTCATTCTGGCTAAGTCTTGGTAGGTGGCGTACTTCCAGGTATTGGTCGATTTCTTTCAGAATTTCATATTTCTGAGAGTAGAGTTTCTTGTAGTATTCATTAAGGATTTTTTGATTTTCTGAGGGCTCTGTTGTTATTTCATCGTTACCATTTCTGATTGATGAAATTAGAGATTTTACTCTTTTTTTCCTGGTTAGGTTGGCCAAAGGTTTATCTATTTTATTGATTTTTTCAAAAAACAACTTTTGGATTTATTGATCTATTGTATAATTCTTTTTTTTTCGATTTCATTTTATTCTGCTCTGATTTTGGTTATTTCTTTTCTTCTGTGGGGTTTGGGATTGGAGTGTTCTTCCTTCTCCAGTTGCTTGAGATGTCCCATTAAGTTATTAACTTCCTCTCTTTCCGTTTTCTTGAGGAAGGCTTGCAGTGCTATAAATTTCCCTCTTAGGACTGCCTTTGCAGTATCCCAGAGGTTCTGGTAATTTGTGCGTTGGTTGTTCTTTTGTTCCAAAAATTTGATGATTTCCTTCTTAATCTCGTGTATAACCCATCTATCTATCCTTCAGCATAAGGTTGTTTAGCTTCCATGTTTTTGTATGGGTATGCAGGTTCCTGTTGTTATTGAGTTCGACTTTTATTCCATCATGGTCTGAGAAGATGCAAGGAATAATTTCTATTTTTTAAAATTTGCTGAAGTTAGATTTATGGCCTAGGATGTGGTCGATTTTGGAGTATGTTCTGTGGGCTGATGAGAAGAATGTGTATTCAGTTTTATTGGGATGAAATGTTCTGTAGATGTCTGTTAAGTCCAGATGTTGAATGGTTGAGTTTAAATCTAAAATTTCTTTGCTTAGCTTCTTTTTGGAGGATTTATCCAGCACTGCTAAAGGGGTGTTAAAATCTCCAACTACTATGGAACTGGAGGAAATCAAGTTGCTCATGTCTGTTAGAGTTTCTCTTATAAATTGAAGTGCATTCTGGTTGGGTGCATAAATATTAATAATTGAAATCTCATCATATTGAGTATTACCTATAACAAATATGAAGTGTTCATCCTTATCCTTCCTTATTTCGGTTGGTTTAAAGCCTATTGCGTCTGCAAATAGGATTGCAATGCCTGCTTTTTTCTGCTTTCCATTTGCCTGGAGTATAGATGACCATCCCTTCACCTTGAGGCTATATTTGTCTTTTAAGGTAAGGTGAGATTCTTGTATGCAGCTATCTGGCTTGAGTTTCCATATCCAGTCAGCCAACCCGTGCCTCTTTAGAGGACAATTTAAACCATTCACATTAATTGAGAATATTGATAAGCCTTTCGAGAGTCCAGTGGACATTTTTAATCCTTTTCCGACTGTGGAAGTTGGAATTTGATCAAAATTTTCTGAGTGGGTTTACTTTTGTGGTGGAGGATTACGCTGGTCTTTATGGAGGATAGGTCTGAGAATATCCTGGAGAGCTGGTTTAGTTATGGCAGAGTTCTTCAACATGTGAATGTCATTGAAGTATTTAATTTCTCTGTCATAAGTGAAACTCAGTTCAGCTGTGTACAGTGTCCTGGGTTGAAAGTTATTTTGTATTAGGAGATTAAAAGTCGATGACCACACTCTTCTAGCTTGAAAGGTTTCAGCAGAGAGATCTGCAGTTATTCTAGTATTCTGCCCTTGTAAGTGATGGTTTTCTTTCATCTGGCTGATTTCAGAATTTTCTCCTTCATATTAACTTTAGTGAAGTTGATTGTGATGTGTCTGGGGGATGTCTTATTTGGGTTGAGTCGTGCTGGAATTCTGAAACTGTGTGCTATCTGAATTTCAGAATCTCTTGGCATGTCTGGAAAGTTCTCCTTCATAATCTCATGGAGAAGAGTCTGTGTGCCTTGTGAAGCCACTTCGTCACTTTCTGTGATCCCTATAAGACGAATATTGGGTTTTTTCGAATTATCCCTGAGCTCTCTGAGAGAGTGATCTGTTTTTGACCTTCATTTCTCTTCCTCTTTGAGAGTTTGGGAGCATTCGAAAGCTTTGTCTTCAGTGTCAGAAATCCTTTCTTCTGTTTGTTCCATTCTGTTACTGAGGGATTCTACTGTGTTTCTCAGATCTTTGAGGGCTGCAACTTCTTGTCTCAGTGTGTCAAAATTTTTGGTCATTTGGTCTTTGAATTCGTTGAATTCTTGAGATATCTTTTGGGTTACTGCTTGGAATTCTATTTTGATCTTATTTGCTATCCAGATTCTGAATTCGATTTCTGACATCTCAGCTATTTGTTTGTGTATGGGATCTTGTGCTGTGTCTGCCCCATTGATCCTTGAGGGAGTTGATCTACTCTGATTATTCATATTGCCAGAGTTTTCCTGTTTATTTCACCTCATGATTGTTTTTCACCATTGCCTCTGGCCATCCTCAGAGTTGGGGAGGTGCCTCTCCAAGATTGGACCCCAGCGGGATCACTCTGTTGTTGTTGGATCTTTGTAGGGAGTGACCCTGTGTAGTTCCTCTGAGGCTGCCCCAGCCAGGGAGAATGTCAGTTTTTCATTAAAAAATTGTTTTTTAATTAGTAATTTTTTTTATTGTTTGGGATAGAAAGATTTCGGTTACACTGATTCAGTTTGTTAGGTAAATTTCCTCCTTTAATTGTGTTCCATCTCCAAGAGGTGTGTCATATACTGTGACTCCCCCAGCCTTCTTCCTTCTCCCTTTCCCATTTTCCTCTTTCTTCACTCCCTCATTCCCCTACTCCCCACCACGTATTAGGTCTTCCATTGTCTTCATATTGGAATTGAGTACATTGGATTCTTGCTTCTCCATTCTTGTGATGCTTCACTAAGAAGAATGTATTCCTCCTCCATCTAGGTTAATAAAAAAGATGTAAAGTCTCCATTTCCCTTAATGGCTAAATACTATTCTATGGTATACATACATATCTTGTTAAAGCAAATAGCTTTCCGAATGGGAAAAGATATTTGCATATATGAATTGGACCAAAGCTTGATAACTAGGATCTACAGAGTATTCAAATTAGTTAACAAAAAAAGAGCCAACAGGGGGTGGAGGCAAGATGGCCGACTGGAGCCAGCTTTCCACAGAGGCTTCATCCTGAAGGAGAGTTAAAGGGCAGAAGTTTAGCAAATAAGGTGATGGTTTTGAGCTGCACCAAGTGAGAAGGTTGAAGAATGCACATCAACCCTGCTGAGGTGCGCTGTGGCCCCAAAGATACAAACAAAAGGTACAAAATCCATCACCAAGCGGATGGGAGTCCCCTCCTCCATGAGAAGGGCTCACAGTATATAAAACAAGCCAGGAGAGTTCAAATGTCCTCCCAGTTTATCCCAGTGGAGAGACCCTCTAAAAACCAGACCTCCTTCCCCTACTAGGGTGCCAGGGCACTCTGCTGCCAGGCATAAAACTGTATAAAACTGGATATATTCTCTACCTGCAATTCTGAACTCTGAGCACTCCCCTCCACTCTCACTCTGAGGTCTGGAAGCCTGTCCCCCATGGAGTCCAGATTCTTGGGCATTTTGTTGACAAATGTGGACAGGTCAATACCTCTGGTCTGTGCTGATTCTGTGGCAAGGGGGTAAGGAGAAGATGGTCAACTGAGAGGTTGATGGTTATTCAAGAGCGGCAGTGCCCTGAGGCATAGAGCAACAGCTGCAGTGGCAGGAACAATAGGGCTCATACCCCTGGATATTCCAGACAGACACTCTCTGTCTCTCTTGGCAACCAGAGGAAGCTGGGCATCTTCTCTGGTGGCAGTCACTGGCGGAACAGATCTGGGATGGAAATGCAGGCCCTGTGAGTAAAGGGTATGCCTGACGTGGTACTGGCCTGGGTTGAGTGCCGGGACTAGAATACATGAGCACAGACATGGCAGACTCCTGGGGGGGCGGGTGGACCCAGAGGACTGTTTTACTGAGCCTAAGATGCACCTGGACCTCAGGGGATCATAGCTGAGACAAAGGTGAGCAGGCGGAGGCTGGAACTGACAGCTAAGCGTGAGCTCTAACCGTGCCTGCCCCAACACAAACTGCAGCCACGACTGGGCAGTGGCACAGATCTGAGCTGAGTCGCAGTTTCTGTGAACTCAAATAATGTCTGGTCTGCAGGGAAATATAGCCAGGACAGAAACAAATTCTTTGGATTTGTTCTGTTCTGTCAGTAATATCAATCGGGCGGGGCTGGAACTGAGTGAACCGCCCCAGCCTCCATTAAGCACCTGAGGTGGTCAGGCCTCACCTTCCCCTGTCAGATAGTGCTGGGAGTTCAGAGAGTGGCGGCTTGGCTGAGGAGACATAGATTTCCCTGTGACTGAGGCAGGCGCAAACCCCTGGAGCATCTGCTCATTGGAGGGAACTGGGTCACAGCCCTGTGGGGTTACCAGTGACTGGGTGTGAGAGAGGTGCAAGGCAGGTAAGGAGGCATCAACCTTCCGAGACTAATCTTTTTGCTGGGTGGGTCCACCTGACTTCACGGAGCACCAAAGTAAGTCATATGTGAGCTGCCAGCAAACCCCTGCTATTTAGTTGCCAGAGACCTTTTGAACTCTCCCACCTGAAACCGGTGTTGACTGGGACAGTTGATTTGGTCCTCTTGAACTGGGCCAATCACCCAAGGACTATCCAAAGTGGTGCCCTGGCTGTGTGTGTGGTGGGAAGGTTTGAATTTCCTTTTCCAATTGTTGCCTGGATGAGGGGGGGCAGGATGACTTAATTGCTGGCATTTCTCCACTGCTGAGCCTTCCACCCAGAGTACCTGATTCACTAGGGTAGGACAGACCAGCTGAAAAAATGAGAGAGCCACTTTGCCCCACCACACCATGCAGGTCCCCAGTCTCTCAGGCCATAGTCCTGTACGGGTCCTTGGCAAAGCTCTTGGGGAAAAGGTGCAGACACCAGACCCAGCTTTTGGGCAAAGGGCTAATTAATCACTACTCCTGGAGCCCCCAACCCAACTTCTCCTAATCTGCTCATCTAGGCAAATGGCATAAAATAATCATGGGGCAGAATCAGCAGAAAAAGTCCAGTAATATGAATAACCAGAATAGATCAACGCCCCTGCCCAAGGAAGGATATGGCAGATACAACTGAAGATCCCCTTCATAAACAGATGGCTGAAATGTCAGAAATTGAATTCAGCATTGGATTGTAAACAGTATTAATAGAATAGAGGCAAAGTTGGAATTAGAAATTCAAGGAGCATTTCAAAAGTTGTCTCAAGAATTCAACGAATTCAAAGACAAAATCACTAAAGATTTTGACACATAGAGACAAGAATTTGCATCCCTCAAAGATCTGAGAAATACAGTAGAATCCCTCAGTAACAGAATGGAGCAAGAAGAAGAAAGGATTTCTGACATTGAAGACAAAGCTTTTAAACACTCCCAAACTCTCAAAGAGGAAGAGAAATGGAGAGCAAAAATAGATCGGTCTCTCAGAGAGCTCTGGGATAATTCAAAGAAAAGTAATATTTGTCTCATAGGAATCCCTGAATGTGATAAGGTGGCTTTGCAAGGCACAGAGTCTCTTCTTCATGAGATTATGAAAGAGAACTTTCCAGACATGCCAAGAGATTCTGAAATTCAGATAGCAGACAGTTTGAGAACCACAGAACTACTCAACTCGAGTAAGAAATCCCCCAGGCACATCATAATTAACTTCACTAAAGTTAATATGAAGGAGAAAATTCTGAAAGCAGCCAGACGTAAGAAAACAATAACCTACAAGGGGAAGAATATTAGAATGACTGCAGATCTCTCTGCTAAAAACCTTTCAACCTAGAAGAGTGTGGTCATTGACTTTTAATCTCCTAAAACAAAATAACTTTCAACCCAGGATACTGCATCCAGCTAAACTGAGTTTCATTTATGATGGAGAAATTAAATACTTAATGACATTCACATGTTGAAGAACTCTGCCATAACTAAACCAGCTCTCCAGGATATTCTCAGACCTATCCTCCATAATGACCAGCACAATCCTCCACCACAAAGGTAAACTCACTCACAAACTTTTGATCAAAACCAGAGATGTTGGCCTGGATGTGGAGAAAAGGGAACACTTCTACACTGCTGGTGGCAATGCAAACTAATACATTCCTTTGGGAAAGATGTTTGGAGCACTCTTAGAGAACTAAAAATAGACCTGCCATTCAATCCTACAATTCCTTTACTAGGTATATACACAGGAGACCAAAAATCACACTATAACAAAGATACTTGTACCAGAATGTTTATTGCAGCCCAATTCATAATTGCTAAGTCATGGAAGAAGCCCACGTGCCCATCAACCCATGAATGGATTAATAAATTGTGGTATATATATTCTATGGAGTATTATGCAGGCTTAAAAAAGATGGAGACTTTACCTGTTTCATGTATACATGGATGGAGCTGGAACATATTCTTCTTAGCAAAGTATCTCAAGAATGGAAGAAAAAGTATCCAGTGTACTCAGCCCTACTATGAAACTAATTTATAGCTTTCATGTGAAAGCTATAACCCAATTATAGCCCAAGAATATGGGGAACGAGAAAGAGGGGAGGGGAAGGAGGAGGGTGGGTGGAGGGAGGGTGATTGGCAGGACCAAACCTAGGGTACATCTTACAAAGGTACATGCAAAACTTACTAAATGTAGAACATAAATGTCTTAACACAGTAAGTGTTAAGAAACACTAAGAAACACTAAATAACTAAGAAAATGCCATGAATGCTATGTTAACCAGTTTGATAAAAATATTTCAAATTGTATATAAAACCAGCACATTGTACCCCATGAGGGCGTTAATGTACACAGCTATGATTTAATTATAAAAAAATCCAACAATCCTGTATGTTACTAGGTAAGAGAGATGAATAGAACCTTCTCTAAAGAAGACAGATGAGTGCCTAACAAACGTGAAAAAATGGTCATCATCCCTAATCATCAGAGAAATGCAAATCAAAACTACCCTGAGATATCACCTAACCCCACCGAGAATGGCCCACATTACAAAATGTGAAAGCTGTAGATGCCAGCATGAATGTGGAGAGAAGGGAACACTTTTACACTGCTGGTGGGACTGCAAACTAATACAACCTTTTTGGAAGGAAATATGGAGAATCCTCAAAGAACTCAAATTGGACCTCCCATTTGATCCTGCAATCCCATTACTTGGTATCTACCCAGAAGAAAAAAAACAGTTTATCATAAGGATATTTGAACTAGACTGTTTATCATAGCTCAATTTACAATCGCCAAATTCTGGAAACTACCTAAATACCCACCAATCCACGAATGGATTAAGCTTTTTCATTTCTGTTTGAGCCAATGTGTCTTTTCTTTTCTTGGTTAATTTATCAAGACGTCTGTCGATTTTGTTTATTTTTCAGAGAACCGACTTTTTTTTTATTAATCCTTTGTGTATATATATTCCAAATTAATAGAGTTCTGCTTGGACATTCATTATTTTTTCTCTTCTGATGGCTTTGGTTATGGTCTGTTGTTCTTCTAGTTCCCTGAGGTGTGACATTAGGTTGTTACTTTTTGATCTTTCTGTCTTTGATGTGGGCATTTAAGGCCATGAATTTTCCCTTGAGGAATGCTTTGCTGTACCATAGATTTTGATAGCTTATGTCCTATTGTATATTTTGTAAAAGTTGCAGTAAGCTAAATTTAACTTATTACTGAAGAAGAGTTTTCTAATACATGTAATGTAGCCCAAGTGTTGTAGAGTGTTTATAAAGTCTATAGTAATGTGCAATAATGTCCTTGGTCTTGTCGTCACTCATAACTCACTAACACACTCATAGCAACTTAAAGTTCTGCAAGCTGCATTCATGGGTAAATACATAGGTGTACCATTTTTTTTATCTTCTCTACTATGTATTTTTTTTGCATGAATATTTTTCAAAGTTATATTCTTTTAAAAAATTTCAGATTAATATGAGGGTACAAATGATTAGGTTACATTGCTTGCATTTTAAAAGTAAAGTTCAGGTTGTATTTGAGTCCTTCACCCAGGGGGTAACAGTCCTTACATTGCGCACATTACCTGAGAGCTTACCAATCACTTTTCCTCTTCCTCTTTCCCCTTTCTCTCTTCCTCTCTGGCCCCATTTGAATTTAATTATCTTTTTCTCTTGTGTGGGCATATAGTTGTTTGCCTATTGGTTTCATGACAGTATTGAGTACATTGGATATTGCTTTTCCACATAATGCTGGAAGCTCTAGCCAATGCAAACAGGCAAGAGAAGGATATCAAAGGTATTCATATGGGGACAGAGGAGGTCAAACTCCAGCTGTTTGATGATGATATGATCTTATACTTAGAAGATCCCAGGGACTCAACCACAAGACTCCTGCACATGATCAAGGAGTACAGTAAAGTCTTGATATATAAAATCAGTGTCCACAAATCAGTGCCCTTCAATAAACCTTCAGTAGCCAATGATAGCCACTCTAAGAATCAAATCAAAGAAACAATATCCTTTACAATAGCTTCAAAGAAAATGAAATGCCTAGTAATATACCTAAGTAAGGATGTGAAGGAACTCTACAGAGAGAACTGTATAATACTGAGAAAAGAAATAGCAGAAGATGTTAACAAATGGAAGAACATACTGTGCTTGTGACTGGGAAGAATCAACATTATTAAAATGTCCATACTACCCAAAGCAATCTACAGGTCTAATGCAATCTCTATCAAAGTACCAATGTCATACTTTGAAGAACTTGAAAAAATAACACTACTCTTCATATGGAACCAGAAAAAAATCCAAATAGCCAATGCTTTTTTTTTTTTTATTGTCAGGGATTCAGTGAGGGTACAATAAGCCAGGTTACACTGATTGCATTTGTTAGGCAAAGTGCCCTTGCAATCCTGTATTGCCCCCAAAAGGTGTGGCACACACCAAGGCCCCACCCCCCTCCCTCCTTCCCTCTCTCTGCTCTTCCTTTCCCTACCCCTCCCTCCTTCTTTCTCTCTTTGCTTTCCCCTTCCCCCACCCCCCACTGTGACCTTAATTGTCATTAATTGTCCTTATATCAAAATTGAGTATATAGGACTCATGCTTCTCCTTCTTGTGATGCTTTACTAAGAATAATGTCTTCCACTTCCATCCAGGTTAATACGAAGGATGTAAAGTCTCCATTTTTTTTTTAATTAGCCAATGCAATTCTAAGAAATAAAAACAAATATGGAGGCATCACATTACCAGACTTTAGGTTAAACTACAGGTTGACAGTGAGCAAAACAGCATGGTACTGGTACAAAAATAGAGATATAGATCTATGGAATAGAATAGAAAACCGAGAGATGAAACAAACTGCATATTGCCATCTGATCTCAGATAAATCAAAGACAAACATACACTGGGGAAAAGAATCCCTATTTAATAAATGTTGCTGGGAGAACTAGTTAGCCACATGTAGAAGACTGAAACTGGACTTGTTCCTTTCACCACTGACAAAAATTGACTATTAGTGGATAAAATATTTAAATTCCATACTGTATTTTTATTTGACCATTTCTGTGTTTAGATATGTTTAGATTCACAAATACTTATCATTGTGTTACAGTTGTCTACGATGTTCAGTAGGGTAATATGCTGTAAAGGTCTGTAGACTAGGAGCAATATGTTATTCCATAGAGCCTTCGTGTGTAGTAGCTATACCATGAGATTTTTCTAACTCTGTGATGTTCACACAATAATGAGGTCACCTAATGATGCATATCTCAGGATGTATCCTGGTTGTCAAGTGACATGTTGACTGAATTTTAAATTAGGAAGTATGATTCTTCTGGGTTTGTTCTTTTTGCTCAAAAGTATGTTGGTTATTATTATTCATTCTTGTTTTGAGGTTGTATCTCAGTATGTTTTATCTTCCTAACTAGACTTATAAAATTCCTGAGGCTAGAGCTTGTGATGAATGAGTCTTTTCTTCTTTTACTATACCTAATATAGTTCCTTGCACATGGTAGGCTCTCAATAAAAATTTGTTGAAGGAATTTATAAGTTAATTGTAAGTGGCTAGATTGCTCTGAAAGAGTAATTGATGATCTTTATACAATGCATGGGGGGCTAATATGTACATACATTCTTTTGTAAGATTATTATCCTAAATTCATATTTTCTTACAAAAAGATACCACCTGATTGAGATTTTAGGTCTTTTTGCTCATGTAAGTAAGAATCGAGATTATTTTAGATTCATAAATATTGCTGTCATTTCTATTTTTGCCTCTGTTATGAAGTTTTGCATGCTCATTTAGCTGTAAAAAAGAATGAAAAGGACAAATCAGCACTCTCTTTGGTTGTTGATTTTCAGTGGGGAGAAATGGATTTGAAAGCATGTCCAGGTAATGTATTTATTTTGATTGTTTTGGATTTCCAAGTACATGTGGCTTCTGATGAGCTTGGAATAATGTTACAAAGAATTTCCTTATTCATTGGTTCATTTGGACTTATACTTTTGGCAGACAACTTCCTCTTTGTATGTTTTTATAAAACATCATTTCCCTTTGGAAGTTGTGCCCTTCACTTCTCTCTGAATAAACATTTGAACACCTTTTTAGATTGCTCTTCAATCTATGACTGTAAGTGGGACTATGTCATGGCTTTAGCTGATGCAGTTTTTAGAGTATTTATTGTTGGAGTAACATTTTCTCAAGTAAGTATTTAAATATCAGAGGCAATAATACAATACTTTTTCTGTAATGATTAAGTTACATTGTTTGTGTTTGTTAGGGAAAGTTGTAGTTGAGTCCTTTATCCAGGAGGTGTGCCATATACTCCTACATTGTTCCCATAAGGTAAGAGCACACCAAACCAATGATATATTTCTTGAAGAAACACTTGTCTTCAAGAACAACTAAAACAAAGTACAGTAGCAGAAAAATGCACATTTAATATTGACTTAGTATTTGTAATTCATTTAATGTTATTATTTTGACTAAAGCATTTCTTCATTAGTCTCTTTTAGTCATAGTCACTTTTTCACCTTGTATATATGGTAGGTTCTTTAAAGGAGAATCATTAGGGAATTCCATATCTTTACTTTTAGCTGTTCTTCAAATTTAATGCTGTAATAATGATTCTATATAAATTAATGAGTATGGTTATCAGAGGCTCTTTTTCTTTGAATATATCATTCTTTTTCCTTACAAAATTATTATGTATATAGTAAAACAACTGAAAAAAAGTTTTTTCTTTTTTTTTTTTTTTTTGAGACAGAGTCTCACTTTTGTTGCCCTTGATAGAGTGCTGTGGCATCACAGCTCACTGCAACCTCAAAATCTTGGGTTCAAGCGATTCTCTTGCCTCAGCCTCCCTTGTAGCTGGGACTACAGGTGCCCACCACCACACCCAGCTATTTTTTTTTGTTGTTGTTTGTTTTTTTGTTTAGCAGGTCCTGGGCAGGTTGAACCCCCCACCTCTGGCATATGGGGCTGGCGCCCTACTCCTTGAGCTACAGGTACCGCCCTTAGATGACATTATGTTGTTTCTCTATTTCAAATTTTACGTGTTTCATGTGATTTTTGCCTGTCAATATATCCTGGGTGGTACCTCATCTGAAAATTGACATCAGCTTTATAATGGCATATAGAACAACCTGTGTTTATTGCAGAAATACTGAAATAAAACCTTACATTTTAAAATTAATAATTGATTTAATTGTGATTCTGTAACATTTATAGCATCTTGAATCAAAAAAACCTACTATTTCTTCATCTTTCGAAAAGTGCTTTGAAAAGAAACCTAGCACTTGTTATTTTTCCTCCTTTAAGAATGATCTTCTTCATCTTTTGTTTTAAAGGCTCTATAACTTATTGGTACTGTGTAAAAATTCCATTATTACAGAGATTGTTCTTTTTGCTTCTCAGCTGCATCCTTTTCTGAAGTTAGGAGAGATGTGAAACATAGTCTGAAAATTCATTCAAAGCTTTAAAAGTTATTATATCCAGGAGAGACAAATTTAAGGTTGCTAAAGTTTCTGGTTGAAGTACTTCAAGTAGAAATCCATACTCCATTAGACTCTCTAACTTTGTGACCTTAATTTTCCAAATGTTTGCCTTTTAAATTAAAAGTATTTTAATATTGAAGTCTTTTGAAGGGGCTTGTATTATCAGTCTTAAACTGTGAAACATTTGATAGAAATGAGAAGTAAAATAGGAACTGATTTAGGACTGTATAGTGTTATATATTTTTATTTAAAAATATGCAATAATGGGGCGGCGCCTTGGCTCAGTTGGTAAGGCGCCGGCCCCATATACCGAGGGTGGCGGGTTCAAACCCGGCCCCGGCTGAACTGCAACCAAAAAATAGCCGGGCGCTGTGGCCGGCGCCTGTAGTCCCAGCTACTCGGGAGGCTGAGGCAAGAGAATCGCTTAAGCCCAGGAGTTGGAGGTTGCTGTGAGTTGTGTGAAGCCACGGCACTCTACCGAGGGCCATAAAGTGAGACTCTGTCTCTACAAAAAAAAAAAAAAAAAAAAATATATATATATATATATATATGCAATAATGTAAAGATACACATGAAATATAGTCAGTGTACTGGAGTTGATGAAAAAAAGCTATTTTTTAAGGAGTTGTTCATACTGTACTTAAACAGAATTTATTTCATTGGGTTTTTTTCTTGGTATCGCCAAAGAGGTTCTGATTAGGATTAGTTGTTAAGGTCTCTGAAGTTAGGAAATTTCCTTGCATAAAGCTATGGTCTGGGTGAAATGAAAATCTACCTGGACAATAGCTACTGAGTTATCTTGCTTCAGTAGATAAAGCAAGAAATGTAAAACTGGATTATAGCATTGAGTCAGAAAACCAATAATTATTTTTTAAAAGCCCTCTATGGAAAAGGAAAGATTTGAAAAGATTTCTTACTCTTTCATTAGTAAATTAGGTCAGTTTTTATATAATATGCTCATTGAAATGTACACATTTCTCAAGTAATTGATATGATTTAATACAATTATATTTTAAAGGTATAATAACGGAATTCTTTAAAGTCCCTTAATTGCTTCGTCTGTCTTCCATTGTAAAGTATTGTTTTGATCCTAAGTTTTTTTAAAAAATAAATTTTATTGTGTATACTTAAGGTGTACAACATATAGATATTATTATAGGATATACATTTATAGATAGCAAAATAGTTATAGTGAAGCAGATTTATATATCTATAATCTCACATAATTACTTTTTTGTGGTAAGAGCAGCTAAAATCTACTTATTTAACAAAAATTCCTCATAAAATTTTATTAACTTTAGTCTTCAAGTTGATATTTTTAGTCTTCAAGGGATATTTTCTATCCCTTCACCTGTATCTCTTCATTTCCTTTTCCACCACTGCTACTGTCATCCTCCCACTCCAGCCTGCCAGTGGGAATCACTGTTTCATTCTCTATCTCTGTGTATTTGGGTGCTTTCTCTCTCTTTCCTTTGAATATCAGATGAATATGAGGGTATAAACAATTAGGTTACATTGTTTGTATTTGTTAGGTGAAGTCCAATTTGTAGTTGAGCCCTTCACCCTGGAGGTGTGCTGTATACTCCTACATTGTGCCCATTAGTTGAGAGTACACTAATCCCCACCCTCCTCCCCTCGCCCCCTTCCCTCTTCTTGAATTTAGCTGTTTTTGCTCTTATGTGGGTGTGTAGTTATTCATCTATTAGTTTCACATTAGTATTGAGTACATTGGATACTTGCTTTTCCATTCTTGTGATACTTTACTAAGAAGAATGTTCTCCAACTCCATCTTTTTTATGGCTGAATAGTATTCCATGGTATACATAGACCACAGGTAATTAATTCATTCATGGGCTGATGGGCCCTTGGGTTGATTCTACATCTTGGTAATTGTGAATTGAGCTACTGTAAACATTCAAGTGCAAATATCCTTATTATAAAATGATTTTTTTTTCTTCAGGGTAGATACCTAGTAATAGGATTGCAGGATCAAATGGAAGGTCTACTTTTAGCTCTTTGACACTTCTTCATACTTTTTTCAAACAAGCTGAATTAATTTGCAATCCTACCAACGGTGTAAAAGTGTTTCCTTCTTTCTACAACCGTGCTAGCATCTGCAGGTTTGGGACTTTGTGACTTGGGCTAATCTCACTGGGATTAGGTGATATCTCAAAGCGATTTTGATTTCTCTCTTTTTAAAAAATTCCATATAAGTGAAGTCATACAATATTTTTCTATCTTCCTCTGGCTTATTTCATTGAGCCATTCATGTTGTAGCCATTCATGTTGTAGAAAATGACAGTATCTACTTCCTTTTTAAGGCTGAGTAATATTCCATTGTGTATATGTATTACAATGTATTACAGTTTCTTTATCTATTCATTCAATAGTGAAGATTTAGGTTGTTTCCATGTCTTGGTTCTTGTGAATAATGCTGCAATGAACAAGAGAGTGCTTGTAAGGTGGCAATGTCACCTTTGTAAGGTGGCAATGCCATCTTTGTAAGGTGGCAATGTCATCTTCTTTGGTACATATCCAGAAGATGATTGCCGGGTTGTATGAAAGTTATATTTTTATATTTATTTAGTCACTTATTTGTGGAGAGTGGGCTATGAGATGGCAGGACCCTCACAGCCTGGGGAACATTCAGAGAATGAACCCCCAACTGCTTCTCCTCTGTTCCCCAAACAGCCATATTCCTTTCTTCATGCCCCCTCTGCCAGAAGTCAGTAGCCCTGTCTAGTTAACTATGCAGAGATCCTTGAGTTCTCTCCCTTCTTTTTCCTTGTCATATGCTAACAAAGTTGAGTAGAAACCACTAAGTCATCTAGTTTTTCCTTTGTTTTGTTGACTATGCTGAGATGCTCAAGATCTTGGCCTTCTTACTTCTCGTCATATGTTAATGAAGTTGAGTAGAAACTATTAACAAGATGATTTGTCTTTATTGAAATGATTTATATTTTCCAATTGTACTGTAAGACCAAAATTATGTTTTCGTTTATGCTATTTCCTCATATTGTCTATGCTACTTCCCCCTGGACAACCCTGTACAGAAACTATAAAATAAAGCTGATTTTATGCTTTGCTGCTGGCTGCAGCCATCAGCTCAGTCAGTCCTTCCGATCCCATCCTTTGTTTCCGTGTCTTCTCTTATGCTGTATTTTCCTCATTCCCCACAAATTCCACTCTGGTTCCCTGCCCTTTGCTGCACTGGTTTCAACACTTATTTATTTATTTATTTATTTATTTATTTATTTATTTATTTATTTATTTAAGACAGAGATCTATCTATCTGTCTATTAGCAGAGTTGATAGGCATCAGTCTAGCTCATAGAAACCTCCAAGTCATGGGTTCAAGTGATACTCTTGCTTCGGCCTCCCCACTAGCCGGGACAACAGGCAAGTGCTACAAGACCCAGCTTATTTTTCTGTTTTTAGT